>NC_058130.1:604791407-604993444 GCF_016433145.1 Gracilinanus agilis | reverse complement strand
TCCTCCTCCTCCTCCTCCTCCTCCTCCTCCTCCTCCTCCTCCTCCTCCTCCTCCTCCTCCTCCTCCTCCTCCTTCTTCTTCTTCTTCTTTTTCTTCTTCTTCCCCTTCTTCTCCCCTTTCTTCTCCCCCTTCTTCTCCTCCTTCTTCTCCTCCTTCTTCTCCTCCTCTTCCTTCTCCGCCTCTTCCTTTTCCTCCTACTACTTCTTCCTTCTTCTTCTCCTCTTCTTCCTCCTCCTCCTCTTCCTCTTCCTTCTTCTTCTTCTATCTTCTCTGTCTTAGAATACATGGATTCTAAGGCAAAAGAGAAGTGAGGACTGGACAAATAAAGTTAAAGGTCTTGCCCAGGGTTACACAACTAGGAAGTATCTGAAAGTAGATTTGAATATAGGCCCTCCTGACTTCAGCCCCAGCATTCTATCCACTGGGCTACCTAGCTACTCCTAAAAGAACTTTCAATCATTGGATCACAATCTAAAGCTCAAAAGAACCTCAAAGGCCATGTAATACAATCCTCTCTTAAAATGGGAAGCTACTTACTACCTTTCCATGGCTATAATCCAGGTAAATTCCTTCTTCAACTAGTTCTACTTTTTCCACACAATACTCCCCTTGCTGGCCTCAAAGTCCTCCTGACTTTCTCCTTCATCGTTCTCCTTAATAAAATAAAGGATGCATTTTAAGGCACTTGTCTTGCTTGTGTTCAATGTCCCTTGCTTCAGGTGTAAAAATTGCTAGTTATAGTTCTAAACTGAAACAGGTCATTGTTTCTCTCATCCTGTTGTTTAATCTACTTAAATAACCAGTGTAAATAAATGTAGGTATATCAGTTATCAGAGTACAATTAAGTTGAAATTAATTCTTTTATAATTTTAAATAGAATAGCTCACAGCAAGATACTTGGTATAAAATACAACTATAAATTAAAAGGGATATGTTCATTTCCCACAAAATCTACACAGTAAGTATGTAGTTTACTTACTTATATGTATAGTAAACTCTGGATCCAAGTGAACATGCATGTAATTTACACATTTTACCCTTGATATAAGAAGTACATTGTAGAAACAACTTAACATTGTGGAGTTAATAAATTCAAATTCCTTCTCTGATACTAACTATAACACTGGGGAAGCCATTTAATCTCTCAGAGCTTTAGGAAACTCCCTTGATTTTATCTACTGTCACTGACAACTTGCTGATCTGCACTGGTAGGATTGCCCACACTTACAGTTTTGGAACAGAAGAAATGAATGTTCTTTATTATACTTCCTTAGGCCTAGGATATTGCAATATTAAAACTAATAACTATGATTAATGCTACTGACTGTTGGGATAGATGTCATTCTAAATTGCATTCTAGTCATAAAACATTTCCTTTGAAATTTTGAGCATCAATATTTTAAAAAATAAAGTATGAAAACAGCAGATGAAGTTCAAATGACATTTTTTTCAGCAGCATAGACCCACATATGTAGGAAAGCTAATCATTACTTCTTGAGAAAGACCTCTACTGAATGGTAAAAAGGTAGAATCACTCCTCTCAGTGGTCAGTGATATACTGAAAGTCAATCAGAACAAAATAAGGACAGAAAATTCCTTGAGAATTACTTTTATTCCCCTTATACTGTGAAACAGTAGTGGTAAAAATACATCCCACCAGCTAAAAATGATTTTGTTTTTACATTTTAGAATACTATTTTATGGTATTCTAAAATATTAAACCATTTTTAGTTCATGGACCAAACAAAAATGTCTGATCACTCTATTTGGAACTCAAGTTATAATTCACAGACTCCTGCTGTATATGGTGAGCAGAAACCTTATTCTTTGGCACCAATAGTCTATGGTTTTGTTTTTAAAAATAAGAATCTTAACCATCCATTTACAAAAATAATTGTTTTGTGAATAGATGGCAAAACTAGATGCCTTGCACTTTAATATTTTCATACTGACATGATTGACCTTTTCCTTGTTATATTCAGTAAAGTTTAAATTAGCTCATAACGGTGAGTTCTTGATATTTTAATTGCTATAACTTAAAAGGCCTTTCTATTACAAAGAATCTTTAAAGAAAAGACTTGAAATCAACTTTACAACTCTACTGAATGATTCTCTCTGTCTTGTGAATTGAATAATCAAAACTTTGGAGTGAATTTAAATTTACATTTCTTTTATATGCCAATAGGTACTCATATACTGATCATAAGCTGGTCCTTAATGGCCACACCTACACACCCAAGAAATAATCCTGCTAATAGCAGGTTATTAAAATCTTTTCATTAAAAGCATAAGTTTTTCTTCTGCATTCTATATTGTACATAGGCATACTTTCATGTTTAGTGGCAGAAAGGGCGAGTGATTGGGGCTGCTCCTGTTTTCACTGGTATAGGGAATTTCTAGGTAAGGAAACCTCCTCTGCACTTTATAATCCTAGAAAATCACTAAAACAATGGTCATAATATATATATATATGCATATATATACGAATATATATATATGGACTTATTTTGAGTGTGATCTTCTAAATACTCACTACACAATACTATTCTTTCCAGATATCTATTATGCATTCTTCCTAAATAATTTTATTTTAACTTAGAATCAGTTCATCATCTGAAGTCCACTATATAGCAACATACACCATAATGATCATTGGATTTTTACTTCTGCTAATCACATTGACATGTAAATGGACCAGGGGTTAATCAATTTAACCTAAGACCAGTATTTGAATAGTTTAGAAATGACCCTCTACAAGAGTATAGAAACTGTTTCTTCAGATCTGCTTATCCCCGAGGTTTGCATGGTTTTCATACATGGGTATTGGAATGGTGAGTGCTGATAGCAGACATGGCAAGAGGAACTGTGCTGCCGCATATGCAGGCAGGGTAATTCTAGCTTCCATAGCCAGAAGTGGTACAATGTCTGGTTATCAGCCCAGATAAGGGATAAAACATAAAAGATAGGGATAGGTGATGAATCAGGATACATACTAGAGGAAACATTTTTGTGACTTCAGATTTGGCTCATTGAACTTCTAGACTTTCCCAATACTTATTTCATTTTATTGAATGGTCCCTTGGTTACCCATGGAATGGTCAGGGGCAAAGGACAGATAAGTTATAATGTCTATAGTCCTAGGATGAAGACCAAAAATTGACATTAACATATACATTTTTCTACGAATTCATTAAAAATTCAGCTTAGATGAATGACTGAAAGAACAACTATGGAATTAGTAAATTAATTTCTTCAGACCATTTAAACATTGACTACTTAAAATGGATTTCTTTAGTAGGCATGTCCCTTATTGAACAAAATTCATATCTTGAATTTCACAATTGTTTGTAATTCTACAAAAACTGAATTTTATAACAAGGACATGACTCTCTCGTGTATTTGAACAGTTCTTAAAGAAGTCACAAGAAATAAGCAATGTGCTGCAGAGGCAGAGAACTGGTCACAAAGTCAAAGAAAACCCAAGTTCAAATCCATTCTCTAACACATTCTGACTTTGCAACCTTGAGAAAGTCAATTAATGTATCAAAGTCCCCAGGAAACTCTCAGAGACTGTACATTACAGAGCTTTAGAATTGCAAGAAGTACTTAATAGAGAATTCCTTGAACCACTAAAATCACAAGGCCTTAACATAAGCTGAAAACTGATTGCTTTTCACAATATCATTCTATAGTAATTAATGATTTTGCTACCAATTGGTACTCATTATATGGGACATTAGCTAGACTTACCTTTAACCAAATTTCTATACAAGGTAAAAGTATATGAAAGCATTTCATTGTGCTTGGAACTGAAGGGAAGATTACTTATTTTGACCTTTAGTAAGCAATACCTGGGTAGTAGGGCAGAGCCAAATACCTTGGGGATGAGAGACTTAAAACTTAGTCCCAATAGAACAGTTACAACCTGATGAGCTTTATCACTTCCCATTCAAACACCATAGTGTTTACTTAATTGAGAAACCAACTGCCTCTATAAAGTAAACAGCTGTGCCCTTCAGAGAAAGTTCTTGCCCAACTATGTTTAATTATGAATTACTGGTCACAGGAGCTCTTAAGAGACCATCTACCAAGTTGTAGAAGGGATCAAAATCTATCTCATTAGAGGTCATATAACATTATGGATCCTTAAAATATTGACCTTAAGAAGTAGTTATTTGAAGATTTTTTTAGCCTTTAAGTAAATGAAGATACATTTGCTACTACAGTGCAAGACTTGACCATCTATGCCTCATATGTAACTTGCAATGAAATAGAACCAATGGCAGGGAGATAGGCTCTATCCTGACATTTGCTTGTTTGGATTGGATGTATAGTTTCATTGTACTTAGTTAACTGCCTAACAATGCAGATTTGAACCCTTTCTATGTTAGTCCTAGAGAGTTCCTAGGGGACATTTAAAGGTCACCTGCCCAGAGTCACATAGCCAGAATGGGTCAGAGGCAGGATTTGAACCCAGATCTTCCTTACTCCAAGGTCATCTCTCTATCCATTGCAAATTTCCTCTTAAATCTGATATTTCATATTGCTAGAAGTTGTGAAATAAAACAGCAGTGGCCCAGGAAAACCCAAGTATCAGTTATTTTGTGTTTAGGATTTTGCACTTCAGGAGATACAAGAAATATCTAAGTTTTGCTCCAAAAGGAAAGTTTTTAGTTGGTATTTTCCTCAAAAATT
Source organism: Gracilinanus agilis (assembly GCF_016433145.1). Taxonomy (NCBI): domain Eukaryota; kingdom Metazoa; phylum Chordata; class Mammalia; order Didelphimorphia; family Didelphidae; genus Gracilinanus; species Gracilinanus agilis. The sequence goes on along the minus strand of NC_058130.1, from coordinate 604,988,749 downwards.
GAGTCTGGTATCATAATGGATATTGTCCATCATAGCAAATTTCAGTTAATCACTGTGTTCCTAACATACATAATTTATGATACAATATGATTTTATGAGTGCATTTTATAGTACTTTGACATAGAGACATTTGTTTAATAGTTTATAAGTAAATTAACTACGTGATACATTATTAAAACTGCCCAAAACTTCAGGATGGCTAAATTTTTCCTAGTTACAGAATTCCCAGAGTAGCTTCTATTTTTTCCAGTCAAATATGAAGTCCATTTGCATTTTGTAGAAATAAATCTTTAATGTAGTTTTGGAAACTTTAGTAGACACTAGGCCCAGCTCCCCATAGGGATATCTACATTTATCACCCACCACTAGAAGGGCTCCAGTGTTTTTACAACAACTTCATGATGTTTTCAAGCATAAATACAATGGATGTTTGTGTTGTTTGTTCACTTAATTAGAAAATTGTCTCTCATATTCTAGAGTTAATTTCCATATTAATACCTGCATGACTATTAATATCCTTTTATTTCTCCAAAATTGCATTTGCATCCCTGGGAAAAATGTTTCTTCTTTTTTTGCCAAACAAACAAAATAAGAGCCCTTTCTTGTTACTATTTGGCTTACAAAGCAGTTATTAAATATGTATTGTGTTACGTCAATAGCAGTTATAAGGCCACTATAAAAATAATAGAGAGGATGGGGGGCAGCTGGGTAGCTCAGTGGAGTGAGAGTCAGGCCTAGAGACAGGAGGTCCTAGGTTCAAACCCGGCCTCAGCCACTTCCCAGCTGTGTGACCCTGGGCAAGTCACTTGACCCCCATTGCCCACCCTTACCAATCTTCCACCTATGAGACAATACACCGAAGTACAAGGGTTAAAAAAAATAATGATAATAGAGAGGTGAGTGAAAACAATCCCAAAATAAGCTTTAAGCTCACCTCATTGGGTTTCTATGCAGCAGCTCATATAATAGAATATCTAGGATCACTTTCTATGGCATTACTCTCTCATAAAGACCTATATCATCTATACAATCCTTTCATAAACTCAATTATATGAATAATTCCACAGTTAATGGTCTTCATATCTTTATTCTATTTTATCTCCTATTCCACATTATTAAAGATAATTTAGTAGAAACACTGGTGTGGAAATCAAAGACTATATTTAACTAGCTTTGAAAAATCTAGCATGTTCATCGAATCATGAACAATTTTAATTTTGTCTTATTGTAATGTTGTCTGGTTAGTATGTTATAGGTGGTTTGTCATACAAAAAATATTTAGGTACATTCTATATGCCATGCTATGAGTCAATTTCTATTTTTTAAGATTTATTTTTCTAAAATATAGTAAACTTCATAAAAATAATTTGGTACTCATTTGAGTGTTGATTATTTACATATAGTCCTTTTGATCAATGATCATCTTTACTCATTTATATTGTAAGACATTTGAGGGGAGCAATAAAAGTGTGGGAAGGAAAGAGAACATATCAAGGATTAAAACACTCTAAATTGAAAACATCATTGAAAAATTTCATAATGAACATTAAAAAATTTTCAATCTTGTCTAAAGATTCAGACTGAGAAATGCTTTTATTAGTCAATCAATTTTTCGACAAGCACTCATTAAATACCCACTATGTGGCAGATAACCTGATAAGCCTTGGGATTATTTAAAACACAACAAAACAAAAAACAATCATCACTCTCAAGGAGTGTACAATTTAATAGGGAAAGAACAAGCAAATCATGATGTAAAATAACATATATAGAAAGTTGGATGATAAATTCTTAGAGTTTTTTGCATAGTGTGAGACAGCTGTAGTAGAATAATTTGTTATAGTGGCAGGTATCAACCTAAGGTGTTCAAATCTTTCTTTTTGTAACTCTTAAGAACATGGACTTTTTTTTGGAAATCAGGATATGGCAGCCTCATTATGAATCAAGCACCTTTGTCAAATTTCACTAAGAATGAAAGATTAGACTTTGTTTTGTGGTTAGATGTACTTTTTTAGAAGTTAAAAAATGAAGGTTATGTTTCTAAGAGTCATAAAGATTTTTACATGGCATCTTGCAGAAACCTATGTATGTTTTGAAAGTATATTTCAACAAGTCATTCCTTAATCTTTTATAGATATAATAAAACCAGATATCAATATTGGCTAAGGGAATATTACATAAAATCGGGGTGAAGAAATGGAGTAGATAGATGAATGAAAGATTTTAGCCAAAAAACTAAGATGTCAGAAGGAATTTTGGATGAATAGGAAAGAGATTGAAACTGGGCTGCAGCTGACTTGCATCCACCATACCTCCATTGACCTTTGGGGAAATCCGTGTTTTGATTCCTAAGAAATTGTAGTGGCCCAAGATTCACAAGCATACAGTTTCAATCATAATATTTTGTCAACAATCATGATGGGATTTTGTTCCAGGAAGTAATTTGGTTTCATTACCCTTGGAAAAAAAGTTCAAAAATACCTAGAAAAAATACTATTGTGCTTTAAGAAATGATGAGCAAGATAATTTCAGAAAATATGGAAAGACTTACATGAACTGATGCGAAGTGAAATGAGAAGATCCAGAAGACCATTTTACCCAGTAACAACAATATTTTATGATGGACATCTGTGAACAACCTAGCTATTCTCAGCAATACAGTAATCCAAGACAATCCGAAAGACTGATGATAAAAAATACCACCTGCCTCCAGAGAAAGACCTGAAGGAGTCTGAATACTGAACAAAGCATACTGTATTTCATTTTCTTTCTTTATTTTTTCTTCAAAACCTCTTCCACAAAATGAGTAATGTGGAAGATTGTTTTTTTTATGAATTACACATGTAAAATCTATATCAGATTGTTTACTGTCTTAGGGAGAGGAGAGAGAAAGAAAGAGGAGGGAGAGATTTGGGGACTCAAAATTATAAAACAACAACAAATGAATGTCAAAATGTTTTTCTTACATTTAATTGGGGGAAAATAAAACATTTATTTTAAAAAAGAAATAAAAATATCTTTAAGAAAGCAATCAATTAATCAAAAAGTATTGAGTAGGCACCTACTGTGTAACTGGCATTGCACCAAGTACTGGTAAAACAAATACAAAGAATGAAACAGTCTCCACTCATAAGAATCTTACATTCTTACAGGGGAGATAACAAATACATATTTTTAAAATACACAATAAATATAAAGACAAATTTAAATATTAAAAGTAGTTAGATACAATGTAATTTGAGACAGAAAGTACCAATAATTGAGGCACACAGTAAAGGGACCTCCATCATGCTAGGAGAACCTCTTTGGAAGATCTATGGGAGAACATGGACAAGAATCTCAAGCATTAAAAAGCCATAGAAGGATGGATTATAATCTCTTGTAATTCCCATATCAATGAGTTCACAAGTTCATTTAAGTATTGATGAATTAAAGGCAAGAAATAACAAATATATTTTAATGCTTTCTGGGATGATAATATAGCAAAGTGTGCATTAATTCTCTGTCATTTCATTTTAATAAAACATCTAATTAGCCTTTCATAAATAGGAATAAAGACAAATAAGAACTAACATTTTAATATAATGTATCCTCTACCCTAGAAACTAAATAAATCTTAATTCAATATTGTTTCAATTCTTATATGCTATTAGTATGAAATGAATACATTTCCATGTCATAATCTATGGAAACTGTAAAATAAGGTGACTGGGATAAAAGACCTCTAATTTCCTTCCCAAATCAAAGATTCTGTGTCTCTAGGTGCAAGATCAGCTTATGTTTGTAGTGTGGGGGGCAGCTAGTGTCATAGTGGACTGGGTTCAGGATCACTTGAAATCAAATCCTGCCTTAGACCCTTTACATAGTCCTACTTTCTTCTGTAAAATGTGGATAGAAATGAAACCACCTCCAAAAGTTGTTGTGAGGATTAAATAAGATATTATTTGTGAAGCACTAAAATCTTTGAAACAGCACATAAGAGCTAGCTATCTTTGGTATATAGTATCTTCCAGCATAAGGTTGAACTCTAAAGCAATGACTTTTTCTTTTTTAACATCTTAATTTTTAATTTATTTTTAACATTCTTTTTAATATTTTGAGTTCCCAATTGTCTCCCTCCCTCGCACTCTTCAACTCTCTCCCCACACCCACTAAGATGACAAACAATATATCAATTATACATGTGAAATCATGTAAACTATATTTCCATATTAGAAATGGCCTTTATTCTCAAATGTTGCTTGTTTCAGTGACTTTATAGTATAGTTGTTAAGCTAAGTATATATAGCCTTATTCTTAGTAGTATATTATCCTATGTCATAATAATAATGATACCTAATTTTAAACACAGTGGCTTACTCATAAAGTAAGGAGCTACAAAGAACTACATAGGTTATCACTGAGATGATAATATGTAACTCGTGACTAAAATGTGGCAATAAAAAGATATATCTAATATAAATTAAGGGATAGCATAAAAGACTCAGTGAAACAATATAATATATCAATAAAATGCATTTCAGTGTGGAAATCCATGAACCATAGTAGAAGAGTATGGTGCAGAATGTTTTGTTGAGGAAAAATGCATGGAGAAACAGAATTGATATTATGATAGAATTTTATTTGAGACCACTTGGCTAAAGGGAAGAAATGAATGGAAGGATATTTTAAAACACCGAAATAAGAAAGTTGTTAGGGAAATTTCAATTATTTAGAAACTTGAAATAAGCTTCTCTCAATTAAAACGTTTGAGAAAACTTGATGATCCATTTGTCCTTTTAGAAAGTAGAAGTGACACTTAGAAATATGATTTCAAACCCATTGTAACCAAGAAACAAGAACTAGTTACTAAAGAGAAATGAAACAGGGAGTAAACATACCAAATTCAATTCTGGAATACACTAATACCAAAAAGAACTTGAGATAAATCTTGAATTTTGATAATACAGATTTCTGACAGTTCAAAGGAAGGTTAAGTCCCATGGTTTACAATTCTATAAGAAAAGCTTTTTCAAAAGGTATATTATAACCCCCCAAATTAAATTACGATGATACAATCACAAATTATTTTTAGTGGGGAAGACAAAGAACTATGAAAATAAAGAGACATGTGGCTGCATAGGAAATTAACTGCTTAGATTTTTTTTCAAAGATTAGGCTAAATGTGCAAGGTCATTTCATAGGCCCAATCCTAAAGCATGGGAGTTTAGCATGGGATTTTGGGCCTTTTCCATTTTCAACCTGGACAAGTTCATCCTTTTGTAAGCAACCTGATGTTTCCCTCTCTCAGTGGCTCACTGAATTTAGTCTGATAGCCAAAATTGGTACTACAACTCACTCCAAAGCTCAGGAGGCCTACAAGCCTCAGCCTCCCCAAAAGCTAGGATTCCAGAAATCTGCCACAAGATTCAACATTCAGATTAGATTTTTTAAAAAGGCATATTCTGTGGGTGACTGAGGATAAATTCTAAGGAGCAATATGGTCTTGTAAGAATCATGGCAATGGTAAATATCAGAATAAGTTGATTGATATAGGCAATGAATGTTAAGGTAGACAATGTTTGTTTTTTCCTTTTTTAACCCACGTCAAGAAAAAGAAGAACATCAAAGGAGAGATATATAATTACACTTTGGGGTGAATGGGAGAATAATAAGAGATAAGAGAAAAATTGTCTACCAAAAGAGGGCCTTTTATTCAGAGAGCTAAAGCAAAATCAATCAGGGAAGGCTGTTAAAAATTGGGATAGGGGGCATCTGGGTAGCTCAGTGGAGTGAGAGTCAGGCCTAGAGACAGGAGGTCCTAGGTTCAAATCCCAGCCTCAGCCACTTCCCAGCTGTGTGACCCTGGGCAAGTCACTTGACCCCCATTGCCCACCCTTACCAACCTTCCACCTATGAGACAATACACCGAAGTACAAGGGTTTAAAAAAAAAAAAAAAGAAAAATTGGGATAACAAAAGACCTCAGTTGGGCCAAACAATAGGCCAAATCTACTAAAATGATATTTAATGGGGTTAAATGTTCAATCCTATTCTTGATATTTTTTATTTAATCAACTGTACATGTACAGAAGGTGAAAACATGATTGGAAAATATTTAATATGAAAAAAGCCCAGAGGTTTTAGAAGTCTACAAGTTCTCAGCCATTAGTAATGGGATAAAGTAGCCAAAAAAGGCTAGAGCAATCCCTATTCCTTCACTGTGAGTATGCCAACTTCCTCTCCAAAGACAGCCCAGCATTTTCTCTCCAATTGTTAGCTTTAGAGTTGTCTGGGACATTGAGCAGTGAAGTGACTTGCTCTAGGTCACAAAGATAATTTATATAGGAGGTTGGGATTGAACACAACTCTTCTTGACTGTCTTCCACTACCCATTCTGCATTTCTATAATCTTAAACTGAAGTAATGGAATTATGATTGATGGAGTAGATTATCTAAATGAAGGAGTAGGTAATCTTACTATAGTCTGTCCTGCTCAGACCACTATCTAGCATATTCTAAGCTGGACAGCATTCAAAGGATGGTGACCATGCTACTTGAGGAGCAATTAAATGTCCTCAAATATATTAAACCTAGAGAAAAGAAGCGTTTAAGGAAAGATATAAGGGTTATGTGGCCATAGGTAGCCCTTTCTTCAGTGACACAGCAAATGGTGCAAGTTGTATTTTCTCATTTTACAGATAAGGAAAATGAGAGAAAAATTAAGTGGCTTTCCTAGTTCATGCAACTAGTAATGCTTGAATCTAAGTATTATGGCACATATTCCAATGATTTTTCCACATTTTTGTAGTTATCGTGTAGTTTGAAAAACTAGAGTAGATCACAAAATACTTTATCAATTTGAAAAGCAGCTTGTATAGCAGATAGAACACAACTCTTGAAGTCAGAGAGACTTTCATTTGAATCTAGCCTCAGATAGCTACATGAAAGAGTCTAAGCTTCTGTTTCATCATCTGTAAAATAAGAATGATAAAAACTCATGGGGTTGGTGCAAGGATCAGGTGAGAGAAATATACTAAACACTTTGCAAGCTTTAATGCTTTTTATAAATATCTATTAATTGTAATTAATTAGCCAAATTTAAGTAAAAATCTTAAAGGCAATACAATGCAAATAGAAGATGAGGTTCAAATTGGAATTTATCAGCAGCAAATACCAATTTGCACAGTATAAAAGAGTTAGTAGTTCCTTCTTGGGAAATATTTTGGTTGAATTCAATGAAAATAGAGTTATTCCACCAAATAGCTGACAACATGTATAAAGTCACCTGGGACATTTAGGTACATCTCAAAGTAAAAAAAAAAGTAATACTATCACTGATGTGTTCAGGAGTTGTTTTCTTTTAAATGCTAGTTCTTATGGTATTTTCTTTTCAGGAAAATCTCTTGAAAAGCCCCTATAAGGTCCAATTGGATCTATGAATGTAAAATCATTCAAGTATTTTATCTCTGTGATAACTGACTTTGTCTCTCTCCTACTATTCTTTGGCAATACAAAAAAAAAACCAATGTAGTTGTTTATGTTGTCCCATAAAAAATCTTCTCTATAAACATTTTATTTCCACAAATCTGTTCCTGGCAGTGAGTTATTTTTCTCCAAAGTGGGCTTTCTTCAAGCTCTAAGGTCTGGATCACTTTTCTGTATCACACTCTTGGGTTTTACCTTGGGTTTTATTAAACTACTTTCTGGGGAACCTAAATGGCTCAATGGATAGAGAGCCAGCCTGGAGATGGGAGGTCCCGAGTTCAAATGTGACCTCAGTCACTTCCTAAGTGTGTAACTTTGGCCAGGTAACTTAACTCCAATTGCCTGTTACCACTCTTCTTTGGAACCAGCACTATCAGTTCTAAGATGGAAAGCAAGGGTTTTAAAACTAAAATAAAATAAACTACTTCAGAGTTTTCCGCTAAAGAGAAGTTGAAGTAACAATATTGGTAAACAGTTATCAAATATGTCCTGGAGGTGAATACATATAATCTTAGTCATGGAGTTAAGGCACGGAGAGGCTGCTATTAACATCAGTGGAGGTAGTGTCCAAATCTACACAGAGACCTTTTGAAGTATTAAAGTTTTCCATGGCAATAGGTAGTTTATGATTTTTCTCATGTGGTGCCATTGTAAGAATAATTGTCTACAGAAATGATTAATATATAGTGCTAGAAAAGAAAGGAACCTGACACTAAACTTAACTAAAGTTTTCCAGGTACTTAAAGAATAGGGATATATCGCTTTGTGTCTGAGATGTATATTTATAGGCTAAGACATACTTGTAAAGCCTCCCTTCTGTGTTAGGTACATTGTACTCTCCAACCACAGTAGGGAATCTCCCCATGAGTTCCACAAGAGCTGTGCCAAGACCATTTACTACTATGTAAACTGGAGTTATACAATTTTTAAAGCCCTTACCTTCTGTCATAGAATCAATACTAAATATCAATTCTAATACAGAAGAATGGTAAAAGGTAGGCAACTGGGATTAAGTGACTTATCTGGGGTCAGCTAGAAAGTGTTTGAATTTGAATCCAGGACCTTCTGTCTCTAGGCCTGGTACTTTATCCACTATGTAGTAACTGCCTTTGGAGATATGATTGATGAGGGATACAAGCTGACTGAAAAGTCATTTCCAGGAGGCAGCTGGGTGGCTCAGTGGATTGAGAATCAGACCTAGAGATGGGAGGTCTTGGGTTCAAATCTGGCCTTAGACACTTCACAGATCTGGGCAAGTCACTTAACCCTCATTGTTTAGCCCTTACATTGGTAAGTATTTATTCCAAGACAGAAGGTAGGGATTTAAAAAAAAGGCATTTCCACGACTTACATTTAAATGTCAGAGCTTTATAAATAGAATCAATAATTACTCACTACCACTCTCCTTTTCCGTGGCCCCAAGATAACATACTTGGACCCTAGGTAGGCTAATCAAATGCTCTAGTCCTTGTGTGATTCATGCTCAATTATAATAAAGTGAGTATATAAAATGTAAAAAAATCACAGAATGTTAGACCTAGGGAGAACTATGTAATTCACCTGCTTTATCCTTAGACCCCCTTTATTTTAAAAATATGGAATAAGAGGCTAACTTCCCTAAGATCGATCAAACAATCAATCAATAAGTATTATTAAGGACTTACTATATGCCAGGCCCTGTGAATAAAGAGACTAGAATGAAATAGCAACTATACCCAAGAAGCTCATATCATATTGGAAGACAGCAACACATACCCACATAATAAATACAAAATAAATACATGATCATGGATCCAGTTTGTAGGAGAGTAAGCATTTACTGCAAAACTTTCCTTCTTTCTAAATCAATGTTCTTTCCACTCCATTGAGCTGCCTCTGAGATATTTAGATCCGCAGACATTGGCAGCATTTTTTAGTTATTTCTGAGGTATATTTTTGTTGCTTAATTCAACATTCGAATGCCTTCTGCCCCTAAAAAGAGAAGCAAGATAGCTTCCAAGGAAAACCCATAGCAACCAAAACCACCAACCACTGGTAATTTATAGAGTAATACCTGATAGTTAGGATTTGAGTAACAATGCATTTTTTAAAACCGTTACTTCTATCTTAGTATCAGTTCTAAAACAGAAGAGAAGCAAAGGTGAGACAATCAGGGTTAAGCCCACAGTCCCACAGCTAGGAAATATCTGATGCCACATTTGAACCCAGGTCCTTCTGATGCCAAGTTAACTACCTAGCTGCCCCCAACAGTGTATTTTTAAATATGCCACTTAGGCTCATTTTATTGGAAGCAGCAAATGTTTAGGACAGATCATCAGAATATCCTCATCTGGTTTGACTTGATACTTGAATCAACAAAAAGTTTAAAAGATCAATATGTTTTATTATAAACTAAGTTATTTTACTACTCCAATAGGACTTAAAGAAAAATGTAACAAAGGCTAGAATTTAGATTAAGAATCAAACCTATAAGAAATATTCTTCTAGCTTTACAAGAAGAAGTATAATTATGGCCCATACAAGCATGTTAAATTAATTTTCCTTTAGGAAAGATCTTTGGTCTTCCCATTGCCCATTTGGATGCCTTTGAGTTTACAAAGAAGGATTTCTTCCTAACATATTAAACCATTACCTCAAGCTGTTTGGTATTCCAAAATCTATGTCTAGCACTTCAAATATTTCCCAAGTCATTCTAATGAATTATGTATTGAGAATTCAGTTGCAACTGAAGAAATGTTGAGTCAGTTTCTTGGTCTTCATTAGCCTTAAAAGCTGCAAACATACCCCTAAAAACAAAGTCAGATCCTGGAGAGCTGCTCAACCCCAGTCACCCCTAACATTAACACAAACCACTATGTTTGATTGGGAAGTATGGGGGAGAAAGAGTTGCCATATTGGGGCATTCCAAAGGAAACTTTCCCAAAATATAGAATGTATTTGGACTTTAAGTGGGCACTTGCACCCTGTATTTTTAAAGGCATTAGAGGGTTTTTTCTTTGTTTTGAAATATTTGGGGATTTATTGAAATCATGTCTGCTTTCAGATGGGGGTCACAGAGGAAGACCACACTGCTCCTGAGAAGTGAACCTCTTACTCACTTTTCCTCTCATAATGCTCAAGTTAAGTTTAGGTTCAACCATATTCAGAAAGGAGAATATCTTTATGCACTAAGGATTCAAATTACAGCCATGCCTCTGTAGAAGATGGAGGAGCCCAGCTGATGAGAGATGAAAAAAAAACCAGTCATTTCAAAGAGTGTTTAAGTTCTTTCTCCATCATCATTTCTGGATATTTAGATATTTAGAAAGAAGTTTAGAAAACAATTTTGAATGAGAAGTAACTAATTTAAAAAATTAAAACGCCTTATAATAAGGTATGGGAAACTCCAAGGGGGATGTAAATGGCACTAACAGATCCAGTATAATTGATCTCAGCACAGCTTAATGTCAGTTAAAAAGTTTTAACTGGTATTGAACCTGAATTTATCAAACAATAGTCTCTCTCCTTTCTCTTTGAGTTAGCTAGTGTTGGCCTTTGTGGGCAGGGAGGGTAAGCCTCTTGGGATGTTGATTTAGGCAGTCTGCCAACTCTCTAGGCTTCCATTGGCCAGTCAGGTTTGATTGGTCACAAAAGCTTTACTCCTATCAGTCAGAAGAATTGCTTAGAAACGTGGTCATTGCTTCCACACACCTCTTGTTAGCAATAGTTCCCAGGGGACAGATTCATTGGAGATTGACTTTAGCTGCCTTTAAAGTACTACGAAACAGAGAGAGAGAGAAAGAGAGAGAGGGAGAGAGAGAGAGAGAGAGAGAGAGAGAGAGAGAGAGAGAGAGAGAGAGAGAGAGAGAGAGAGAGAGAGAGAGAGAGAGAGAGAGAGATTTTGTTTATTTCTTATTATTTCTTCTTTTGTGCACATTCACAAAAATTCTGTTTTGGCATGAAGAGGAGTGTTCTCTTAAGGATGAGACTGAATCCTTCCTCCAGTTAACACAGGCTGTTAATAAGTTTTAGTGAATTAGCACCTGCTGGGAGAAGAAAAGCAGGCAGATGTAGTGGCTAGAGCCAGCTGGCTGAGTTGCAAGATCTGAGTGAGTCATGGTTTCTCTTTTCTCTTCTGAATTGAGCTGATGAGAAACCTCAGAGGAAAACCCTCTCTAACCTCCTGTGTTGGACCTTGTCCAGAACAAGATGTCCTGGGAGGACAGGTCAGAGTATTAACTGAGGAAGTAGGAGTTCTCAGGCAATTTTAGTTAAGGCTTAAGTAGTTTATTTAACTCAGACTCAACATGTACGTATAAGGTCACGTATTTTACTCAAATTGACTCAAAGCAAAAGATGTGATCACAGTAATCAGAGTTAGAAGGGGTCTTGGACTAGGGGTCTAGTCTACACATCTTATTTTAGAGATGAGATCTAGGCCTTTTGAAGTTGTGACATTTACAAAGTCACACAGTTAATAAATGGTAGATCACGGATTGGAATCCAAGTCTGAGGTTTTTTTCTTTTTAAAAGATGGGATAATAATTTTTATCTCCAAGTTTTGTTATGAGAAATCACTTTTTAAGCATTGTAGAGTTAGATGTATGTGAGATCTCATCAGTATTAGGCCCATTTCACAGAAGAAGAAACATACTTCCAGAGGCTAAATGACTTGTTAAAGGTTACACAGCTAAAAGTACTGTGAGAATTATAATTCAGCTCTTCTGAATCTAAGGTCAGTGCCATTTTCACTCGATGAAGCACTCTATCCCTTGATTCCTGATCATTTCATTGAATTGACCATTTAAACTTTTGTAGTGACCCTTCCACTCTTGGCTTTAAATAAAGTGAATCTTAACTTTCAGTTAATACAAGGGATAGCAGGATCATATGATCATCTGCTTAGAATGGGAAGGGATCATGTCATCTCATGATGAGAAGTCTGAGGCTCGGTGATATAAAGAATTTTCAAATGCAGTATGAATCAAACCATGCCCTCTTTGCAATTTAATTTATCTTGGCATCAATTTACTAAGTCTATCTATGTGCAGGCACTGTATTAGAATTCCTTCCAAATAAATAACATTATTTTGGAACAAAGGGGTGGAGTGAGTAAGAAACAACAGTTAAAAGTAAATTTGAAATGGGAGCAATCTATGACAGATTGAAAAGTTTTAGTAGGGAAATCAAAAAAGATTTCATTGGAAGCTCGCACCTGATCTCAGAACTGAAGGAAGCTAAGGATTCAAAGAGGTCAGAATTAAAGGGAAATATCCTCAAAACATATGGGAGAGGATGTATAAAGATCTTGAGGACAGAGATGGAATGCCCTCTTCAGGGAAGAGATAATCAGAGTGTGACTGGAACATACAGTGTACTGTTTGCCTTCTCAATGGATGAGGAAGGGGCTGGAGGGAAGGAGAGAAAATTTTAAGATGACTGTTAAGGGGGCAATTTGGTGGCTTAGTGGATAAAGAAGCAGACCTGGTGGCAGAAGGTCTTGGATTCAAATGTAGCCTCTGATACTTCCTAGCTGTGTGACCTTGGGCAAGGCAAGTACAAAAGAGTGATGAGGATTGCCTAACCCTCATCACTCTTTTGCCTTAGAACCAATATGTAGTATTGATTCCAAGACTAAAGATATGGGTCTAAAAATGAATTTTTAAAATTAAGTAAAAATAAAGGAAATGAAAGTTTAAAATTAAAAGGTCCAAATGAGTGGAAATAAGGGGATGGATGCAAGAAATGTTTCAAGTGAGTTTGCCAATCAATAAGCCTACTATGAGCCAGTCATTGTTCCGGGTGCTGGGGAATTGAAGGCAAAAAGCAATTCTTGACCTTGAGAAGTTTGCAATCATATGGGAGAGAAAGCATATAAACCACTATATATAGCTAGCTTTTCTCCCCGCTGGGAACATTTATTTATTTGTGTTAACATAAAGATCTTCCAAAAACAACCAAAAAACCCACCTTTAAACACAGGACAAGTAAATTTTAACATTAATATTCCCTTTCAATTTCTCTGTGTAAGCTCTGTGCTACAAAACATACAAACTTCAAACAGCTACAAAAGTAGTGTCTTTGGGAGATAGGATAAAACAGAGGGAAGGCATTACATTTAAAAGGAATTGGGAAAGACTTCCTGAACAAGGTGAGATTTTAACTGAGACTAGCAGAAAGCCAGAGAAGCTGGAAGCAGAGATGAAGAGGGAGAGCAGGTGTGGAAGACACTCAGTGAAAGGTTCAGAATCTGGAGAATGAATGTCTTGTTCAAAGGAAGGAGGCTAGTGTCACTGGATCAGAGAGTTCATGGGGTGGGGTAAGGTGCAAGAAGACTGGAAAGATATGGGGAATGGGACTAGGTTATGAAGGCTTTGGGATGCCAGAGAATTTTGATTGTGGAAATGATAACAAGCCACTGGAGTTTGTTGAATAGGCAGATGACATGGATAACCCTACTTTTTTGAGGAGAAAATGAAAGGGAAAAAATCATTATCAACTGAATGCAGAAACAATTAAAGTGGGTAGAGACTTGTGGCAGGTCAGCCAACCAGCAGACTATTTTGGTGGTCCAGAGGGAAGGAGATGAGGGTCTGTACCAGGCTGGCAACACTATCAGAGAAAGGAAAGAGGTATGTATGAGAGATGTCTCAAAGATAAAATTAACAGGCCTTGACAACAGATTGGATATGGGAGCTCAGAAATTGTAAGACAGTTAACAATCTTAGATTGTGAGCCTGGGGGAATGGGAGTATGGTGGTGCTTATTTCCTACTTATCCTGTATATAGCTTGTTGTACAAAGATGCAATACATATATCTAGTAAAATATATCCAGAAAGGTTGAGATATGGAAAATAGGGATATTTGGAAAGGAAAAATGTATGAGGGAAGATAACAAATTTGGTTTGTAATATGTTGAGTTTATGATGTGTAGAGGATATCCAGTTTAAGATTCTGCCTAAGAGGCACATAAGGATGTGAGGCTGAAGGCCAGCACAGATTTGGAGATAGGATAGGAAAATTTGAGAAACATCTATATTGGAATGATCAATGAATTCATGGGCACTTATGAGATAACCAAGTAGAGCAGTATAAAAGGAGAAGAGATGAGGGCCTAGTACAGCCCTGTAGGTCATCCATAGTTAGCAAACAGGACCTGAATAAAGATGCTATAAAGGAAACTGAGATGGAGGAGTCAGATAGATAGAAAAACCAGGAGAGACTAGAATCTCAGAATCCTTGGGAGAAGAGAGGATGATTGATTGTCAAAGGTCAAAGAGAGATTAAGAATGATGAAAACTGAGAAAAGGTCAATGGATTTGAAAGAATTATGGAGAAAGAAATTTCAGTTAAATGATTCCATTGGAAGCCAGACTGTAGGGAGCTAAAAAGAGAATGAGAGAAGAGAAAGTGGAGGTACTTATTGTAGACAGGCTTCTCAAAGAATTTAGCCACAAAAGGCAGAAGAGATTTAGAGTAGCAACTGTCTATATAATGTCAGCTATTATGTAGACAAATACAAATTATGTGTGTATATGTTGTTTTGTTCAGTTATATCTGACTCTTTGTAGCCCTGTGGACCATAGCAAGCCAGTGAGTACTGTCCATGGAGTTTTCTTGGCAAAGATACTGGGGTGGTTTCCTATTTCCTTCTACAGTAGATTAAGGCAAACCAAGGTTGAGTGACTTGTGAAAAAATTTTAAAAGTGGCTGATAGGGGACAGCTGGGTAGCTCAGTGGATTCAGAGTCAGGCCTAGAGATGGGAAGTCCTAGGTTCAAATCCAGCCTCAGACACTTCCCAGCTGTGTGACCCTGGGCAAGTCACTTGACCCCCATTGCCTACCCTTACCACTCTTCTACCTATAAGTCAATACACAGAAGTTAAGGGTCTAAAATAAAAAAAAAGTGGCTGATAAAATAAGTATTGATAGGGTATTAATAGGTGGTATATAAATTGGATTCTTAATTGTCCTCGGACCAGTAACTTATATCCTAATGGTCTGGGTAAGGATTTCAGGGAAAGGCTGTTGAGGTAACAACAACAAGGGTTTATTAAATTAACTAGGATAGGGAAGGGAAGGGATTGGGTTGAACTAACTGGGAAAAGATCTGGATTCCCTCCCACCAAGGTCCAACAGGTTTTCTATACTGATCTTTATAAATTACCCAGCTGTCTAACTCAATCCTATTCAGAGTTTCCCCTTTGATGGTATTTAAATTAAGAGAAAGCTGGAAGGTGAAACAGGTCCAACTGGGCTGGTTGGGAGATCTCATGTCTGTTGTTCTTCAAGGGTCTTCCAGGAATCCAGTAAGTCTCAGCAATTAATCCAAAAGGGAGAGGGAGTAAGGCTTTTGACTCCACTGTCCACCAGTGTGTCTCACCCAAACTCAACCTCTTCACAGCCAGTGAAATCTTGATAGTTGATGATCCACAAAGGTAGGATATCCATAGAGAACAGCTAGTACCTTCTGGGTGTAAGTCCAGGGACCAACTACCAACACAGCCAGTCACTCACGCAAAGTTCTGGAATCCTTTCTCTCTGCCTTTTGCCTGTCACTTTCACTTTCCTAATTTCACTACAACACTTGCCTAGGGTCACATAGCTAGTAAGTACCCAAGACTAAATTTGATTTCAAGTATTCCTGACTCTGAGCCCAGCATTCTATCCATTGGGCAATCTAGCTGCTTTTTTATGTATATATACACGCGTATATGTGTATTGATGGATGGATGGAGAAAGAGAGAAAGAGAGAGAGAAAGAGAGAGAGAGGATAGATAGATAGATAGATAGATAGATAGATAGATAGATAGATATAGATATAGATATATAATATATCCATATATGCATATATGTAAATAGACATAAATATTCACATAATGTGTGTACATATACATATACTATATACAGTGTATATGTGCATATATACACATATATGTGTGTACATACATAAAAAAGCTGAAGATAGCAGATGTTGATATTAAATGATAGCAATCTAGTACAACTCTAAAAAAAACCATCATTTGCTTAATAGTCATTTGGTTCTCATAGAATTTTTTCTTTCATTTATTTTGAGATTGAATGCAGTATAAAGACATTTTAAAACTACTTTACTCTAAATTCATTAGCTCCAAATGAAATCAGTGACATTTTCTGGCCTCTCTCCTACATTCATCTGCTGACTAGCATTTCCTATATCACAAATAATAGGCCGTATGCTCCTCATTCTGTAGAGTTTGTTTAAAACTGTACTTTAGGGGGGGAGTTGGTATATCAGCAAGAGAATAAGCTCAATTATGTTTCAGAATTCAGATACTAAATGTCTCTAGGAGTAACCTTCTAGAAGGAAAACAATATAACTTTTAGCCTTTTTTCTCTATGAGACTGAGATGCAGCAAAGTGGAGTAAGTGCCCAGAGAGCTGGCATTAGAGGCAAGAAGACATGAATTCCAGTCCTATTTCTGATGCTGGCTGACTGTGAGACCCTGAGGTAGTCATTTAATTCTTCATGCTCTAAATCACTAATGCTTCATCACTCTTAAGTTGCAGAGAAGGTACTGACCTCTATAAATAAAGAGGATTAAGAAGTTTATCTGGGACTTCCCTATGCCAGTGAAAACACAAGTCCATTCACTTTCCCCAACCCTACAATAAGAGGTACTAATATCTTTTGATGAAAATTTATGCATACATTTGGTCTGAGAGACTAGTCAATTAGAATCTGGTAATCAGTTCACCCTCTTGCTATTACTTTCTCTGGATTCCTGGGTTATCTTTGGGGAGAGGTGGATTACATCATTTAAGTACAGAAATGTGGAGAAACTGACTGATTTTTATTCTGGGTCACAGTTTCAATTCCATTTAAAAAGTTTAAATTGATCCCCACAATGCAGAAGCGTGTTCCCTGGCATCTGTATATGATATTCATAGAAGTCATTCACACAAGAAAATTTGCTTTTTCAACTGATGGGACAAATAAAATCATGACTTTTTTCATGTAAGTTTGGAAGAAAAAATGGTGGCAGTGTGATGGTTGCAAATGAGACTCTGGTATCCTCTGGAAACTTACTGAAAGACTTATAGAATGTCTTACAATAAAATTGTTAGAGCTGAAAGCATTTTTATGCCAGGTTCCTTAACTGAAGGACTTTCTTTCATAGCCTGCTTTCCCTCTTATATTTGGACTTTAGCAAAAACAACTCTTTTCCTTCTTATTTCTTTTCTCATCTAGCAGGACAATAATTAGGGCAGCCAGGTGTTTCCAGGTAGCAGCTTGGAGTTAGGAAGACTCATCTTCCTGAGTTCAAATCTGAACTCAGACACTTACTTTGTGACCCTGGACAGATCATTTAACCTTGTTTACCTCAATTTCCTCACTGTAAAATGAGCTGGAGAAGGAAATAACAAACCACTCCAGTATCTTTGGCCAAAAAAACCCCAGAGTGGGGTCACAAAGAGTCGAACACAACTGAAAGGATGGAAAAATAACAACAAAATAGAGCACAGTGTCTATGGTGAATAGGAGAGTCCTTGTTACTAAGCCTTGGTGTTCTCCACCAATCCTTGATATTTTTCACAATTGACCCTCACTTCCTCTGCCACCCTTTGCTTCTGGTGGCCCTCTCTTGAGGTCTTACTCTCCTTTCCTGCCACACTTCCAATCTTTAGAAAGCCAAATTCAATTTGGGGGGGAGGGGGCTGAGCCAAAGTACGGAAGACAGCCATCCTCAATATCAGTCAGTCAATAAGTATTTATAAATTGCTTATTATGTGCCAGGTACCTAACCACAGAAGATACCAAGAAAGACAAAAACACAGACCCTGCCTTCAAGGAACTTACATTCTAATGGTAGAAATAATATGCAGACAACCATGTGAAAACAAGATATATACAGGATAAATGAGTGGTAAGTTCAGAGAGATGGCAGTGGCACTGAGATCTGAGCAGAGTCTTTAAAGGAGCTAGGAGATGGAAGTGAGGAGAGAGAACATTATAGGAATAGAGACAACAACTGGAAATTCTGGGAGATCCTGTGTTCTATAGGAGAGACAAATAAGACCTGTGTCAGAAAGTACATGGCAGGTAACAGGGATGAGATAGAAATTGCTCAGGTGATTAAGGATTTGAAGAGACTAAGAGAGGGTTTTATATCTGATCTTGGAGGTAGAAGGGAACAATGAAGATTATTGAATAGTCAGAGCCATACTTTAGAAAATCATTTTGGCAGTTAACTAGAGGGTGTTCTAACCACTATTTTGTGTGTGTGTGTGTGGGAGTAGTGGGTAGAGACTTGAAAGGGGCAGACCAACCAAGGAACTACTGCAGTAGTCAAAAGTATGAGATAATGAATGCCTGTACCAAGATGGTAGATAGGAGAATGGAGAGAAAAGGATATATATGAGAGGTAATGCAAAGACCAAAACCTGGCAACATATTTGATATATGGAGTAGATGAGTCAAGGATCATGTTTATATTGAGAGTTTGGATGACTAGAAGAATGGTAGTGCTTTGAGAGAAATAGCAAATTCTGAAAGAGAGAGGGGTTGGAGGGAAGATGGATTCTGTTTTGTTTATGTTGAATTTATATTTGAAATATTCAAAAGGCAGTTAAAGTTGGCTATCCAAAAGCAGAGGTCAAGAGAGAGATTAGGAGTGGACAAATAGATTTGAGTCATCTCCATTAGATGATAATTAAATCTGTGGGAGCTCATGATATTACCCAGCAAGAAATATATAGGGAAGAAGGCCCAGGAGAGAGCCTTGGGGGATATTCAAAGGTAAAAGTGTGATTCGAATAAAGACACCATAAAAAGAGAATGATTAGGGGGCAGCTGGGTAGCTCAGTGGTTTGAGGGTCAGACCTAGAGAAGGGAGGTCCTAGGTTCAAAGCCGGCCTCAGACACTTCCCAGCTGTGTGACCCTGGGCAAGTCATTTTACCCCCATTGCTCACCCTTACCATTCTTCCATCTATGAGCCAATACACAGAAGTTAAGAGTTTAAAAAAAATTTTTTTTAAAGAGAATGAGTAGGAACAATCAGGCAGGTAGGAGAATTAAGAGAGAGCAGTGTGAACAAAAGCCCAGAGAAGAGAGAGTATTCAGGAAAAGAAGTTGATCAACAGTGGCAAAGACCACAGATGCTGGGGGGTTACCAGCAGTCCAGTTCCCCTTGGGGGCGGGACAATTGAGCGAAAATGAAGTGAGAAGAGCCAGAGACCGAGTAGGTTTGCAGTGGCTGATCTGAAGTGTCATCTGCTGATTTTAATTTTTATACCCTCTTTTCTTTATGATCTCATACAGGTTTTTTTTCTTCCCATACATTCAAAATCACATATTAACTTTTGAAACATCACAAGATTGACATTTACTAATTATCTTACTGTGGTTAAACAAAGAAGCAAGCTTGTCAAAAATTATTCATTATGGGCTGGCTTAGTTTGAACTTATTCTTTTCAGCCATGCGTAAGGTACAAGTACATCAGTTCCTAGCTAAACATAATAGTTAATTATATTTTAACTAATTATATTATGTATATAGTTATGTTATACTATTCATTCCCATCATAAATCAAGGAGATAGTTATGGTAGTTGATTACATCCAATGAGATACAATAATATCAGTCTGGTCCAATGTTTTGTTCCCATGGTGTTTTTTTCTGTTATAGGATCACTAAGAATACAGTTCTGGTAGGGTGATTCTGTGCTAGTTTGTCATTGCCTTAATTTCTTTGTGTTTCACTGTTTCTATGGTCTGTAGGAGTTTGGGAACAAACTCAGGCCAGGTATTTTCTTGCTGGGAACTTTAGAAACTTGCATTAACTCACTAATTGCTGGTTTTTTGCTAGGCTGATTCTAGTGGAAATTTCTATACTCTAGGGGGTTGTACAGGGGTTTATTTTTGGATAGTGGGTAGTCTATGGCTGTGATTGTTCTTGCCATGAACCTGTATTGTTTTTCTGTGTCTCCTTTGATCTGGATAAGGATATTGATTGTAATAATTTCAATGCAAGTGAATGTCACTGTAAAAAGAATCATATAGGGTAAACTGAGTGTGGAATCTCCATCCTCCTGACAACCTGCTGTGCTGGATTGTCAGAGCTTGTGAGTAGCCGTGCTAACCTCACAGCCTTGATGGCTTCCGGCACACAGAGATATCAAGAAGGACATGGATTGGAATAAGGACCTTAGAGTCTGTAAATAAGATATCATTGATAACTTCAGAGAGTATATACAGTTTACATGTTTTGTATACAAATTTTCTATTAAATAGTGGAGACTTTTTATTACTTCATTCCAAATAAATGCTTGTTGAATGAATGAATGAATCATATAGCCTTCTTAGGACAAATAATCCTTCTTATTTCCCCCTATGTTGGATTGGAAAAATTATCTGACTTCTTGCTGTTTAACATACATATTTTAAGATCCTCTGCTAGAACTTCACCAAACTGGCCTTTGGTTTACAAGACCCATTTCCTCTCCACCAAATGAAATTGTCCTTAGGATAAAAGACATTTTTTACTGCTTTGCCATCCAGCATGACTTCACCAATTACACTTAGTTTCAGGTATTTCCCAAGGCTTTCTCACCATTTTAGATAGTTTATGAAGAGAAAGTGATGAATGAAACTTGTCTTTTTTTTATTTAATCATAACGACTCAGAAATCTTTATCTTTCAGACTCAACCATAAGAAACCTATGCTTTGTGAAGCAGTGAATAGGGAAGCAGGAGGACCTGAACACAAACCCAGACTCAAAGACTTATTAACTGTGTGACTCTGGGCATGTCAATCACCTTTTCTGTACCTCAGTTTCCTCATTTGTAATATAGGAACATTAGCATCCACCATCTAAGATTGTTATGAACATCAACTAAGATAATATTTATAAAGCAAATTTCTTAAAGAGCTGCATAAATGCTCACTATTTTTTTTCTCTAGTAGAGCCAGAAGGCTGCTAGTTAGACATTTTGAGTCTAATTATAAACCTCTGATCTCACAGATCTCATAAAAACTGAACTATGGAGGTTGGCTTCCAGCATCAATTTGACATTTTAAAAAATCTTTAAAACAACTTGGAGGTTTTGCATTCTTAGGGCATTTTTTCCCTTCAAAGAGAGGGAAAAAAACACAAAAATCCTCTAATTTTTTTCATCCTTTTGCCTGCAGTCTGAAACCTCCGTCTGTTTAGAGAATCCCAGTTTTCTTAAAAGTTTTTTAGTCAATTGAACGCTCTTTGTCATCTGTCTGATATTTACATTGCTTATTATTCTTTTAGATTAGCTCTTCTTGCCTTTAGAGGTTTATTCCTTAGTATGTAGAAAACCTCTCTCAATTTTACATCTGAGGCTTCAAAGTAAAACTTTCAGCATGGGCAGTGGGAAAAAAAACCCAGCTTTGTTCTTAACTATCCATATGATGCTGGGCAAATTGTTTCTCCAGTCCAAGACTCAGTTTCTTTATTTGTGGAATGAGTAAGCTAAATTTGATGATCTCTAAAGGTTCCTTCTAGATCCCACAAGTGATGTTGCTATGACTTAGGTTTGTTATCTATTATAGTATTCTTTTAGGATATATAGTACACAGGGGCAGTTATATGGCTCAGTGGATAGATAGACAGTCCTGGAGTCAGGAGGCCTTTGGTTCAAATCTGGCCTCAGATACTTCCTAGTAGTGTGTGACCCTGGGCAAGTCAATTCACCACCACCACCCCCATTGCCTAGCTCAGAAGCCACTCTTCTGCCTTGGAACCAATATTTAGTATTGATTCTAAGACATAAGGTAAGGATTTTAGCAAAAAAGAGATGTAGTGTATAAGACTATTAGAGATGGGGAGAAGATGAAGAAGAAACCTGAAATTAAGGGAAAGGCCTTCCACAGGACAGTGTTACAGGCCGTGTACTTGAAAATGTTCAGGCAAGATCTAATTTTGTACTACCCTCCTGCATGAATTGTACCCTGCAGTCAAACTGCCATCTGTGAACACCCTGCTCTTTTGACCTTGTTTTGTTGTTCATACTGTCCTCTGTGCCTGGAAGGTCTTTTCCATCCCTCTTGCCCCCAGGCTCTTTGATTCCTACCCATCTTAAAGACTCATTTACAGTCAGATACCCTCTATCTGTTCATTGGTTTCACCCCATGTTTATCTTTCTAAGAGTAGATTGTGTGGGCTGATGGTAGAAGAGATCAATTCTATTGGGTGGTTATGGAAATGATTTTAAGCCTCAATAAATAATTAACAACAACAACAACAAAAAACTCTACATATCCCTTAAAGTCTAGTACTTTCCACATATGCAAAGTAGATGTATAATATCTCTTTGTGTAATTGAATTGAATTCTACATCAAACTGAATTGAACGAGCATCAGTAAATTTGGGGAGACACTAAATACATGCTTCACAGGAAAGGCTGCATGTCACTGTCCACATCTAAAACTATCAACAATTAGACTGATTTCCAGAAATGAACCTGCAATTCTCATTACTTTATGGTCATACAAAATCTATCAATTGGTCTACCTGCAAGCATTTAGTAAGTGCCTACAATAAGCTAGGAACTGGTGCTAGACACTGTAGATAAACATACAAAGAATAAATCAGTCTCTACTTTTAAAGACCTTACATTCTAATGAAAAAGACAACTGTACATTATCCATATATACAATATAAATATGAAGTAAGTACATAAAATATATGGAAGGTAATTTAGTGCAAGGTCATTTGGGAAAGGAAGGAATTAGTAGTGGGGGATCAAGAAGGCTTCTATTAGAAGATGTTGCTTGAGCTAAGTATTGAGGGAAGAAGTTAATTCTCTGAGGTAGAGTCAAGACTTCAATGCCTTCCAGACATAGGGGATATCTAGGCCAAAGGGACAGAAAAGGGAGATAGAGCATTATATGTGAGGAACAGAAATAAGGTCAGTTTGGCTAGATGGAGAGTGAGGGATGAAGAGTAATGTACAACTAGGCTGGAAAAATAAGTAGGGTTCAGATTTTTTTAAATTTATTCATTTTTTATTTTTATTGTCATGCAAAACACACTTCTATATTTGGTCATTGTTGCAAGAGCAAACTCATACATAACCAAAACCCCCAAATAAAACCAAAGGTAGACTGAAGTGAAAGATGACTCCCAACAGTTCTTTCTCTGGAGGTGGATAGCATTTCCTGACATAAGTCTTTCAAGTTTGTCCCAGATCATTGTATTGCTGAGAGTATCTAAGTTTTCACAGATAATCATTATCCAAAATTGCTGTTATTGTGTACAATGTTTTCCCAGTTCTACTTATTTCACTTTGAATCAGTTCCTACAGATCTTTCCAACTTTTCCTGAAATCATTTTGGTTATCATTTCTTATAGCACCCTAGAATTCCATCACTAACATGTACTACAATTTGTTCGGCTATTCCCCAATTGATGGAAATCTTCTCAAATTCCAATTCTTTGCCAACACAAAAAGAGCCACTATAAATATTTTTGTACAAGTAAGTCCTTTCCCCTTTTTTATTATTTCTTTGGGATACAGACCAGGGGTCAGATTTTAAAGAAATTTAAAAGCTTAATAGAGGAGTTAATGTTTTATCCTAGAAGATGATAGGGGTAAAATGGAGTTTATGGGATAAGAAAGCAATATGATTTAGATGTACTTTTAGGGAAAATCACTTTTCCTGCTATGGAGTACATAAATTAGAAAGGAGAGAGTCTTGAAGCAAGGAGACCAATAAAGAGACTGTTGCAATAATTGAAGTGAGAAGTGAAAAGGGGCCTGACTAAGATGTTAGCTATGTGAGTGGACAGAAGAAAATGGATGCAAAACATATTGTGGAGATAAGAATAGTAATATTGGGCAATTTATTGGACATACTGGATGAGAGAGAGTGAGGAATTGAGGTTAGAAGATTAGAACTATATTTATGCCATTGATAGAAATAGAGAAGTTTAAGGGGACAGCTGGCTGACTCAGTGGCTTGATAGCCAGGCATAGAGATGAGAAGTGTTGGGTTCAAATCTAACCTCAGATACTTCCTTGCTGTGTGACTTTGGGCAAATCATTTAACTGAGATTGCCTAGTCTTTATTGCTCTTCCACCTTGAAATGAATACATAGTATTGATTCCAAGATGGAAGGTAAGGGTTTAAAAAAATAACGAAATAGGGAAGTTAATAAAGACTAGGATTTGGGGAGAAAGACTATATAATATAAATTCAATTTTGAACATATTGAATTTTGAAATACCTAGGTAACAGCATGTTAAAAATGTCTTATCAGGTGGTGATGAGACAATAAAGTTCGGAAGAGAGACTGGATCTGGATAGATAGATAGATAGATAGATAGATAGATAGATAGATAGATAGATAGATAGATAGATAGATAGAGATAGATAGATAGAGTTGTTATATTTCTTTAGAGAGATATCATACTATCTACAAGCCATTTACATACAGATGTAAACACATTAAACACATGAGAATGATGAAAGCTCCTGAAGAGAAGGGCTTCAGAAAAAAACAAACAAACAAACAAACAAATTTGGGCTACATAACCATAGTTACATAGTACAGTATGGGTGACAAATCAGCAAAAGGAACCAGCAGACAAGTAAGAAGAGAACCAAGAAAGAATAGTGTCAGAAAAGCCAGAGAGCAGAAAATATAAAGGAAGAGAAGGCAGTCATCAGTATCAGATGCATTAGAGAGGTCAAGTAGGATGACAGCCAAGAAAATACCATCATATCTGGTAATTAAGAGATTGTTGTTAACTTTAGAGAGAGCAGTTTCAGTAATGTGGTCAGAAGCCATATTGCAAAGAAATAAGGAGTGAATAATAGAAGAGGAAAGGAGTGGACAGAAGAAAATGGATGGGGAACACATTGATGTTCTCTTTTCAAGATGTTTGGCTGAGAAAGGGTGGAGAGATCTAGTTAGACGGCATGGTAGTATCTAGTAAAGGTTTTTGAGGCTGGGGTAATTTGAACACACTTCAAGGTAAGAGCATATGAGTAAGAGCAGAAGAGGCAGGTGGTGAGGATAATCCAGGACTAAGGATTGGCAACAGCTGAACAGTGAAAAAACAAGGGGATGAGGACTAGTGACAGTCACAAATCAAAATTTTTCCTATTTAGGGTTGAAATTGGAAAAGGAAGAAAATGAATTCAGTCTCAATGAGAATGAAGAATAGGTTTAGTAGAGGGGAGGCATATGGAAAGACGGAAAAATAGGAAAATATAATGAAATAGAGGAAGGTCAGGATTTCTAATTCAGGTAGTAGAATATTTGTGGGAAATGGTGAGATTCAATTTTAATCATTCTTGGGTGAAAAGACAGAATAAAGGAGTAGATGATGGGATTGAAGGATGCTAAAGAATTCAAATATGACTTACATGGTTTTACTGTAGTTTCATCTAGACTAAGAAAATATAATATATCCTTATTCTTCAAGGTCAGCTTCAAAATTCACCTCAGCTCAATTTGTTTCAACAATCTTCCATGCCCATTCAGCCAAGAAGTGATTTTCTTTTCTTTCTACTGAATTTCTGTTTCTTTAATTATATATAACCACTTTTTTTAAAGAACTCGTCAACTAATGTTGAATATTGTATAATATCTTTTAATGTATATATCTTACCCCCTTTACTAAACTGTAAAATTTTGAGAGCAAAGAACATGCCTTATTTCTATGTTCTTCCAGTGCATTGTACATATTAAGTATTCATTTCTACAATTCTTGTTTATCTTCTTTCTACGTAACTACTCCAACTCTCACTAACACTGACTGCTTAGGCCTGTGGAAAGGCAACCATGTTTTTCTTTCATGGTCCTAGGATTAGCCCTAAGGAACTGAGTTTCTGCTTCTATTCATAAGCCTTCATCAATGTGTTCCCCAGAAGTCAATAGTTAACTTAGAGAAAAAGGTTTTACTCAAAAGAATTTCAACAGTTGGTTTAAAAGAAAAGTCTCCTCAAACCTGGGATATATATATATATATATATATATATATATATATATATATATATGTATATGTATATATATATGCACACAT
The DNA here is from genome assembly GCF_016433145.1 of Gracilinanus agilis. Lineage (NCBI taxonomy): Eukaryota > Metazoa > Chordata > Mammalia > Didelphimorphia > Didelphidae > Gracilinanus > Gracilinanus agilis. The sequence continues at coordinate 604,962,260 of NC_058130.1, read as the reverse complement.
ATATACATCTCTCAATATGATATATACACAGTAACAAGTAATGTGCATGTGTATACTTTATACATGTGTGTACACAAACTATATTCATATATTGTATACAGAGAGGCAAACATACACACATGTATATTTATACTTCTTAAAACAAGAAGCAAGTATTTCTTTAATGCTACTCTAGCACGGATGGACTCACTTATAATAGCCATTCCAGGCTATTATGAGTAACAGCCTATGCAAAAACACAGAGGAGATAGGAATTATATATGGAGAATAAAAAATTTATCTGCCACACTGACTATACGCAGGACAATAGAGCAGAAAAAAATGTCATGGATGTAAATAGTACTTTTTTTCTCTACTGTCCTTAATGCAATTGATGTTCCAGAAGAACTGGTATGTTTATACACATATATGTATATGGATGACATATATATGAAAGTGTACATTCAGATATGTATACATGTGTTTAAGAGTTGATATCTGGAATGCCTATCTTCCTAACCCCACTCCCTATTAGAATCCCTAGCTTTCTTCAAAATTTAACTTGTGTCTACTCCTGCCAGAATCTCGTCTTCATCCTTCCAGCTGCTAATGTCATCTCCCTGGAAATTATTTTGTGTATTTTTGTGTACTTATTTTTCTCAAAAAGGGAAAGTGTCCTTCAGGGCATGGGACGTTTCAATTTTTAGTTTTATCTTTATATTTTGAATGGCTAGCCCATGCTAAGTACTTAATAAATGATATCAAAGAGGGGGAGAGAAGAAGATGAAAATGGCAATTAAGATGACCAAGGAGAAAGAGAGACAGAGACAGAAAGAGATGCAGAGACAGAGACACACAGAAAGAGAATATCTAAAAGGCTGCAAAATACTCATAAAGTGATATTTGATTATATGATCTGCCCAATTCCCTTGAGAGCAGGTGGGGTGCTAGTTTTATTCTTTTGATTTTATGAATGTGAGAAAAACCAAACAGGCAATGCTATAATGACTCAGTCCAAAATAACTACTATATAAACAAATTCCAGTGTTGAAAGCTCTCATTTTCATCTGTATTACAGCTACAGCTTCCGGATCTCTACTAAATAAAAGAAAGACTGATTCAAACCCATTTACACAGAAGTTTAGAAAAAATGATGTGGATAAGTGTTGGGCTAAATCAAGGATCTCCCATCTTTTCCTGTTAAGGAGCCAGCATTCTAATGATCCTTAGCTGGAGTGGTGGGGGAAGATGCTGAGGCAAAAGTGCTTAGGGGGACCAAATGATGGCATTGTCCTTTGCCTTTCTCTCTCCTCTCCCACTCCAAGTCCCAGCAGCCAAGAAAAAGGAGTGGGTTATCAGGAGTCAGACTGGAACTTCATCAGGAAGAAGTAAGTCAGTCAATTGGGAAGATAAGTCTAAATTTCCCAAATAAAAACAATATTCCCTTAATATTCCTGAGAAATTAATTTCCCTGGTATCTTCACAGTTACATTGTTAGCATTGTGCAGCTATGCTCATGCTCAATAATCATACAAGCTAATCTCCCAGCACTTATTAAGCACTTACTATAAGTGAGACGTTGTGGCAAGTGCTGGAAATATAAAGAGAAAGCTAAAATTGCCCTTGCCATCAAGGAGCTTAAATTATAATAGAGGAAACGACAAATATAATTGTGTGTGTGCATGTGTGTGCATGTGTGTGTGTGTGTCTGTATTCAAGATGTATACAGAGTAATTGGGAAATAAATTTGGCTGCGAAAACACTAACAGCTCCAAGGACCAGAAAAGACTTCTGATAGAAGGTAGCTTTTGAACTGACTTGAAGAAATTACAGGGGTTATAAAAGGCAAAGCAAAGTGAGAGGCACTGGAGAATGAGTGCAGAAACAAAGACTTGGGAGATAAAGAATCCTGTAGGAGGCATCCCTTAGTCAATAAGGTTAGATTCTCGGAGATATGGTTAGTATGTAAAAATGGTAGAAAATGGGTCCCATTGTGAAAAACTTTAAATGCTGAAAAAAGGAATTTATATTCACATTATTGTTTATAAAAAAGGAACCCCTGGAGTTTATTGCATAGAGTGGGGTGGGGGAGCTGTGGGAAGTGTGACATGATCAGATCTATGCTTTAGGAATATAATTTTGGCAGCCAACTGGAAGTTGAATTTGAGCGGGCAAACAATGCTAGTTAAGGAATTATAGCAATAGGTCAGGCAAAGAGAATGAGGATCTGAACTAGGCAGGTGGCTGGTTGAGAGGGAAGACATGAGTAGAAGGAGTACATAACTTGTCAACTCATTGTATATATGAGAGCAAGGAGTTAAGAATGACAGTGAAGTTTTGAACCTGGGTGACCAGGAAGATGGTGAAAAGAAAATTGGGAGAAAGAGTGGGATTGGAGGAGAAGATAATGAGTAGTAATTTGGAAAGATCCAGCTTGAGAAGACTAAGAGCCATCCAATTCAAAATATTCTATAAATAATTGGTGAAGTGGAACCAGATATAATTTTTGTTGTTGTTTTTAAACCCTTAATTTCTGTCTCAGTAACAACTCCAAGAAAGAAGGGAAGGGCTAGGCAAACGGAATTAAGTGATTTGCCCAGGGTTACCCATTTAATAAGTACCTAAGGTCACATTTGAACCCAAGTCCTCTGGACTGTAGTCCTAATGCTCTATCCATAGAGCCACCTGGCTGCCCCCATTTTTTTTAATGAAGCCCAAAAACTGCTTATTGGGAAAATCCAGGTAACAAACTCTCAAAGAAATTATAATGAAGATCCCTACAAGCTAATTCCTCTCTATCCAGTGGTGTGTGTGTGTGTGTGTGTGTGTGTGTGTGTGTGTGTGTGTACATACATACATAGGATATCCCAAAAGACTTTTGGGACACGCTATATGTGAATATAAACAAATGTGTGTGTGTCTTTAACATAATATACCTATAAAAGAAAGTAAGTAATATGAATGTTTTAATGGAACCCATCTGGGTTGAAAACACCAAGTAAAAACATACATAGAGAAAAAGAGGACATTCTAGGAGTTACTCATTGGATGTTAAATTAATGAAGATCCAGCAAAGAAGGCTATGAAGAGCCATCACACAGGTAGGAGAATCACAAAAATAAAGCGTCAAGATAAAATAGAGATGAGAAAGCATCCAAGAGGAAAAGATGTTAATAGGTTGTGAATACAGTAGAAAAGTAAAGACAGAGAAAAGGACATTCATTTGGACTACTAAGAGATCATTATTAACTTAAGAGAGAATAGATCCAGCCAAACAATCTTTGAAGCCATTCAGAGGAGAGTTTAGAAGAAAGTGAGAGGAGAGAAAATGGAGATGCCCCTCTGTAAATAATTGAATATTAGTAGTATGGTAGGATGAAGGGGTGAAATCTTTGAATTTAATCCTGTACAAAATGTTTAAAATAAATGTTTTTTTTTAATGTTCCAATAAACTTAAAGTAACTTGAGCTTTGCCATCTGTTGCTACAGAGTGAACTGAGAATGTAGTAAATACAGTATGAAAAAACAAATCTGTTGCCATTCACTGAGATAATTAATCTTTTTGCCTAATAGTACTCTTATTCCACCACTGGTGTTTCTTATTGTAACAAAAAGCTAATGGCTACTTCTGGTGACATTAATGTATAGAGTTTCCATTTTAAAAATTAAGTGACAGAATAGCAACAATTTTTTCTTGACCGCTTAAAATGCAGCTGAGTTGAAAAAATATGCCTGTTCAACTTGTTTTTTTTGTTTATTTTAATTTTTTAATCTAGATGTCTAAGATACAGGATCAAATGAAATACATTCTGGGCATACACTGACTCCAAAATAGACGTTTTGCTTCTTTTAACTGTAGAATTTGTGGAATTCTGATATCTGACAGTCTAAGAAACTTACATTCTGTTTGCAGTGACTTTAAGAAAGGACTATCCAAGGCAGTTGGTGGCACAGTGTTTAGTGCTGGGACTGGAGTCAGGGAAACCTGAGTTCAAATTTGCCTCAGACATTTCCCAACTCTATAACTCTGAACAAGTCACTTGACCTCTTTCCGCCCCCCACCCCCTCAGTTTCTTCAACTGTAAAATGAGGATAATAATAGCAATTACTTCCCAGGGTGGTTGTTACTTTCTTTATTTTTTTTAATAGTCCTTACTTTCTATTTTAGAATCAATGTAAGTATTGGTTCCAAGGCATAAAAGTGGTAAGGGCTAAGCATTTGAGTGTAAGTGACTTGCCCAGGGTCTCACAGCTGGGAAGTAACTGAGGCTAGATTTGATTCCAAGTGATCCTGACTCCAAGTCTCTCCACTGAGCGATTTAGCTGCCCCTTTTCAGGGTGATTGTGAAAATCGAATGAGATCCTCAATATTTGTAAAGTGTTCAACACATAGTAAGCTCCATATTAAAGCTTATCCCCTTCTACCCTTTGCTATCTCCTACTATACCAGCAAAGTTAATTAGATATCCTTACATCTGACCAGGGTAACTTCATATAGAAGGGTTGATCAGGAAATCTCAGACATTTTTACTACTTTTCTCTTTTTTGGCTTCTTAGAAGACATCATGTCTAGTCTTACAGAAGACCTTAAGGGTGGCTCAATGACTAGAGCTCTGGATCTATTGTCAAGAAGACCTGAATCCAAGATGGGCCTCAGACATTTACTAGCTGTGTGACCCTAGACAAGTCACTTCACCTTAATTTCTTTCAATTTCTTCATCCATGAAGTTTGGATAATAATGATACCTACCTCCAAGGTTGTTGTGAGAATTAAATGAGATAATGTTTAAAAGCTTTGTAAACACAAAGCTATATAAAAATGCTAGCTATTATTATTGTCAAATAGAATGTTGATATATATGTTATATGTTATATGATAATATGATGCATATATCATTATATATATATAACACTTTCCTTAAAATTGACTATTATATAGAGCACCAAAGTGGAAAATAATAAGCCTTTAACTATGTTTAAACAGACATCTTCCAATGAATGTACATGTTAACAATGACCTTGAAAAAGTTGCTGGAATATAGTAATGCTTTGTGTATTGGAATAATCCAATGCCAATTGGAGGTAGAGGGATCCTTTAATAAACACTCTACAAAAATCAATTACGTAACTATTAATGCAGTAAAAGATACCACAATTAATTTGGCATATCTTTGAAATGCCAATAATATACTTGACCAAGTGTAGCAGAACAATTTGAGGGTAAACTCTTAGCACACTGCATTCTTTTCAAAAGTACACTTTCTGACTTCTAAATACCATTAATTATTAAAAGTTCCTCGTATTAAGTTGAATATATCTTTTAGCCATCACGTCTAGCTTTGTGCTTTCGGTTTACAAACACTATCTAATCTTTTCTCTGTTTGACAGTCCTTCAAATAATGGAAGACAGCTTTCAGATTCCTGGAAAGCCTCTTGTCAGGTTCTCTATCTCTAAGTCTTTCAATAGCCTTTTTCATATAATGTGTTTTTCAAATAATCCACCAATGTAGTCATCTTCCATTTGACACAATCCAAATCAATTTGTCAATGGCCCTCTTGAAATGTAGTGCCTAGAACTGGACAGTTGGTGTATGACAGAAGTGTCAAATAAAGAATCACTCCCTATTTGGCCAGAAATAGATTAAGCTATAATTGAGAAGTATATAGCAAAAAAATAAAAAAAATATAACACAACACTCAAGTCAATACATGAGATCCATGGTGGTCATTATTTCTATTTGAATTTGACCCCACTGGTCTATGATAATGAAAAGAAGCATGGTAGATAAGTAGAAAGTATTGGCACTGGAGTTAGAAAAGCAAGGTTTTATGTAGTCTTGCCTTTGCTAGTTGTGTGTCTTGGGGATCAATCCTCTCTCTCTGGGTCTCAATAGGTCTGAAGCTGAACTGAAAGGCCTCTACTATGGAAAACCTGCCCCTATTCTATATCAAATGAATCTGTTGTATTAAACCATCTCTAAGATTCCCGATAGTTCTAAATCTATATTCCCATGATCCTAAGACTACAGTGCTAAAGACAATAAATTCAGAATATAGTATTAGATGCCATTCAGAGACTCTATGGTACCTAGAACCTACTTCAACAAACTTGGTTAACTTTATTCACATTCAGAATCCAGATTTCAGAGTTGGAAGGACCTTCAGAGCATTCTAGAGGCATCTAGATAGCTCAGTGGATAGAGCACTGGGCCTTGGGTCAGGAAGAACTAAGCTTAAATTTGGCCTACGTGATTTAACCTCTGCTTGCTTTGATCCACTGGAGAAAGAAATGGCAAACCACTCTGGCATCTTTGTCTAGAAAATACCATCCCACCGTTGTGTGGTTCACAAAGTCACAAAGAGTAGGATATGTCTGAAAAACAAAAAAAGTGCTAGTCTAATCCATACCTGAAAAATATTCTTCCCTGCAATATATCTGACAAGAGATGAATCAACCTTTTTCTAGAGAGGGAAATTATTAAATCCTGAGTCAGGGAATTCCACTTCTAGAGATTTCAAATTGTCAGGAAGTTTTTTTGTGTGTGTGTGTGTTTTTTTCCCTGACATCAAGTCAAAATTCGATTCTTTGCAATTTCAGCCAACTGATCCTAGATCCATTTCTTCTTTTTTGTCTCCTGAATAGATTAAAATCCCTTCTGAGAGCTATTACTAGGTATTAATTTTTTTTTTACATTTTCATTCAAAGTCTAAGTTATACACTGGATGATTTTGTTATAATCATAGACACATAAGATTGTAGAGTTACAGCTAAAAAGGGATTTAAGGAGAAATGATGAAATGACACCTACCATCAAGCTGGTTTTAAGTAGTAGAGCTAAGAATGGAACCAATATCCTCTGGCTACTGACCCAGTGTTCTTACCCTGTGCCATCTTTTTTTCTTGGTATATATGTATTATGTCTGTATGTATACGTGTGTGTGTGTATATATATATATATACATATGCACATATATATAATTTATCTTTCAATTGTTTATGATTCTTTGTGACCCTGTTTTGGGTTTTCCTGGCACAGAACACTGGAGTGTTTTGACATTTCCTTCTCCAGCTCATTTTCCAGAGGCGGAAACTGAGGTAAACACAATTAAGTGACTTGGCCAGGCAAACAGCTAGTAAGTATCTCATACCAGATTTAAATTCAGAAATATGAGTCTTTCTGACTCCAAGCCTGGCACATTATTTAGTGGGCCACCCACCTTCTCATATGATTTCATATATAAATATATATATATATGAATATATATACACACACACATATATATGATATATTTCTTAACATCTTTCCTTACATGTTATAGGATCTTACATTTTTTAGAGCTGAAAAGGACCTTAGAATCCATCTAGTCCAATGTCCTCATTTTCCAATTGAGTTAATGGAGGCCCAGAAATATTAAGTCCTTATCCAACCTCATAGGAGGTAGTAAATTGCAAAACCAGGAGAGTTTAACTGAAGTCTTTTCCATATGGTTTGGGATTTTAAAGAAAGATATAACTGTGTAATCTAGATATAATGGAAAATGTAATTGTGTAATTTAGTTGCCCAGATCTAACTAAATGTGTTTTTAAATATCATTTTGAAATTGCTTCCCTGCCCTTGAGAACTTTATGCAAGTGGTGGTGACTGTGGAGGTAGCAGTGGGAATGGGAATAGATCAGAGATGAAGAGAAAAGAGATATAAGAAAGAAGTATGCAGCACTTAAGCAACTGCTAACCCCAGTAAAGTCTGTCCTGAACCCAGGAAATTCAAATGATAAGTCCAGAAATTATGCTCAAAATTCTTCAGGCTGAAAATGTTAGACTACAGTATTTTTAAATATACTCTGAAAGACATGATACATGTTACTCCAGCTGAAAGACTCAGGAATGAGCTGGAATTTATATTTATATTATTAAGTACTTTTAAAAAATACTTTAATAAGTATTTCCCAATTTCCCCCATCACTTTTCAAGCTGTTCTTCTGCTTCTTACAGCTCCAAACAATTTTTTTAACATTTTCTAAAGGTTTTCAAAGCTTTCTGTTGTCTAAGTAAATTACATTTTGGAGGAAAGATTTTTTTGAGGGGGGTGTCTTTGTTCCACTTAACTAAGGCTATTTAAAATATTTTAAGTGAATCTGACTCAAAAATGCTGATACCCACAGTCTCACTTAGCTGTCTTTGTCTAAGGTCAGGAAGAAAATAATAATCCTCACAGTTTTTATTTAGGCTCTGATTTTAATACTTTCAGTGATCCACTGGTATATGCAATTCTTCCAAAGATGCAGATAGTAACCCATCCACACCTTCCTGAACTGTGGAACTCTATCCTTCTAAAAACCGTCCACAGGGTGCCTAGCAGATATACTGAGCTTTTTCTTTACAAGATTTCTTGACATTCCATGGTTACCAATGGAATGGGCCAGTTGTCTATCCTTTGGCCACAGGATCCATCTACTTTATTTTTCTGGCAAATATCTCTCTGATAATTTCAATTGATGATATCTCTGCTCTCTTTGAGATAAAGACCCAGTCATGGTATTGCTGGGTCAAAGGGTATTTATAGCTTTATAGGCCTTTGGGCAAGGTTCCATATTGCTCTGCAGGGTGTCTTCTATAAGAGTAGGAAACACATGTGGGAAATATGCCATTCTCTGGGACAAATTTGGCAATAGATGAGGGGAATGACTACATTAGCCTGGAAGTAGTCAGGAAAGATTTAGGGAGGAAATTGGTTTTGAGTTTTCTTTGAAAGAAGGGAAGAAATCCTTCCCTAATCTCTTCCAGTAGTAAAGGTGAAAATTAGGAATTTTGATCTTAGTGAAAGCTGTTGGCATTTTGTGTCCTTCATAGCACTTGAGTAAGACTATATACCTTACAAATACACAGGATTCTGTAATGTGAGTCATTTGACCCCACTTACAGACTATAGGGACCCTAAATATTCAGTTGATTGCTTTGAAACAAACCTCTGCTGGGTAGCAAATTTACACATTGCTAACTACAATTTTCAGGCTTATTTTTTCCCTAATGAATAAAAAATACTATTTGTGTGTTTGGGAAAAAAATTGCTTATACAGATAAGAAATAAAATCAAGAAAACAAGAAGGATTAGATTTTAAAATTAGGAGTTCCAATTTCTGTAAGAGAGTGAGGATATCGGTTTTTTAAAGTTTTATTTATTAATTTTTTTTTAATTTTTTTCCCGTGGTTACATGATTCAGGTTGTCTCCTTCTCTCCTTTCCCTCCTCCTTCTCAGAGTTGACAAGCAATTCCACTTGGGTTATGCATATATTATCACTTAAAACCTAATATATTGTTTTTCTGATCATTCAAATGATAGTTAGGATACCAGTTCACAATACTGTTTTCTAAGGAAATTCTTCCCCACTTCTTTCCAAACACAAAATTTTTAAGCTGAGACTGAATCTTCCTATTGAAGTTTCTTTGCTAAAGGGGAAGGCAAGACAAAATATAACCCCATGACTCCACTCATAATCCCTTTGACTCTTCAGAGCAAACATTCTTGTTTTTTTTTTAAACCCTTACTTTCCATCTTAGAATCAATACTGGGTATTGGTTCTAAGGCAGAAGAGTGGTAAGGGCTAGGCAATGGGGATTAAGTGACTTGCCCAGGGTCATACAGCTAGGAAATGTCTGAGGACAAATTTGAACCTAGGACCTCCTGTCTCTGAGTCTGACTCTCAATTCACTGAGCCACCCAACTGCTCCCTAGAGCAAACATTCTTGCCTATTGACTGCTGCCCTCTGTGTGTCTTTTCCCCATTAGAATGAATGCTGATAAAGGATAGGTGAAGTCTCTCACTTTCCTATTTGTATAATTTGTAAGTTGTATAAATTTATATAATTTGTATAATCTATCCCAGTGCTGGATAAAAATGAATAATAATTAGTCTTGGTAAAAAGCATTAAGGTTTAAAAATGCTTTTCCAGTATTTTATTTTAATAGTACATAGCAGTTGCTTAATACTTTTTTTTCATTCATTCATGAGATATATGTAAAACCATCAAAAAGCTTATAAACCATTTTATGAATTTAATGTCCTTTAAATGATGATTTTGTATATGATTCTTTAAAAAGAAAATGACCACCTGCCAAAGAGGAGCCGAGGTGTGACTTAGTGTAACACTGGCCTGAGAGTCAAGTAATCCAAATTCTAGTCCTTGTCCTATTACAAACCTGGGCTTATTCGTGACTCTTTAAACCTTAGTTCCCTAATGTATAATGCATTTTAGCAAACATTTATCGAATATCTTTCTATTTATTTATGTATTTGTTTGTTTGTTTGTTTTAGCCATTTATTGAATATCTGCTATGTGCAAGAAGACACTGTGCTGTGTGTCCGTGAGAAAATCAAAATGAACAGGATTTCAGCTCTGCCTTTAAGGGTCATGAGTCCCTTTGGCAGTTGGGAGAAGCCTGAGGATCTCTTCTCTGAATCATGTTCTTAAATAACAAAGGAAATGCTAAATTTCAGTTAGATGTGAGAGGAAATAGAGATGTAATTTTATTTCCATCCAAGGTTCATGGACCCTCTGAAAGGCAGTCTTAGGTACATGGGGCCCAGATTAAGAACACCTGCTTGGAGGAGATTAAGGAGTTGATGGTCATTTCCCTTTGTCCCTGAGGTGACATTGATTTCCTCAAAAAGCAATTACATGATTCCAGAGGCCGGGGAGCTGACATGCTAGGCTGACGCTTAGTAAAATGAGGAAACATTAAAGAAGATTTATGTATATTTTAGTCATAGCCCTAGTGTTACACCACAAAGTTTATTGCCCACTAGACACCAAATTTCAGATTAACTCGGGACTCAAGACCCTGCATGGACATCATTTTATTTTTCACATCTAAATTCCAGGGATGTCTTGGGGGAACGGGAAGCCCTATTTTCAGAATATAATTCTATGGACCGGGAAACTGTACCCTTGATGTAGATGAGTCCTGGCTGTGTATTAGGCTTCTGATACCTTCTGCAGAGGCAGGATTCTGGTCTGGGTATCCCAAGCTGATAGTTGGATAGTGAATCCTTGTTATGAGGTGATCCCTAAGCTTCAAATAAAATTCTAAGAAGTGAAGGGCAGAATTGGCTGTGCTTATTTTACTTAGCAGATTAAGGGCATTTATTATGTACACATTGTATCTCTGGCAGATTCCTGAAATAGGAAAGAGTTGTAGGTGGAGGAAACTGTGTAGCTCAAGGGTCAAATCCTTGAGTACACACAAAACCTTCCAGAAGCTCCTGTTTGCCTAAGGGATAATGCCATTTACACATGCAAGTGAGAAACTGCTAGAATGAAATTGGGCAATTTTGTGACTGACTTCCTTAGGTCTCCATACCCTTCATCTACATGACAATGGTTGGGAGGTGGAATGGAGAAGGTGAAGCTTTGTTTGTTTGTTTGTTTTGGGGGGGGGGAAGGATTCTAATAATCTAAAAATAATGAACACTAAATGAATTATTTTAGAGGGCAAGAGACATTGTAAATAGAAAACAGCAATGAGCCCTGGGAATGAGAAAGACTTGGGCAGGTACAGGCTGTATAATCCTTGGGAATTTAGTAACCTCTGAGTACCTCAGGTAACTGTCTAAGACCTGCACTGACAAAGGGGTCTTCTTTACTAGGAATTCCCTAAACTAGTGAAATCCTAGGTCTAGGCCAGTGAGGGCGAACCTATGGCACAGGTGCCAAAGCTGGCACACAGAGCACTCTATGTGTGCACATGGCTGCCCTCTCCCTTCCCACCCCCACCCCCAGAGTTTGTTACTAGAAAGGCAGAGGGACCGGGAAAGAGATGCTCCCCTCCCCCTCTCCATCCTGCCTGATTACATTTTTTACATCCCCAGCCCTTCTGCCCAGCAGCACAATGGGAGTGCCCAGTGGGTGGCTCACAGGGAGCAGAGCTGGAGGGGAGCAGAATGCTCAGGCCACTCCTTCTCCCTCTCTACACCTGATGAAGACACTCCTCACATGACTCGCCCCTTTGCCCAACAGCCCAATGGGAGCACTTCCTCCCTCCTCTGGTGGGGTAAGGGGGAGGGGAACATTGCATTTGGTGGGGTGCAGAGACAGCATATAATCTGAGGGGTGGGGTGGGGGTGGGACCCAGCACTCTGTCTCTAAAAGGTTTGCCATCACTGGTTTAGACTCTCCTTCCTCAAAACTATTGATGAGGGGGCAGCTGGGGGGCTCAGTGGATTGAGAGCCAGGCCTAGAGACAAGAGGTCCTGGGTTCAAATCTGGTCTCAGACACTTCCCAGCTGTGTGACCCTGGACAAGTCACTTGACCCCTATTGCCTAGCCCTTGACACCTTCTGCCTTAGAACCAATACACAGTACTGACTCCAAGACAGAAGGTAAGGGTTTAAAAACAACCCCCACCCCCAAAAAACTATTGATGAAACAGTAAAGTACATATTGAATAAAACAAAATTGAATGATATACCCACAGCCCAACTAGATAGTCTACATCATATTTTAGGGGCAACATCGTGGTGGAAAGACCCTCAATTCTGCTTGAGGCAGAACAGAAGAGTGGGAGGAGGTAGGAAGAGAGGAGGCAGAGAGGGGTCTAGTGGCACTTGTTGCTGTTGCTAGTTCCAGGCAGCCTGAAGTAGCAGGCCCCTGAGGAGGACCTGAGGATTTCTGAACTATATTCATACCTGACCAACTGGACATTTCAAAAAGAATCTTCCAGAGAAAAAAAGTCATATCCAAAACAAAATTTATTCTTTCCTCCCCGCCCCCTAGCAAAGCACACCAAACTTCCCTATTTCTGTGAAAGATATCACCATTTTTTCCTGCATAGTCAGCAGATCTTAGACTTTATCTTAAGACTCTTCATTCGCTTTCACAACTTATATGCCAAATTTTAAATTTCTGCCTCCACAAGATATCTTATATCTAATCTCTTTGTTCCTCTCACACTGCTACCACTGTATTTCAAGCCCCCTTCATCTCTTATCTAGATTATTTTAAGAGTCTCCTATTTAATCTTCCCTGTGTCAAGTCTCTCCCAATGTCTTCTCCACAAAGCTGCCACAGTGATTTCTCCTTAAGCATAGTCTTGACTAATTTACTTTTCTACTGAATAAACTTCATTTGTTCCCTCATTCCTCTAGGAAAAATAGAAACTCCTCCTTGTAGCATTTAAATCCCTTCACTCCTAGCCTTGATCTCTCTTTCTGGCCTGATTTGAATATTATTCTTCCTATCTCATTCTTTGATCTGGTCACACTGGCTTCCTTTGTTCCTCATACATAGAACTCCATCCTTTACCTGCCTTTGAACCTCTGCACTGGCCATTCCTCATGCCTGGAAAGTACTCCCTCCTCATCTTTGTCTCTAATCCCTTTCTCCTGTGAAGTCAAAACTCAACTATTATTTTCTACATGTTGTTATTGTTCAGTCATTTAATAGTCATGCTTGACTCCATGACCCCATTGGGGATTTGGGGGGAAGGGGCAAAAGATGCTAGTATGGTTTGTCATTTCCTTCTCCAACTCATATTTTTAAATATGAGAAAACTGAGGCAAACAAGATTAAGTGACTTGTCTAGGGTCATGTAGATAGTAAATGCCTGAGACAAGATTTGAACTTAGGAAGATGACTCTTCCTGATTGATACCAGATTTAATACTTTATTTTCTGCACCACCTAACTCCTTCTTTGATATGAAGCCTCCTAAATGTTATTATCCTCCTTTTTGAACTGCCTTGCATATATTTGTCTTTATTTTGCTTATTCCACTAATATATGTCCTCTATTGATTCTAAGACACAAGGTAAGAGTTTAATGAAAATAAATAAATTTCACACAGAAATAAAGCATAAAAAGTATTCTATGTCACTCACCAGACATATAGATATAACAGAGGCCATTGGATCATTAGGATAAACATAACATTTCCTAAATCATTTCACATATATGTATTATCTTTCTTTTTTTTTCCAAATCTTTATCTTCTGTCTTAGAATTGGTACAAGAATTGGGTACAAGGCAGAAGAGCAGGAAGTGCTAAGCAATTGGGGTTAAGTGCCTTGCCCAGGGTCACCCAGCTACAAAGTGTCTGAGGTTAGATTTGAACCCAGAACCTCCTGTCTCTGGGCCTATCTCTCTATCCATTGAGCCACCTAGTTGCCTTTGTACATTTGTTTTTATGTTTTTGTTTATGCATAAACATTTACATGAAGAGTTGTATCTTGCCCCTATTGCATTCAGGAGGGAAACCCCAATTAGCAGTAATGTTTTGTGTCAAAGTTTCTCCAAGAGCCCTTCCAAAGATTTGGGAGGGAGAGAAGTAGGGAGGGATGACTAGTAAATTGTACATTGCCTGTCTAATGACTGAGCACAGTGAGGAAATGGAGAGCATTGCAGATTTTTGACTTGAAGAAACTATAGCTCCTTTGAAATTCTGTTTGAGCTAGGGCTGCCTATGGATTAAAGTAGAAGACTTCCAGGAGCCTTTGGGAAATTAGAAAGAGGCTTGGCCTGTGAAAAGCTAGAAGTTCACATGACCATTTTTCCCAGAATTAAACTCTTATTTATTTCCACTAAAAATTAATCATAGAGTCATAGATTTAAATCCGGAAGAGACATTGGAGGTCTTTTGGAGGTCTGTTCATTTTACAGGTCAGAAAATAGAGAAGCAGAGAAATTAAGTGACTAATAACTAGCACAATAAAGATTTACTTTCCTTCGGATAAAAATAAGACCATAGAGGTTGATCCATTTACTCAGGGTCATACAGATTAACGTAGGATCACTGATCATCCCAGCTTAAATTTTAAGCTGAAAATGACGTTACAGAGAATTAAGTCTAGTCCCCTTATTTTACAAATCAGGCTAAGTAGGAGAGGCCTGGAGTCAGGAAGCTTCATTTTTTTGAGTTCAAATCTGGCCTCAGCCCCTTATTAGCAGTGTGTCCCTGAGCAAGTCACTTAACCCTGGTTGCCTTAGATCCTCATCTTTAAAATGAGCTGGAGAAGGAAATGGCAAACCACTCTAATATCTTTGACAAGAAAACCCCAATTGGGATCATGAAGAGTCAGGCCAAAAAACAGCTGAACAACATCAAATAACATTAGATGATTTGCTCAGGACTGTAAAGCTCTCAAGTAGCTGAGGGAGGATTGAAACCCAGATCCTCTTAATTCCAAATCACAACACTTCTCCAGTATTATGCTACCTCCCCCATCTTTCCAATATGGTTTCCTTCCTTCAAAACATGTTTATCTGACACCAGGAAATAGATTTCTCTACTCAGTATAAAGCCTCAGGTGCAGAGTACTGTACTGTAGCAAGAATAGCATTCTGGATTTAAAGATTTGCTTTTCAATTAACCTACCTCTAGCCCAATTGAAAAAAAAAAAACCCTCAGCAACAACAATAAGACTTTGTCTTCACACTGTCCTTTCTTTTCATCTGTAGGTCATGGGTCTTCCGTAGATGTCCATAATCACAGGCAGCCTAGAAATGTACATTTTCAATAAGAAATAGGACCTTCCCAACAATCTTCTGGTCTTATAATATTTTGCTGTAATGTATATATAAAGAGAGATGGCTGCTTTTTTGTTTTTGTTTTGTTTAGTGTTAGAACTAAAACACTGTAAAGACAGTTGGCTCTCTAATAGGAGTTCCAAAAATATTTAGAGCAGGGCAATGCTGTCCTTCTGAAATAAGTGTCTGGTCTCCTAAGCAGAACCAGAACCAGAACTAGAAGAATGGAGATGGTATTATTTTTGTATAAGGAAAGGAGTCTTCCCTCAATTGACTGGGATTTAGGAAGAACTGAGTTTGAATGCTGCCTCAGATATTTAACTACATGACCCTGAGCAAGTAATTTAACCTTTCTCAGCCTCAGTTTATTCATCTATAAAATAGGGATAATAATGGCACTTACTTTAAAGCATTATTGTGGATCAAATGAAGTATATTTATTTACAAAATGCTTTGTAAGCCTTTAAATGCTATATAATAATGAAACATTCTTTCTTTTAAAAATAGTCACAGAGGGAGGCATCTGGATTGCTCAGTGGATTGAGAGCCAGACCTAGAGACGGGAGGTCCTAGGTTCAAATCTGGCCTTAGACACTTCCTAGCTGTGTGACCCTGGGCAAGTCACTTAACCCCCATTGCCTAGCCCTTACCATTTTTCTACCTTAGAACCAATACACAGTGTTGATTCTAAGATGAAAGGTAAGGGTTTAAAAAAATAGTCACAGAATATTGTGGGATGATCAAATGTGATAGACTTTGCTACTAACAGCATTACAATGATCCAGGACAATTCTAAGGGATTTGTGAAAAAGAATGCTATCTACCTCCAGAGAATGAACTATTGGAGTATAAATGCAGATGATCTGTCACTTGCTTATTTGGGTATATGATTTGGGGTTGGGGTTTAATAAGATTATTTTCTTACAAAAATGAATAATATAGAAATATGTTCTGAGTGATAACAGATGTATAACCCAGTGGAATTGTTTGTCAACTTTGGGAGAAAGGGAGGAAGAGGGGAGAGAGATAACATGAGTCATGTAACTGGAAAACCTATATGTAAGTTTGTTATTAAAATAAAATAAAAATAAAATAAGGAGAACAAAATAAAAATAGTCACAGGAGGGGCAGCTTGGTAGCATAGTGGTCATAGTGGTCCAGGCCTAGAGTCAGAAGGACATGGGTTCCAATCAGGTCTGTGACACTTTGTAGCAGTGTGACCCTGGGCAAGTCACTTAACCCCGATTGCTTAGCCCTTGCTGCTTTTCTGTTTTAGAATTCATACTAATAAAGAAGGTAAGGATTTAAAATAAATAAATGATAGTCACAGGAATATGCCTATTTGTGAAATTTGAGGAGGAAACACTTTTTTTAAAAAGGGAAATAGCTACATTTTAAGTGTAGAGATGGTATAAATAGACTCCCAAAACTAAGAAGGAAAGGGCCTAGCGTAGTGTTTCTCTACATGTTTCAGTCTTATTCCATTACAAATATTACTCCACTTGTCTACCTAGCTGAAAAAGGACAGGACAGAAAGGGGCATTTCTGTATAGTATCTTTGTATGAGATTGGGTCTCATTTCATCACAGAGAGTCATAGATTGACTCCTAGGTTTTTCCAAAATCACAAGCTCATTAGTAGCAAAGCCAAGAACTCGGGCTTCTCAAAAGCCAGCACAGTGCTCTCTCCACAGCAACATACTCTCTCTGGTTAGGAAACATATTAGATACAAGATTAAAGAAGTTGGGGCTGGCCATATGCTGGGACTGGATGGATGGGGTTCCATAATCCAGCCTATGTCTACTGCCTCTCCCCAAATGGTAATATATATTGTGACGATTTACAAAAAGAATTATTATTTCCACACCCAAAGCATCCTCCGAAAATGAGCCAATATTTCATTATGCTTCTTGATGGTATGCAATCTCTGCAATGAGCAAGGGCTCATCTCATCCTAGAGAATCCTACTAGAATCTTCTCTGTCCTCTGCCACCCCCCCCCCCCCAGAGAAGGCTGGTAAATATATGCCATGTAACAAGTTACAAAAGGAAATTTGTTATGATGCTAGGTTCCTCCAGTATAACACTTTGGGATAATAATATCCATTGTATGTTATAAAGGCTACATAATTCCTACCTGAGGTATATATAACTCCTTCCGTAATCCTGGAGATATATATATTATGGGGTCTTTGACAACATGATAACTAACATGAGTATACAAGTTGATTAAGGAAAAAGCTCTAGTTCTAAGTATTTTGAAAAAAGTAGTTTTTATTGATAATATAGTTATATATTTCATAGTTATGTCTATGATATAAAATTATGTATTATAGTATACATTATGCAATTATACATATTCTAAATAGAAAGAATAATATTACTTCTTCTCATGTAGACTATTAATTCTGATTCTAAATACCAATGTATTAAGTTAAGAGTTCTGCCAAGATTTCAATAAAAACTTTAGTCAACACGTAAAACCCAGTGGAATTGCTCATTGACTATGGGAGTGGGGTGTGAGGATGGGAGGGAAAGAACATGAATCATGGAACCATGGAAAAATATTCTAAATGAATTAATTAAAGATTTTCAAATCACAAAAAAAGAAAATCTAAAATTAAAAATAAATAAAAAATAAAAACTTTTGTCAACCTAAAAATATTGAAGAAAGGCAATTGATATCATAGTTTTGTATTTTTAATTAATTTGTTAAATGAACATAGCCTTTTCTTTACATAATGGTTCTTCAACATTTAGTCTTCTCTGTCTCTGCCTTTCCATCTCTTTCCCTGTCTATCTCTCTCTCACACACAAACATACTCACACAATGGTTTCTCTTTGTCAAAGCTGTGTTAGGCAAAAAGGGATTGATTTATGTGCCAATCTATGTCCAAACCACCAAAGGTAAATCATTACCTGTCCAAGAGATGATCAGTTTTTCTAAAGAATGAAAATAAGGGAAAGGGAAGTGATTTTATTGTTCTTTTTTATGTCATGTGTGATTCTTCATGATCACATTTGGGGTTTTCTTGGCAAAGATGCTGGAGTGGTTTACTGTTTCCTTCTCCAATTCATTTTACAGATGAGAAAACTGAAGCAAACAGGGTAAAGTGACTTGACCAGGGTGAGGAAGTGGTTTTGGAAATTTGTTCTAGGTCTGAGAAGCTTTTTGCCTAAGGATCAGGAAGGAAGCAGAAAGATATGCAAGTTGTCCAGGTTGACACAAGCTGCCTTGAGAACTTCCTGATTTTCCTCTTCCAGAAGAACCAAGTCTTTTTAAGAATCAATGATCATGGATAATACATGATAATACTTGATCTGGAGTGGGAAGGGAAGAAGGGAGACAATTTGGATCATAAAACTTCAGAAAACTTATGTGGAAATTTGAGGTTATGTGTAATTTGTAAAAATAAATAAACAAACAAATAAATAAAGAGATGAATAAACTCCAATAAATAAATAAAACAAAAAGATTCAATGATCATAAACGGTCATAAAATCAAAAGATTTGGACCCAGAAGGTCTAATGCAATCGCTTTCTTTTACAAACAAGGAAACCAAAGTACAGAGAAGTTCAATGAATTATCTAAGGCCATAGAGGCAGTGAGCTGCAAAAAGAAGCTCAAAGCCAATTCCAATGCTAGATTCAATTTTCTTTCCACAACATCTTCATATCAGGAAATGAGTACCAGGCAGACAGATATGTTGACCTTTATGGCCACTGCCTTAGCAAGTAATGATTAACAAATCACTAGCTTTCATGAGCAAAAAGAAAGCAATAGACCAGGGGTTGGCAACCTTTTTGGCCATGAGAGTCATCAACTCCACATTTTTTAAAATGTAATTTCGTGAGAGCCGTACAGTGCTCATAGTGGGCGTTCCTGTAACAGTGCCTGAAAAAAAAAAATTGACTTTATGGCTCCTGCAGAAAGAGCCATATCTGGCCCTCAAAAGAGCCAGATATGGCTTGAGAGCCACACGTTGCTAACCGCTGCAATAGACCATTATAGATAGAACAAATGACCCTCAAGTGCTCTTAGGAGTAGATTATAATGACAGCTGATCTTGGGTCAGGCATGGAATCTCAAGGATAGGTCAATGGCCAAGTGAATCTTAACACAACCTAAGCAGAATTAGTTTGTAGGTACTGCTAAACCCATTATTTTTATTCCTAGTTAATATGCCTTATGATGTTCTCCTTATCTCCCAGGATGATAGGGCTGATAGTGTTATTTTCTCTGTTGGTATTTCTTCCATTAGCAAGATTGATGCTGCTACTCTTTGTAGCTAAGATAGTTTACATTCATCTCTTTAATGAGAGATTTGGAAACATGCAAAGCAAGGAACGGTTAGAAGGCATCTTTGGGGCAGGAGAACATTTTAATGTGAATGAAAACCCTATAGGGGAATGGGGTGGGAAGGAAGTGGAAGAGAATAGAGAATATTTTATTTAAGCTTTGCATATTTTTTGCTTTTCATAGAGGAAAATTTCTCCCAGATTTGACTTCACTATTGCATGATAAGTTCTAATCATTCCTGTCATTTACATGTGAATAATGTGAGGGATTGTTACTAAATCATTGGTTGGAGAATTTAAAGGAAAATCTGACACAAGAGGCTTCATAAAGTAGATGGAACTTAAATCAACTGGATATTGAAGAATCAGTTGGATATGAACAAGTATAAAGGAGGAGAAAGTGTATGAATTGTAGGGAGAACATCTTAAGTAAAAATACAAAGTTAAGAGTGAGTATCAATCTTTCAGGGCA
Organism: Gracilinanus agilis; assembly: GCF_016433145.1. NCBI lineage: Eukaryota > Metazoa > Chordata > Mammalia > Didelphimorphia > Didelphidae > Gracilinanus > Gracilinanus agilis. The sequence continues at coordinate 604,941,989 of NC_058130.1, read as the reverse complement.
TAGTGAAGAGATAAGTCTGGTTGGAACATAGGGTTCAAAATGAAAACTTTTAAGAATGTCTTGACCTGTTAAACCCATTGAACTGAGGGATCAGACTATGTGGATACTTAGCTGAGAATGCACTTTATCTTATAGAATAGCAACTTTATACCATACCAATGGAGATGGTGGGAAGCTTCTTGAACAAAGATATTAGATTTACAACTAGAAAGTACCTTAGAAAGTCCCCCAGTCCAACCCTTTAATTTTACAGGTAAAGAAAATTGGTACCCCAAAACATATCACCAGTGATAAATCTATTCAAATGGTAGTAATTTTCGTAATTTTGTGCTTTTTATTTTCAGGGATTCTTATGAAACAACAGAGTTCTTAAGATGATATTAAGATGAAATATTTAAAACTAGAATAAATTCCTAAGCCATTCTATCTAGCTCCCTCATTTCACAGATGAGAAAACTGAGTTCCATGTGATATGCTTTATAAATAACTATATTGACCTATACTGCTAATCAGAAGCTATCAGCAAATCAACTTCTTCACAAATGATTGATCAACAAGCATTTATGAAGTTTCTATAAATTATAAATCCTATAAATTAAATCGAGGATAGTCAATGCAAAGAGATGGGGTATGGAGTGCTGTGTGAATGATAACAATATGGTCAGTCTGGCTATATTATAGACTTCAGAGAAGGGAATAATGTATAACAAGTGTGGGAAGATAAATTGTGACTTCTGAAAGCTTTTAAAAGTCAAATAGTTTACACCTGATCTTAAAAGCATTTGGGCATCAAGAGGCCTATGGAATAACCAGAGTGAAATGCCTATCCAATAGGCAGTGTCACAAAATTCAGAAAAGGGAGAATATGCAGGAGAAGAAGATGATCAACTATGATCAAATGATGCAAAGAGGTCAAGAAGGATGAGGACTGAGAAAAGCTCATCAGATTTGGAAATGAAGAAATTATTGATATCTTTGGAGAAAGCAGTGTCTGTTGAATGATAAGGTTGGAATCCAGATCCTAAAAGCCTGTGATATTTCACAAACGGGAGGAGAAAAATTAGAGCAGTGATGGCAAACCTATGACATGCATGTCAGCACTGACACACGTAGCCATTTTCAATGACACGTGGCCACATGTGACCACATACAGAGAAGTATGGGGCCACATGCCGCAGGTGAAATATTTGCTGTAGTGTAATGTAGACACTCTGTGCACTATAGATGACAATTCTACCTATATTAATTTACCTATTTTGGTTTATTAAATACAGTTATATATTACAATTATACATTTTTGTTATTTAAACTATAAATATTGTGAAATAATGTTTTTTTTTCTTGAAATGACACACCACCTGAGGTTGTTTGGTGAATTTTGACACAGCATGCTCAGAAGGTTGCCCATCAATGAATTAGAGGCAATGTTTTTTTAGGAGTTTGACTGTGAAAAGGAGGGGAGACATAGGATATATTCTATGATTGTGAAGGGCTCGTAGGGGTCTATCAATGTTTTGTTTCATTTTCAAGATGGACAAGTTGGGTGGATTTATAGGTAATAAGAAAAGAAGCTACATATAGAGAGAGATTAAAAATAAGAAGTAGGATGATCTGGGGAGCAATCTAATAGAGAATATGAGTTGCGATCAAGGATTGTAGAAGAGTTGATTGTCTTAAGCTAGGAGAAAGGTCACTTTTCCAACAGAAATTAAAGGAGAAGATGCGGAGTTTGTAGGCAATGGGAGAAGAGGGAGCCCAGAAGGAAAAAAATGGTTCCTATTTCTTAGTAATGTATAAGGAAGGAGTCCTCAGTAGAAAGAGTAGGAAAGAAAGATAGTATGAAAGAGAACAGCCTTTGGAGGGAGTGGGATAAAGAATCAATTAGGGAGGACTAAAAGAATTGCCTTGCTGCAATAAAAAGCCAATTGTGATTATTTAAAAGACTTGTACAGTGGATCCAATCAGCCTGGTTGCATGATTTGCTTTACAATTATTCAGCAGCATTTGAGTAGACATTTAGGAGTCAGATGATAAGAACAATCCAGCCTTGGGTTTTTGAAAGGCATTATTGTGGATAAGACAGTGTATGGCAAAGATTAGAAAAAAGAGCATAGCATAGAGTTAATGGGTTAACTACAAAGTCAATATATATGCTAAATAGATTCAAGGAGTTGAAGAATTACCAAGAGAACTCTAGCTACTAACACTTCTGCTTTATTTGTAGCCTAGATTTCTCCCCTCCAGAAATCATCATCAAAAGATTCATGAAGCTTTTCTGTCTTGACTCCACCTACATATTTGCTATTTTTAGTAAGCTGTCTTGCAGTCAAAGACCCAACTTAGATCTTAGCTTCTGTTTGCTCTCAGTCAACTTCATCTGGCTTGTCAATTTAATTTTATCATCAGAATGAATATCAGAATGGTTATCACCCCTCCCTCACTCCCCACCTCTCCATATGAAATATCCTACGAAGATTCGGGTTTGATTCAATTGTTACAATTTTTTTTTTCCACTTTAGATTATTAGGTCTGTATTTCTTGAGCATTTTTTTAAGGCTTGAAACTGAACATATGTCGATTGTTTCCTTATGTCAGAGAGTTGGCAGTGATTCCCAGTAGTGCCTACTCTGGGGTTTATTGGGTTATAAAACCTTGTAACTGCAGAGCTTTGAATGTAATCTTTCTTTTTTTCATCTTTAGGAGGTTTTTTTTTTCAGATTCTCTTGTTTTATCTTAACCTCTTGGCAAAAAAACAACAAAAAAAACAGATTCCACAGGATGACATTTCAGATCCATTAACTTCCCTGGGATGACAGGACTATGGATTATGACTTGGAAGGAACTTTGGAGGCCAGTTAGGTCAAACATCTCCTTTTACAGAGCAGGAAACTGAAGCCAAGAGAAGTTAAATTCCTTGCCCAAGAACTCATGAGTCATAAACATCAGAGGCAAAATTTGAACCCATAGTCTTCAGTTCCAAAGTCAGTGCTTTTTCTACTCATTATACCATGCTACTTCCCTTCTCTTATTATAATTAATTTAGATTTTAATCAGGATAATAAAATGAAAATCAATCTGTAAATATGCCTAATTTCCTTTCTGTGCTTTTAGTTCCGACAGATAAATGAATAATAAAGAGTAATCTTGGCCCAAAATCAGAATACATCTTCACATATAATGCTATTTAGTCTTGATGATGCCTCTCAAATATTTATTTTTGCTGTGTCTTCACTTAGGTTTCCCATGAGATCTAAGAACATAATTTGTGATTATCTCCACAAAAAGTCAGGGGGTAGCAAGATAAAGATACTTAGACCTCACCTGAACAATTGGGCTAAAAACACATTAAATATAGAATAAGTTTTAACTCAACAAAATGAGCAAATCATAAAGAACTCACCCTTACCCCCAAGTAAGTATCCACAGGAATAGTCAAAATAATTTTCCTTCTCTCTCTAGTGGGCCTCTACCCATCCCTACAACATGGGCTTATATAGACTTTCAGACTTATAAAACTATTTTAGAGTTGAGTGTCTTCTGCCAAAACAAACAAACAAACAAACAAACAAAACATCTAGAAATGCTTACTGGAGAATTGACCCTTTTTCCTCCAGACTTGCACAGTCTACATGGCTTACAGTATCTTACAAAAAGCAAAGACCATCTCTATTTTTCCATTTTGTCATTCTGTCCCCTGATCTTCTTTCACACCAGCTCTTACTTGGTTGTCCTTTTGCTCACTCGGGGTACTTGACATTATCCAGGAATTACTCCTTTATCTCCAGAAAACTGAGAGTCTGTCCTAGAACTCCTTGGTTGCTCCATCATGACTACCAGTCTTCATTTATGGGATCATATAACTATATGGTTGTATGATCATATATTTAGAGCTATTAGGGACCTTTAAGACTGCCTAACCCTGTTATTTTACAGATGAGTATATTGTCACTCACCAAGGGCTTGTCATAGTGTCATGTATAATAAAATTGGAAAGATAAATTAAGGATATACTATAAAAGCTTTTAAAAATCAAATAGTTTATATCTGATTCTAAAGGCATTATAAAACCATTTGAACATCCTGAGTTCATGAAGCCTAGTAATATCTGGTGTGAAATGTTCAATAGGTAGTTGATGATATAGAACTAGAGCTTTGGACAGAGACTATGGCTAGATATTTATATCAGGAAGCCATCTGTATTGAAATGATAATTAAACCCATGGACAATGATGAGATCCCTACTTTAAAGAATGGAGAGAGAAGACCCAGGACAGAACACTATAGGTCAGTCAAAGCTAGGGATATGATATGGGTGTTCTGTTTTGTTTTTTACAACAAGCCTCTGTTACCCAAATGTATTTCCTTCATGATTTCTTGATTAAAAAAACAACAAACTAATATATATATATATATATATATTGCAATGAAATTCCTCCACTCTCCAACTCTAAAACCACAATTTTGGGATTAGTGACTGTGTTCATGGTATAGTAGATAGACTGCTAAGAGTGGAGTCACAAAGCCTCAGTTCTTGAGTTCAAATCTGGCTTTAGATAGTAGCTGTGTAATCCTGGAAAAATCCCTTAATTCTATTTGCCTCAGTTTCCTCATCTATAAAAAGAGCTTGCAAAAGAAATGGTAAAACTACAAGCATCCTTGTTTTTTTTACTTCTTTTCTACAAGTAGAAACAATTTTGTTATTATTGTTTTTTGACATTTTGAATTTCAGATTCTTTTCCTCCCTTCCCTCTCTCCTCCCCAAGGCAATACATGATCTGTTATAGTTGATATAAGTGATTTTATATAATATGTATTTCAATATTCCCTATGCCCAATCAAAAGATACATCTCACACATACAATAAAAAAAACTCATGAAGGAAAAAAAATGTGAAAGATGGCATGCTTTGATCGGCATTCAGATTCCAACAGTAGCTTCATTGGCTTTGGATAGTATTTTTTTTCATGAGGTCTTTGCACTACAGAAACTTTGTCAAGAAAACCTCAAATGCAAGTCATGAAAAGTTGGACACAACTGAAACAGCCCACTAGCAACAACCATGTCAGTAATTGCCACACGAAAGGGGAGTACCAATAACAAGTCAGTATTATGTCCACTGCACTTACAAAACATTAGCCACCTAGAATGTGGTCCCCTTAGAAGCATGTTGGACACCCTGGTCTATTTAGCAAGAAAGTAGGAGGCCATAAGCTGCTGGCTTTTCCTTGCTTTCCTTTGCTCAGGAAATTCATTAATTTATATGATAAATTCACAAAGAGATTTAAAAAATGTGAAAAGACCTGCTTGAACAGAAATATAATTGCTCTTTTTGTTGTGGCAGAGAATTGGAAATTGAAGGGTTACCCATCAGTCAAAGCATGTCTGAATGAATTGTGGTATATGATAGTAATGGAATACTATTGTGATATAAAGAATGATGAACAAGGTGATTTTAGAAAGAGCTGGAAAGACCTACATGAAGTGATACAAAGTGAAATAAGCAGAACCAGGAACAGCAATATTGTAGAATGATCAAATGAGATAGACTTAGCTACTATCAGCAGTTCAATGATCCAGTACAATTCTGAGGGACTTATCACAAAGAATGCTATCCGCCTTGAGAGAAAGAACTGTTGAAGTTGAAATGCTGCTCAAAACATGTGATTTTTCACTTGTTTATTTGGGTATATGTTTTGGGGTTTGGGGTCTTATAAGAGTATTCACTTACAAAAATGGACAATATGGAAATATGTTTAGAATGATAATATATATTACCCAGCATGAATGCTCACCAGCTCTGGGATGGGGTAGGGAAGGAGCAAGGGAGAAAATTTGGATCAATTAGTAAAGATGTTTTTTATTTTATCAGGAGGATGGATATGTTTGAACAATAAACTGTCTGTGATTTAATGATACTAGGTAAGAGGAGTTTAGTGACCAAATGAGATTGGAACTGAATTGACTAAGAGGATTGTCTATGTATAGGTGTGATGTGTGCCTAATATGACCAGATTATTAGATATTAAGATATTAGATATTTAGGTACCTATAACCAGGATCAGATGTTCAATTTGATTAGGTTTGGGACTGAAGGACAGGATCCTAAAATCACACAATGAAAGCTGGAAGAGACCTTAAGAGAAATAGAATATTAATGGTGCTCATAAGGATTCCAAAATTTTAGAATGTTTTGGTTTTGTAGAAGCAGTCAATAGTGTACTTTTGGACTTTTAAAAGAGAAAAGCCAATTGGCCATATCCATTTGTTCTCTCTTTGAGAAGAGTAGAATTGCTCACAAGGAGAAATCCCGGCAATCTGTTTTTTGTTTTTTTTTTTTAGAGAGAATTTGCATTTTGGAAGCCTAAATCAAAAGGTTAGGAGGAAAAAGCATGGTTAATGAGTTCAAATTTTTCCAAAGTAGTGGGGGAAAGCTGAGAGCCTTCTTGGCCATTGAAAATGTTTAATTGAGTGAAGGATTTTGATAGTATAAAAGATTCCAAGTCATAGATTCCATTTCCTTTAGATGCCAAAGATTAATACTGGGTGAACTTCCTCCAATTTTCCCCATATTCATAAGTAGTTTTAAGGAAAAAAAGAAAGATTCTAGACAAAAGGGAAGAAGACAAATCAGTTTGGATTTTGTGGAGAGGCCCATATGATATGAATGCTATTGCGTCTAATTAGAGTAGAATGATGGAGCTACAGAATGGTAGAAATGGAAGGGATATTTTTAAGAAGATTTGGTGATGCCCTTTGGCCTTAGTGAACATGTGGATAGAGTTTCCTTTACAATCAGCATGACCAAAACCTAATTTGGATCAAAATGCTATTTCAGCAACACTGGATTTTCTTCAGCATAATTTGTGTGTGTCTAGGTGTATTGTGGTGGCATTGCTTGGTGCCTACTAATGCTAATGCCTTAGTCTCTCTGTATTTGCCACAATGGAATTTGAGTCAGTGCCTAATGGCTCTCCAAGTGTTAACTGAGCACCTTACTGATGGTTTTATATAGCTAGGTCAAACTTAACAGGACTCCTCGGTAGTTTGCAGGGTTTGGTAGCCTTTAGTAATGTTGTTCAGCTAATGGGTTTTCTGATACCTCCGGCAATTATATATAGTTCAACATGGGTTATCAGTGTAGAAATCCATGTGCCTGCCAACCAGGAAACAACTTTTCCCAAGGCTCTGAAATAGCAATTAAGACAAGTGTCATGCCATAGAATTGGAGTAGAAAGTCAGGGCAAGAGTAGGTATGAAGGGATTATGAAGCCAAAGTCCAAGGACGATGAATGCTTGCCTTAAAAATTACTAGGAAAATGCATTAAGGAAAAAGGAGCTAATCATTTGTAAGTATAGGTACAACAAAACCCAATTGGGATAAAGATTATATACTACAGGTTCTTATTAAAAGTTGGTATCCAGGAGAAATTTGTGGCCTGACCTGACATCCTGAATTTAACCAATCAGCCACCTATTTGACCAGTGGCAAGAAGAAGGAGGGTACCCAGAAAATGTATTTCACATGTTCCATCATGTAGTATTGCACAGTATTATAAGGCCCACGAAGGCAGGTTCTGCTTTTGGTATATATACATTATCTAAAAAGTGAAAAAACATACTAAAAATTACTGTGGCTAATAAACTGGCTAAGTGGGAGTGTTTCTATCTGAATAGGGAACTGGACTTGAGACACCTAGTTTGGGGAACTTCTGAGGAAATTCTCTGCTGATGCAATTTGACACTTTCCCTCTAATTTATAAGTCATAGAGAGTAGAACACTAAAAGTGACTCACCCAAGATCATATAGCCAGTAAGTGTTAGAACTCAGAATGACCCACATCAGAGACAGTCTTTCTATTTTACTGTGTCCTATTGCTTTAAGAGTCAGAGATGTAGAGTCACCCTCTGATTCCAGTCAACCTGGGTTCAATTCCTCCCTCTAAGACCCTTTAACCCAGGGGTTGGCAACCTATGGCTCTCGAGCCATTTCTGGCTCTTTTGAGGGCCAGATATGGCTCTTTCTTTTTTTTTTTTTTTTTAAACCCTTGTACTTCGGTGTATTGTCTCATAGGTGGAAGATTGGTAAGGGTGGGCAATGGGGGTCAAGGGACTTGCCCAGGGTCACACAGCTGGGAAGTGGCTGAGGCTGGGTTTGAACCTAGGACCTCCTGTCTCTAGGCCTGACTCTCACTCCACTGAGCTACCCAGCTGCCCCCTAGATATGGCTCTTTCTGCAGGAACCATAAAGTCATTTTTTTTTCAGGCACTGTTACAGGAGCGCACACTGTGAGCACTGTATGGCTTTCATAAAAGTACGTTTTAAAAAATGTGGAGTTTATGGCTCTCACGGCCAAAAAGGTTGCCAACTCCTGCTTTAACCTCTCGATTTTCCAGGTAGCTCCATGAGATTTCTACTTGATTCATAAGAATATTTTTTGATGTGGTATGCCCCCTCTACAATGGACCTTCACAGAAGCTTCTCCTCAAGAAAAGCCCTTGTTTAGTGATTCATCCATAATTCCAAGTTTATTCAATGAATTAATTTCTCCCTGCTCTTTAATCAGTTAGCACCACTGTTCAGGAGGAAGCATAGCTTAGGACATTTCAGCCTTGCCATGGTGGTTAAGTCAGCAAAGGATTACTATACAGGCAGAACATAGCAGGAAGAAAAAAGAAGAGAAGCTGCCTGGTACTGAGCATGTCACTTGAGTACTATAGTACTATGAGAGTTGAGAAGAGGAGGTTGTCAAGGAAAGCCTCATAAATGAGATCAGGATTAATAAAATACTTAGATAAGCCAAGGTTTCCTCAATTTCAGAAATCCATAGTGGAGGAAGGAAGGCTGGGAAGCAATATGCCAACCAGTCATTTCCATCCTTCCAGGTCCTTTCAATTTTATTTGATTTATTAAAGAACCCATGAAACTCCATCTAAGAGCTATGGGAAGGAAATAAGCACTTATGAAGTGATTACTCTGTGCCAAGCACTATGCTAAGCACTTTTCAAATATCATCTCATTTAATACTCATAGCAACCTTATAAGGTAGGTGCTACTTTATAGTTTATAGTTGAGAAGATAGAAGCAGAAGAGGCTAAGCGACTTGTCTCAGGTCACACAGCTAGTAAGTATCTGAGGTTGAATTTGAACTTAGATCTTTTTTATTCTCGGTCCAGCAAAATCTATACAATGTTCTGCCTAGATGTTTTACTGTAAGGAAAAAGTTAACTATGTAGGCACTATCAAGATTCACCTTTCCCGAGATATAGGATTTCATATTAAGTATATCTCCCTTACTTCAATACACACACACACACACACACACACACACACACACACACACACACACACACACACACACTCCTTTCCTGACCACACATCCCTTTTGTATTCTTATCTTGGGTACCAGTAGGTTATTTCTCTGTGGTCCTGGTAATGGTACTACAAATCTTGTGTATTTCTGATTCAGTTTGTTTTATACATATCTCCTCTTGTGAATATAACTCCTATCTTTCAGGGTTTCCTTTTAATTTTCAGTAAATCCAATTACGTCAACCAGCTCTTTCATATCTGCCCTTTATCTTTTGAGATAAAATGCTTATTTAAAAAATGAGTTCTATGCCAAAATGTTCAGAGCGGTTTTCATTGTAGTAGGCAAGAATTTGAAACAAAGTAGATGCCCACTGAGGAAAGGCTAAACAAGTTGTGGTACATGAGTGTAAAGAAGTGTTACTATGCCAAAAGAAACAAAGAATATGAAAAATTCAGAGAAACATGGTGACTTATATGAACTGATGCAAAATGAAGTAAGAAGAACCAAAGAAACAAAATACAAAATGACTATAACATTATCTTTGGAAATTTAAAAGGAAAACTGCTGTTTAATTATAATAATTCAATTTGTCTCCCAATAAATCTCCAAAGAGGAAGTAATAAAATGTATCTATTTCCCTTCTTTTGCAAGGACAAAGAACTACAAGTGTGAAATATAGCATGTATCACCACATTTAGTTGATATATTTGTTAGTTTGGCTAAAGTGCTTTCCCCCGTCATAGTTTTATTTTTTGTTATTTTGCATAGCTCTCTTGGGAGAATAGAGGAAAGAGATTTGGAAGTGAATATGTTTTGAAAGGAAGACATAGCTATAAAATTAAAACATTGTGAATTCATGCTAAGGATTCTTAGACAGTTTTCTACTGGAACAAACTACTGAATCTTAAAATATACTTTTGGACATAGGAAGACAATTCAGAAAATATATTATTACTTTTATTTGGTGATAGTGATTTCCAGAGGGAGAGTTTATTTAAATTTAACTTTGGAATTCACTTCCAATCATAGGTATTTAATAAATGTACCAATTATTAACCTGCAGATTCAAAAAAAACTAAATAAAATTAAAGGTAACAAAAATAAAATAAAATAAAAAAGTAATACTATGTATTCCAAAAGGATAACACTAAAGTTGGTAAAAAATAATTCTAAGTCCTTTCAATACCTATTCCTTCACCTGAGTGCCTGATTGGGTTATAAATTCTTTTCCTTAAGCTTTTAGAATAAGAAGGAAACTTAGAGATCATTCAATTCAGAACCCTGATTTTATGGATACTGAGGCCCAGAAGTACAAATGGCTTGCCCAATGTCACAAAGGTAATAAGTAGTAGAGTTGGGATTCTAACCCAGACCCTCTGCCTCCAAATTCCAGAGTCTGTGCAACAAACAGTGATGCAAGCATAAGTTAGAGGGTCTGTATACTTTGACTTGAACATGGTAAGTACTTAATAAATGTTATTTAATTGATCTCAAGCTGCCCCCATCCAGGTCTTTGTTCCTGTTAATAAATACACTGACAGTACTTGGAACATTTGGATTTTTTTTTAAGAGTGACATTTTTCCTTTGTTATTCCTCATTCTGATCCCCATGTAGCAAATTGAATACATTTTCCCCTGACTTCATGTTTGTGTCACATTGTGAAAAGACTGAATGACAACTCTAAAATGTCAGACTTTGCCCTAGTTACTTTCTGTATAGCACGGTGCATTTTTTCCCTTTTAACCTTTTTTGATATGCATGCTGGATGCATGTGATTCAATTTAATATTCCCCCTGTAGATTGATAAAAGATGAAGGATAGCATTTCACGACAGTAGGCAGTCTCTCTCAATTCAGCAATTCTGTAAACTATGTCTGAGACACTTGTTCAGTTGTTTCATTGTGTCCAACTCTTCATGATGGCATTCGGGATTTTCTTGACAGAGGTACTAGAGTGGTTTGCCATTTCCTTCTCCAACTCATTTTAAAGATAAAGAACTGAAGTTGATAGAGATGAGTGACTTGCCCAGAATCACACATAGGTTGTAGATAGTGGATAGAATCCTGGGCCTAAAGTCAGTAAGACCTGAGTTCAAATCTAGCCTCGGCCACTTACAAGCTGTGTAACCCTGGGCAAGTCATTTAATCGTGTTTGCCTAAAAAATAATAAAATTAAATAAAATTAAAATACAGAGTTGTGATGAAATAGGAGATCAAAGGTCAGAGTTCAGAGTAAAACTATGGAGAAAAATCATTGTGTCCTCTTTTCATAGGGAAAACTATTTCTTTTTTTAAAATGGTAATCAGAATTCTAAAATTGTTAAAACAATGTAATTGCTGAATGATGGAGAACTTTTTCTAGGTCTTTCTTGCCCACAGGAAGCTAGGTGGTAGAATAGATAAAGCTCTAGAAGTTAAGTCAGGAAGTCCTCAGTTCAAATCCTGCCTCAGATACTTATTAGCTTATATGACTTTGGGCAAGCCTCTTGCCTCTGTCTGCCTCAGTTTCCTCATCTGTAAAATAGGCACAATAATAGCCCTACCTTTCAGGGTGGTTGTGATGATAAAATGGGATAACATTTGTAAAGTGCTCTGCAAACCTTAAAGTACTACATAAATGCTAAGTATTATTATTAATAGATGTTCAATAATTATTATTGTGAGGGAATCAGTACCATATTGTTACCCTGCTTGCAATGGATAAAACTTCTAGTGGGATGGTGCCCACTTTAGATTGCTCTTAATGCATGAGGATCCTTTTTTTTTAATGTTTCTACTCCTCTCAGTAGAAATGAGCATGCTAATCAGATTTCATTTTGGCTAAGTAAGAGACTCAAGAGAAAACCAGAGTAGGTCTCCTAATGAAGCTATCATCTGCTGATTCTTGGCACATTGCCAAGGTGAACAAAATCTTAAGAGAACTAGATTTATGAAAGCTGAATTTTCCTTTTCTTATAGGGTTCTGTGACTTCACTTTCTGGTATCGTGTCTTGGAGGGTATTTTTTCCTAAGGCAGGAGATGAGATTCAGAAGTGATAAAGGGAAACTAGATTCTTCTTTAAGAAAAACTCTTACCTTCTGTCTTAGAATCACTACTAGGTATTTGTTTTAAGGCAGAAGAATGCTATGGGGCCAGGCAATGGAAGCTAAGTGACTTACCCAGGGTCACACAGCTGGGAAGTGTCTAAGGCCAAATTTAAAGCCAAGACCTCCTGACTCTAGACCTTGTTGTCAATCCACTGAGCCACCCAGCTTCCCTGGAGCTATATTCTTAAAGGGCTTCCCTTCCCCCTTCTCCCCTACAGGTAGACATTCCCATCAGATCCCATAAGTACATATTAAGAGCCTACTATGTATGAAGTACTATTCTAGACACTAGAGGTTCACAGACAAACATAAAATTGCCCCTGCTCCCAAGGAATTTACAATCTTATCAAACATGTAAACACATAAATCAATACTTGATATTTTGAGGAAAGAGAGAATACTTCAACTAGGAAATCTGGAAAGCCTTCCGAGAGGAGATGGCAGATGAACAAGGCTTTGAATGGCATTCGAGTTCCTGGGAGGCTTAAATGAAATGGCAGCACAAATCAGATATAAAGGACAGACTGTGCACAGAAGTAGAAGATAGAGTACCAAACTGGCCAATTTGCCTGGGATATAAAGTACATCATACCCCCGGAGAGATATTAAAGAAAGAAGCTGGTAATGATGCCAGGAGACAGAGCAAGACAGTAGTGATAGAAAAAAGAAACACAGTAGGCAGTGCCTATCATAGGGCCTTGTGCATAGTAGGCACTTAATAAATGTTAATTAATTATATTAATATTAATAATCAACATTAATTTTAGTGATTGTGTATATATAATGAGCTTCAATTTTATCCTCTTCGTGGTCAGATATTTTTCCAGTTAGAATGATAAACAAGGTCATATTCCTGAAATGATTTGTTTTTGAAACACAGGGATTTTCATTCCATATAGTAAGAACAAATTTCTCTATCTGGGTAGACCACCAAAATGCTCCAAGCCAAGAATAATCAGTAAGCAGCGCATGTGAAGAAAAAAGAGACCAACCATATCCAATTGGCATTTCTGATGCACTTTTTCCAGTCTCGGTCAGATAAATTGAGGCTATTTTTGAATGGGGACCATTTTTCTTTTCTAAATGTTGACAGAACAGTTCTTATTTTTCATTCAGGGGATATGTTATGGAAAAAGAAAAACCCGAGGCTTTGAAAGTGGATAAAACTAGACAAGTATATCAGTATGAATAAAGTAATCCTAAAGGTGATATTGGAGCAAGTCATCTTTAGGGCTCTTTCAGCTTCCCTATTAATGCATTATGCCCTACGCATGTGAAAAGAACACCTTTAATAAAATACTTTATGGAAATATCTTGAGGTTCTTGAATGGGTAGGATGTAGCGGTGGCAAACTGAGGTTACAGGGGAGAGGACAGTGTTAACCAATGGGTCTATGCTAAAGTCATTTAGAAAACATCTAAAACAGGTGGGCTACATGCATACAAGTTAAGAAATGTTTAGTACTCTGAAACTGAGTGCTTATATTGGCAAAATGACTTAGAAGAAGAGCAGGTGATATGAGTGGAATTTTTTTGGTACTCAAATGAGATACAATATGCAAAGGATTTGGAATTATCAGTGCCAATCTGTCTTGGAAAAATGCAAGCTTGTTTGTTGGAGATGGAGAGATATCATGCATAGCAAACCCAGTGGATGGGAGCAGTTGCATAGGGCAGCCAAGTGACTCATGCAATTCCAGGCTATGGTCAGTGACCTCAAAGCTACATGCCCCTGGATCAGACTTTGGCAGCACTTTGCCCATCCAGCTATGTATAGCTTTGGGCATCTCATTATCAAAAAGAATGCAGGCAAACTGGATGAAGTTCAGAAAAGGGCAGCAAAAAATAATTTAAAAGGCTGAATCATAGGGGGAAAATGAAAAGAACAGAATATGCCCACTGGCTAAATAACAACTATGCCAGGGAATGAGTGTTGGGAGGGAAGAAATGAATTGTAAAGAAGGAAGCAAAGATGGAAACACTAAGGAGGGAGGAATTTATTAGAATCCCTGGATTGAAGGACTTTAGAGCTTTAAAGGACTATTATCAAAGGACTTTAGTTGAGAGTAAGAGGCTGAATTAAGCTCAGAAAATTGAGAAAAGATGACCCATAAAGGGAAAAAAAAACAACTTTAAAAACAAGACCTCGAATAAAATTTCTTAAAAATGTATTCCCCATTTCTCTTAGAATTATCATTCAAAAGAAACCATAGATATCTTTTGTAGCACCAGCTCTGAACTCATTCCCCACTTTGCACTGACACTGGCAGTTTTCAGGCTCTATAGAGTTTTGTAGGAAGACAGTTATGTAAGCCTTAATGTTTCATATAAATGTGAGTTATGATTTGTAGCATATGAACCCAACCTTCTTGGCACCCCGACTGATATTCTTTCTGTTACAACATGGTGCCTCATCTGCCTCAGTTCTGTGGAATTCCATAGAGCAAAGATCTTTGAAGTACACATAAAATGCACTGTGTTTAAGTTTGGTACTTTGACCTCTCACACCCCCATGGACTTAAATATCTATAAACTTTAAAACATGGGAGAATTGTTCTAAATGTCCATTTGTGAATATCGTAATCGAACTTAAGTGTCTACCTAATGTGGAGGATGGGCAATAAATTCTGATTTGTAGTGGAATTGTGTTACTTCCCAAGTCATGGTCTGTTTGTTGAACAAATAAACATCAGCGGTTATTAGTCCCTATTAGCACATCAAAATGAATAAAAAAAGTCAACTAGCCTCAGGAACAAAAGAATAAATATAACCTCATTTTGTCATTTTTTAAAATATAAAAACAGCTGTACTATCTATGTAAACTTAGACTCAGGCACAGACTTAAAAGTTTAGAGAAGAAAGATGAGAGGTAGTGTCATTTTCATCTAATGATTACTTGCTGTGAAACCTGAAAGGCTTTCACTTCATGTTTAGCTAGTGTTGAATGTGATTACATTTATAAACAAAATTTCAAAAATAATTCCAGTGAGAAGTACCTTAGTACTGACAATCCAAGTGTGTGTGTGTGTGGCAGTTTGTTTGTAGAAACAACGAAGAATGATACTGCTCACACTCTGGGACTGAACTAAACATGATTTATTGATATTAGCCCAAGAAATACAACAAAGTTATGTATATAAACAGGAGCCAGCCAGCTCTTCCATACAAAAAATCTTTGCATATCACAGTGCCTATCATATAGCTAGCACTTAAGAAATACTTATTAGCAAAATAACTTAGTTACTTTCCTACTTTCAAGTGTAAAAGAATACAGTAAGTATGGAAGTTCTCAATCTTAAGTAAGGCCGGCAAGAATGATTTGCAATTTTTTTTCCTTCCTTCCTTCCTTCCTTCCTTCCTTTCTTCCTTCCTTCCTTCCTTCCTTCCTTCCTTCCTTCCTTCCTTCCTTCCTTCCTTCCTTCCTTCCTTCCTTCCTTCCTTCCTTCTTTCTTCCTTCCTTCTTCCTTCCTTCCTTCCTTCCTTCCTTCCTTCTTTCCTTGCTTCCTTCTTTCCTCCCTTCCTTCCTTCATTCCTCCTTCCTCCTTTCCTTCTTTCCTTGTTTTCTTCCTTCTTTCCTTCCT
The DNA here is from genome assembly GCF_016433145.1 of Gracilinanus agilis. Classification (NCBI taxonomy): domain Eukaryota; kingdom Metazoa; phylum Chordata; class Mammalia; order Didelphimorphia; family Didelphidae; genus Gracilinanus; species Gracilinanus agilis. The sequence goes on along the minus strand of NC_058130.1, from coordinate 604,926,011 downwards.
TCCTTCCTTTTCTTCTTCCTTCTTTCATTTTGTCCTTCCTTCCTTCCTTCTTTTCTTCCTCCCTTCCTCCTTTGCCTAGAAGCAAAAGGAAACCACCACAAATTAGTGCATTGAAATCCAGGCCTAGAGATGCGGATGTCCTGGGTTCAAATCTGGTCTCAGACACTTCCTAGATATTTGACCCTAGGAAAGTCACAACCCCCATTGTCTAACTCTTACTTTTTCTCTGCCTTAGAACCAATACACAGTGTTGATTCTAAGATGGAAGAAAAGGTTGTTCTGTTTTTGTTTTGTTTTGTTTTGTTTTTAAAGAGTAAAGTCTTAAGGATAACCCTTGGGTTGGCAACCTGGGTTGTTAGGAAAATAGTGGTATACTTTGAGAAAAATAGAAAAGTTAAGGATAGTTCTATTTTCGATATTGAGTTTAAAGTACTTAGGGTACATCCATGTGTACATGTCCCCTGAAGGTAATTGGAGGGTGTAGAAGTGAGGAGAGAGATGAAAATTGGATATATAGATCTGAAACTTATACCAAGAGCTGAATATCTGGTTGGATGCTACTGAAGTTGGGGTTGGGGTGGAGGAGAAGAAAGGAGAATGAAAAGGGATAGATTGGGATGGGAATAGGAGAGGAGAGAAAAGGAAAGGGCAGGAGAAGAGAGGAAAGGAGATGAGAGGAAAGGAGAGGTCAGGACAGAGGAGGAGAGGGCAGGTCAGGCCAGTACCTTGGGAAAAGATGAGACATGAACGAAGATCCTAAAAAAAGAGAATAAGAAAACTCAATTAGATAGTTAAGAAGAGAGCTAGGAAAGAGCAGGAAATCAAACTGGCTTGTATTAATGTATGTCTTTTGTTTTCTTTATTAAATAAAACTCATTTACCTTATTTATATGATAGCATTGTAAAAATAAACTCTTTATACTAAAGAATTAGTATCCTTTGTATTTGTGTGACACTTGTTTTTTTCCCATGACATAATGAAGGTGCGAATAGTGCCAGAATGTCAGGTTTCTGTGACTCACCCAGAACTCTTGTAATGTAATTGTAACCCAATGACAGAATATATGAGTGCTTGTCTTCCTACTGCTAGAATTTGCTTTAATTTGACCTCATTATTTTGTCACTTGTCTGTGTATATTCTCTTCTTTTAAAGCACTGTCTGTAAACTATGCCACCAAATAAGATGTAGAGCTCTGGGGCCTTGGAGCCTGCCTTATGGGCCCATCCCAATTTCAAACAGGGAAGGGAAGAGAAGTCAGAATGCTTGCCTTTCTTTTCCCTCTCACTGTACCTCACTAAGACTATTTCCATCTTTCTAAATACCGCATCTTCAGAGGAACAAACAGAAGAATGGGGGAAGTGGAAAGAAGCTTTGGGGGTGGGGGGAGGTGGGTATCTTGGAGCCATTTTTGCCAATTCATTAGAAGTAGAATGAAATTAAAGCCTTCCAGTCAAGACTAGAAAATAGTGCCAATTGTTTCACCTCTGTTTTAAGTATCTAAAGGCACTCTCACACATGAAGATCTGATTTTAATAAAAATACATCTAACCTTGAGCATTTGGTGAGCTTCTAGTACTGTTCTGGGTAATGGATGTGCACAAAGATGAAAGAGTCCCTGCCTTCGAAGAGCTACATTCTATTTGGAGGAGATGGTGTGTACATATAGATGAATATGCAAAATATATGCCATAATAATAAGTAGAAATAATAAAGTTGACATTTATATAACATTTTAAATTTTGCGAAATGCTTTACAAATATTATTTCATTTTATCCTCATGCCAACTCTAGGAGGTTTTCTGCTATCATTATCCCCATTTTACAGATAAGGAAACTGAGAAAGGTAAAAATAGTAGGTGTCAGATAGTGGATTTTAACTCAGGTCTTCCTGACTTTAAGTCCAGCATTCTATCTACTGTGTGGCTTAGCAATCTCCAATTCAAGATATTTCTGTCAGAGAGAGACACTACCAAGTGGAAGAAATCAGGAAAGGCTTCTTTTAGGAGTTGGTTCTTGAAATTAACTCTGAAGGAATTGAGGTATTCTCAAAGGCAGACATGCTGATGATTTGCATTCTAGGCGCGAGGTCAGCCTTTAAAAAGGAAAAAGGAAATGGAGTGTTTTTATGAAGAACAATAAAAAACCCTGTTTGGCTGAATTAAAGAATGCATTAAGAGAAATAATATCTAATTAACCCAGAAAGATAGATTCAAGCCAGGTTGTAAAGGTCTTTAAATACCAAATAGAGGAACTTTTATTTGAAGCTAGAGGTAATAGAACCCTACTGGAATGTATGGAACAGGGAAATGACAGGGTCAGACCTTTAGTCAGGAATATCACTTTTTTTACCTGTGTGGAGAATGGTTTGGAAAAGAGGAGAGCTTTGAAATGGAGAGAACAAGGATTAAGCTATTTCAATAATTCAGGAAAGAGATGATGAGGACATAAACTAGGGTCATGACCATATAGAAGAGAAAAGGGCACAGATGAGAGGTAGATGGATGTAGAATCAACAAGACTTGGCAACCATTGGGATATGTGGGGTTAGAGAGAAGAAGGAGAAATGATGAATCTAACATTCTAGAACAGGGTAACTGGAAAAATGGTGGTACCCTCAACAGGAACAAGAAAATTTGGAAGAAGGATGAGTTTGAAGAGGAAAAGAGAATGGAAATGAGTTTTGTTTTGAATGTATTAAGATTCTACAGAATCACCAATTTGAAATATCCAATGGATAGACAACAAAAACTTGATGTAAAAACTGTGTATACCCTTCGATCCTTTAATACTACTACTAGGTTGGTATCCCAAAGAGATGATAAAAAAGGGAAACAACCTACTTGTACAAAAATATTTAAAGCAACTCTTTTTTCGTAGAGGAAAAGAATTGGAAATTGTGGGGAAGTCCATCAATTGGGGAATGGTTGAACAAATTGTGGTACATGTTAGTGATGGGATACTATTGTCCTTTAAAAAATGATAAGCAAGATGACTTTTTAAAAAGCTGGAAAAAACTACATTAACTGATGCAGAGTGAAACAAGCAGGATTAGGAGAAGATTGTACACAATAATAGCAATATTGTATGATAGTCAACTATGAGAACTTGGTTATTCTCAGCAGTGATTGATCTGGAACAATCCTGAAAAAACTTATGACTTGGAATGCTATCCACCTGCAGAGAAAGAACTGTTGGAGTCAGTTGATATGAATCAAAGCATACTATCTTTCATGTCAATGCATTTATGGTATTATTTGTGGGGGTTGATTTTGTATGGTTTTGTATTTTTGTTTTATATCACAGATGCTCTTATAACAATGACCAAGATGTAAGTCTGTTTTACATGATAATAAAAATAACATTTAGAAAACTTACAGTAAATCTAATCAATTCAGTCCACTTGTAAGATTTCCTTCACTAATAGCTAGCAGCCTGTGATCTAGAGTGGAGGAAGTGGGTGTGTAAAGCAGTGCAGGATTGGATTTTGGTAAGGCATGAGCAGTGCTAGGACAAGGAAGGCAAGGGATTTGAGAGAAGGGGACTATAGGGTCAAGACTGGAAAGAAAGAATATTGAAACTATAACAGGCTTGGGAGAGCACTGAAGCAAGGAGAATCAAGAGGTCACAATGAGGATGAAAAACAGTTTGGGGGGTTTGAGTTATAAAGAAAGATGGAAAGATACGATGTTATGGTCAGATAAACAAAATTCAGAATTCTTGATCATGGAAGCAGAACTTTTGTGAGTGATGATGTGATCAGAAGTGTGAGCATCCAGGTGGTTCACATTGTGAAAGAGTGAAGGAGGAGGTAAGGCATGAGAGCTGAGATCAAGAAATTGCTAAGCTAGTATATTTGAAAGAACATTAACTTGAATGTTGAAACTACTCATTGTAAAGGGAAATATTAAGGGCAGAAACAAAGAGAGAAACACAGTGCTAAACTACTTGCAAAAGGAGGAAAAATGACTGAGAATGGTACATAACTCCCAATAGGGTCTGGATTGGGAGAGATGTCTGGATAGAGGGAACCTCAAAGGAGGAAAGGTTCCTGTAGTGACTATGACAGCAGTTGAATCTGGAGGTATTCAACAGGAAGGAATATACTGACATTACCCTTTTTCCACTGTAATCTAGGTCCTCTGTGCTAGGGAGCATGGGACAAGATACAAGTGAAAAGAATACTTAAGGATATGTATCTTCTGTTGGAGGGGGTAAGATGAGAAGGCAAGCAAGGTCTCTGCATATCAGAAGGTGAAAGAGACCTAAGATTTTCTTTGAATGTGGATTTTAAAAACCTAGGCTTAAAAATTTAATCCTTAAACTTTTCATCATTTTGGCTTATTCAAAAGGCATCTTACATTAACAGTGATTATGTATTAAAGTCTTTATAGCTCATGGACTTTCTTCCCAACACTTCCTACAAACTCTAATTTGTGAAAATAATGACAGAAAATAGTGATTGACCATTTAGATAATTCTTAAAAAAAAACACAATAAAAAAAACTTTACTTTCTGTCTTAGAATCAATACTAAGTATTGGTTCCAAGGAGGAAGAGAGATAAGGGCTAGGCAACTAGAGATAAGTGACTTGCCCAGGCTCACACATCTAGGAAGTGTCTGAGGCCAGATATGAACCCAGGACCTTCCATTTCTAGGCCTGACTCTCAATCTCCTAAGGTACCTATCTGCCCTCATTTAGATAATTCTTTAAGATTTGCAAATATTTTACACATTATAAAAACTGATCCTCAGATAAGTAAGTAACTTGAAGAAGTAGCTCTTGCTCATAGTGTGACTCTAAGTAAGTCACTTTGCTTCTGTAGAGTTCATTTTTCTCATTTGTAGCTCAAGATGATTAAAATGAATGGTTTCTAGGATTTCCAAGACCTCTGAGGTTGGCTGAAGCAAGCGCTGTAAAGCTCTTAGAGTTTGGTCAGACATGAAAGACACCAAGGTCTTCCACTGTCTTCTGGCCCATTGCCAGTTGTCCTGACTTTTTGTCTTGCCACTGAACTTTGATGACTGTGGAAGAGAGTGAGGCTGATGACTTTGTGCAACTATGTCTCACTTAAATCCAATTAACTCACAAGTCAAAACATAACCATTATCAGTCCTCTTTAAAACAAAAGATGATGCCCTTTTATTCAGCCATAGCACTGCTGGTTTATACCCCTAAGGAAAAAGACTTGTACAAAAATATTTATAGCCGCACTCTTTGTGGTGGCAAAAATTTGGAAAATGAGGGTTTGCCCTTCAATGGGGGAATGACTGAACAAATTGTGGTGTCTGTTGATGATGGAATACTGTTGCACTAAAAGAAATAATGAATTGGAGGAATTCCATGTGAACTGGAAAGACCTCCAGGAGTTGATGCAGAGCAAAAGGAGCAGAGCCAGAAGAACATTATACACAGAGATGGATACACTGTGGCACAATCTAATGTAATGGACTTTTCTACTAGCACAATGTAATGATCCAGGACAATTCTGAGGGACTTATGAGAAAGAAAACTAGCCACATCCAGAGAAAGAACTGTGGGAGTAGAAACAAAGAAGAAAAACAACTGCTTAATCACATGGGTCGATAGGGATATGATTGAAGATGTAGACTCCAAGCGATCACCCTAATGCAAATATTAATAATATGGAAATAGGTCTTGATTTGCTCATTGTCTATGGGGAGGGAGGAGGAGAGGGAAAGAAGAGGAATCCTGTAACCATAGAAAAAATTTTTATTTGAAAATTTTATTTAATTAATTAATTTAGAATATTTTCCCATTGTTCCATGATTCATGTTTTTTCCCTCCCCTCTCCTCACTCCCCTCCCATAGCCAGTGAGTAATTTCACTGGGTTTTATATGTGTCATTGATCAAGACCTATTTCCATATTATTAATATTTGCATTAGGGTGATTGCTTAGAATATACATCCCCAATCATATCAGTCTCTGTGTACAATGTTCTCCTGGTTCTGCTCCTTTCACTCTGCATTGATTCCTGCAGGTCATTTCAGTTCACGTGGAATTCCTCCAATTTGTTATTCCTTTGATTCCATCACCAGCATATACCACAATTTGTTCAGCCATTCCCCAATTGATGGACACCCCCTCATTTTCCAGTTTTTTGCCACTACAAAGAAGGCAGCTATAAATATTTTTCTACAAGTCTTTTTCCTTATTATCTCTTTGTGGTATAAACCCAGCAGTGGTATGGCTGGATCAAAAGGCAGAGAGTCTTTTAAAGCCCTTTGGGTATAGTTCTAAATTGCCATCCAGAATGGTTGGATCAATTCACAACTCCACCAGCAATGCATTAATGTCCCAATCTGTGCATGCTTTCAAATGTATTTCTTGCCTCCCATATTAAAACATAAACTCCTTGAACATAGGGATTGTAGGAATATTGTTCTTAGAATATGTAAAAAGATTTGTAAATTTTTAAATACTACACAAAATATATATTAATACAGTATCAATACAGAAAATGTCACACTTCCCAAAAAATATACTGCAGAATATATTTGTTGTTCAGCCATTTTTCAGTCTTGTCTGACTCTTTGTGATCTCATTTGGGGTTTTCTTGGCAAAGATACTGGAGTGGTTTGCCATTTCCTTCTCCAGCTGATTTTACAGAGAAGGATCTTAGGCAAATAGGTTAAGTGACTTGCCCAGGGTCACACAGCTAGTAAGTGTCTGAAGCCAGAAATGATATGGTTTGCCAATGACTGCGGTCACCTAGATTTATTAGCTAATTACCACATTCCATTTCTCTTTTACATATAGGACCCATGCTGAAGTTCCAGGACCAGACTTGGGGGCAAATCATTTAATCTTTCTTAGCCTTGTTTCTCTTGTTTACAAAATGATATATTGAAATTTGTGCTTCTCTATATCTTAATATTAATGAAAAAAAGTAAACTGTAAAGTGCTCTTATGTAAATAGGAGCCATCATTGTTGTTTTGTTATTATTACTCTTATTACCTGCTTTGAGAGGTAAAGCATTGAAAAGAGCTAAGTGGAAATAGAAGGGAATTGGGGAATACCATTAATTATTCAAAAGTTGTGTTCCTATAAATATATAATGCTCCTGCCATTTTAAGCAAGATCCTGTCAATTGAGACTTCGGATTTGTTCCAATGATTATGTAGAAATTGCTTGTGCCACACAGCCAATAGGCACAGTCCCAGACTGAGTCTGCCCTGGAGTCTTCCAAATTAAAACTTTCTAAGAGGCCCATCATAAAACTGAGCCGAATCCTTCCCTGCTTCTGGTCTGATCTAATTGACAAGCATCTGGAGTGGGGGAGCACTGAGGATGATAGAGGGCTTGAAAGTTGGCAGGGTGGCTTCTTTCTTCTAATAAAATAAATCCCGCCTTTTATTCTAGCATGCTGTTTCAATTGTGAGAAGGGCCTGCCTGTTACTGTGGTATGTGCTTTAGAAGATGGTGTCTGTCTGATCTCTTCAGGAAAAAAAATGAACAAGTTCTTCTGCATAGTTGTGTCACAAAGACAGGGAGTTATGTTTTCAAAATGGGCTTGGTTTCCTGTGAAGCCTGTGAACTGCTTATTGCCTTTTCTCTAGCAGTTTCCCCCAAAGGGATTCCTGGAAGCAAAGAGTGAAGTTCTCCTGGGTCAAGAAGTCAGGCAACCATCTATGAACCTGCTTTTAGTATTAAAAGCAATCCATCTGAATCTGCCCACACGAATTCCCTTTCTGGGTGGTTTGTGTCTTTTTACTCATGGATCACATACTCTCAAAGATTGTGCTACCTACGTGTTGCAAAAATCTTCTCCACTGATGCGCTTTCTAACTGATCCTGCAGATATGTTTTCCTAACTAAAAATGGAAATGTCATATAATAGAAGTTCCTCCTTTTTTGCAAAGAATTATTTAAAAGTACATTTTTCTTGAATTCAAGATTATCCTGGATTAAGAACATGGTAGTGAATGGTATTATATATATATATATATATATATATGTCATGTTCAACTCTTCATGATCCCATTTGGGTTTTTCTTGGTAAGGGTCCTAAAGAAATTTTCCATTTCCTTCTCTAGCTTATTTTATAGACCAGGAAACTGATGCAAACAGAGTTAAATGACTTGCCTGGGGTTATATAGTTAGTGTCTGAGACCTGATTTGAACTTAGAAAGATGAATCTTCTTGACTCTAGGACCATCACTCTGTCTACTGTATCACCTACTTGCATAGTACTGCATTCCATATAGATTTGTATATATGCTAAATAATAGAGATTAACATACAGTATATGGTCACTGTATAATAAATAGGGGCCTCATCACCTCAAAAATGTGTTTGCTCATTTTTTACAAATTTTGTTCATTGCTCCATGTATTATATTGGCCAAATATATTGCCCTGGACTTAAAGTGAAGGAATCCAGATTCAAATGCCAGCTCTTCCATTTCCCAGGCACATGCCTTTGGACATATTCCTTCATCTCTCTGGACCTCAGTCTCTTCATCTATGAGTGAGATGACTTTTGGATTACTTCAAACTCTGGATCCTATAACTGCTTTGAAAAATTATTTATATTTTTTTGTTTATATGTTGCCGAAATTTTGCTTATGAACTTACTTTCCCCTATTCCCAAATATAACCAATATTTTTTAAAGAGTAAGAATAGAAAAAAAGCTATCAGAAAAACTGATATCAATACATCAAAAAGAAATCTAAAAATTATTTAAATGTTCTACATTTGTAGGCCTCCCACCTATTCAAAGTATTGGGGGAGAGGGATAAAGGACCCAATCATATCTATTCTTTGGGTCCATTCTTGCTACTTGTAATTTTCCAACATTCATTTTCAGTTCCTTTGTGATTGCCATTCTTTCCATTCCCATTGTCATAGTCGTTATGTATATTGCTTTCTTGGCTCTGCTTATTTCACTCTGCATGGTTTCATTTAAGTCTTTCCATTCTTCTCTATGTTCATTGTTTTTTATAATACAGTAATATTCACATACAATTTTCTTATCCATTGCCCGATCAATGGACATCTACTTTGTTTCCAGTTCTTCACTATCACAAAACGTGCTACTACAAATATTTTGATGTATGCAGGAACTTCCTTTCTTCTTGTGGTATCTGCCTAATCTCTGGAACAAAGGATGTGGACATTTTACTCACTTTATTCAAATAATTCCAAATTGCTTTCCAATATGGCTGTGCCATTTCATAGATCCACCAAAAATGCACTCAATATCCTTCCACAGCCCCTCCAACATTGACTGTTGAGGTCATGACCTCTTATTTCGGGAGACACTATAGCAGAATCAAAGGAACAAGAGAAGTTTAGAAGGAAACAGCTTATCTAATACATTGGTGATAGTAGTGACGGGCAATAATTCCAATTATTTGAAAAGTTGTCAAATAGAAAAGTTAATGAATATCATATATTAAGCAGTTACCATAGCCAGGCACTGTTCTAAATGCTGTAGGTACAACCAGAATAAAAAAGGAATTCTCTTCCTTCAAGGAGCTTACATTCTAACAAGAGAAAACAGCATATAAAAAGAGGCTGAAAGAGGGATGTGAGCGGGAGAGGTTAAATATGGAGTAGTTTGCCATTCCCTTTTCCAATTCATTTGACAAATGAGGAAACTGAAGCAAATAGAATTAAGTGACTTGCCCAAGGTCACACAGCTTAGTAAGGTCAGAGGTCAGATTTGAACTCAGAAATATGTATCTTTCTGACTCCATGTCCAGCATTCTATCTACTACACCACCTAACTGTTTAATATAAAGTATAATATATTTTAAAAGAGTTATGGGTCTAGACTATTCAGTATTCAAAGAGAGAGCTCTGGACAAGATAGTTGAAAAGGCATAATCAGAGAGCTAAGGCAATATTGTAATTGCATTTTCATTAGTCTATTGTTTCTGTGTTGAATGACGTATCAATAAGATGTCATTCCAATGTATTCTCACATATAACTGTTGAACATTTGCCATTTATACATTTCTTTTGTTGGTTTTGAATAGAACCAAGCAAATGATATCTTTTATTTTATCAGTACATAGATTAAGAGCATTTCTGTATTGCCTTTAGCTGAGTTGCCTAATGTAGGCCTTTTTTTTTTTTAGTAATATTCAGAACATTAGGAGCACACCCAGACTCCAATCCAACTCAAACCACTTAATTATTATCCTTAAATAGTGGCATTTGGCCTTGGTTGATTTGATTCCATTTAATAAATGCATAATGGTGCAAAAGAGGTTGACATGCTTTTTCTGAAATCAAAATGAGACTTATCTAAGCACAAAAGACTTGGAATTAAAATTTCTAAATGTGTCTTTAAAATGTCCATTTCTGAGTTCATGAAAACATTTGTAGATCTGTTTTTCCTGAGATTTCTTGAAAATGACACTGCAGGGTTTTAGTCAATCTGATGATGTGGTGTTTCTATACTTTGGGGCCCCATCATGACAGCTGGCCAGTTACGGCAGCAAGCCTAATTATAAGCTAGACCTAGAATAAGATTCAATATTATGACCACTGGCACATCAATTTTCCTCGTAAACATATCAAACAAAACAAATATATATGTATCCATATACACATATATGGAGAGAAAGTAAGATTTTATTTATAGGCTAGATATAATTACAGAATTACAATACTTAATACGGGAAGCAAATAAGTTGAACAATGCATATTACATAAAATTTTTATGATTTAAAAAAACCCCAGATGTTGCAACTAAGAATAAAAACATTTGTAGTTCTTCCTCCAAAGTTCCAGCATTTGGCAAACAAATCTCTTTTTAAAATATGAAAATGACAGCTCTCCAAAATGATAATTTTAACTTTACAACATTACAAAAATCATTTTGTATAGTGTGATTAGTTCATTAAAATGGAACTGGTAGTGTGCATTTTTAATAACTGAAGAAAAATTCAGTATCTTCAAATCTAGACTCTTTGGTTTCATTTTAAGAAAATAATCTTGGGCTGGGGGTAGCCATAAGAGAATATTACCATGGTAGAAAGAGGACTAGACCAGAAGCCAATAGACTTTTCACTTGCTCAGTCTATGATTTCCAACAAATCACTCTCTCTCTGCTCCACTATCCTCATTGGTAAATAAAGGAGTTAAATGAGCATTAAGGTCCCTTCTAGGCTCTAAATCCTATGAGAGCATTTTATTCTCCCTTTAGCTTCCAATCTTTTCTAGTCCCCAACAGACAATCTTATTACTCTTTTCTTAAATTATCCAGAAATAGTATTTGATCACACCACAGTAGGATGTTGACTATGGCAACTCTTGCTCTCTTCCAGCTAAGAAGTATCCTCTCTATTTTTAAGAACCTTTTGGAGTACAGAGCCACCAGCAAAGAGGTAATAAGTCACAATGAAGGGTATGGGAAATGCATTCTCTCAAACAATCCTGAGCATGTGTTTTTGCTCCCTGATAGGATATGGAAAGATTGTGTCAGGCAGTGCCTAGCACAGTGTCTTTCCCAGGTTAAGTATTTAACAGAAATAGTCAAGGGAAAAAATATACAAAGAACATTTGTTAAAAAATATCTCTCATATGCTTTACAAACAGGAATTTTTTTTCTTTTCCTGTTCACTTTTTAAAAGTTGATTGCGTTGAAATAAGGACATCCCAGTGTGGGAACTCCTTCTAATACAGTTCAACAATGATTTTGAAATTTATTGACTCAGATAGTTGTCTAAAGTGCTAAAAGCTAAAGAGGCCTGTCCAGAATTACACACCTGACTGAATATGTGAGAGAATTAGGACTTGAACCAAGGTTTTCCTGATGCCAAGCACAACAGACAATCCACTCTACCAACCTGCTTTTGTTGTATAAAATATTGCTGTTAATTTTCAACCTGTAGACCAGACTAGTTTTGGAGCATGATATAAGTCATTCATTTTGCCCTCTCAGGATAATTATCTTTTCCATAGTTCTCTCCCACACATTCTTAAAATATTGAGCTTGATGTGTGGATGCCTGACCCAAACTAATGAGTCAAGGTGTTCGTGACTAGCAGGTTACTTCTCCATTAAGCATTTTTATTTAAAGAAATCATTTTGCGGCCCACACAGTTCCAAATATGACATTAATATGATTCAGAATAATTACATATGCAAAAACCATCCAAATTGCTAATCTATACAGAAGATTTTTATTAGCAGCCTCTTCAATTTTAGTGCTATGCTTTTGATAGTTCTAATGTAGTTTGACAAAATTACCATAACCCAATATCCATCTAGCATTTGTAGTCCTATGCCTAAAAAAAAGAAAATGGAGAGCCTAATGGAAAAAAGGGTCATGATTGTAGGTAGAGATTTAGCCAGGAGATTTAGCCAGACCTTTGCCTTAAAAAAATATAGTAGTGTGGAGAAGAGATACAGGCAACAGGGAAACCAATTAGGAGGCTATTATAATAATCTAGGAAAGAAGTTGTGAAGGTTTGAACTAGAGAGGTGGCCAAGTAAATAGTGAGAAGGGGTCACATACAAGAGTTATTATGGAAGTAGAGTCCTTAATAATTTGGAAATGTATTAAATAATTCATAAATTGATTGGATGGATATATGGGAGGAGTCGAGGATAACTCCAATATTCCATACTTAGTTCCCTCATCTTCAATCAGAAAGTAAGAAGAGCAGTTGGGTTTGAGGAGGGCAATGAGTGTGAATTTGCAATGCCTATCAAACTAGAAGAAAAAGTGCACTTGCCAGTTTTGATGTTTTATAATATAATACTGTAGTTCAAGTGAGAGATTAGTATTGAAGTTAGATAGTTAGATAGATAGATATAGATAGACAAACAGATAAATTAATACAGAGTGAGATATCTTTCTTTAACTCCTTATCTATTTATCTATACACTAGAAGGTTTTAAAAGATTCAAATGAGCCTTTCAAAGCACTTTGCAAGCCCTAAATTGCTATAAAATGCCTTAAAATACTTATACAAAGTTATTATTAATTTTATTATTATTCTGTAATTACTAGGCTTCCAAGATGATTTCTTTCCCTGAGGCTTTCACTGCATTTCTGCTGAGTTTAAGCAGTCTTTATAGATCAATACAAGGGTATGCTGGTAAATGTTTAAAAACTGGACTGTGGGTTTGTGGGGACATACACATATACACTTTTAAGTTTAATCTGCATTATTAACACTTTCTTAGCTCTTTACAATCAAGAAAACAGGAAATCAAACTGATTTTTTTTAGAGATTTAAAGATTTCTGAAGTGTAAACATTCACAATGAAAATAGAACAATTGTTCTCAAAATCCAGTTATAGCTGACTCCTGCATTCCCTTACATGTACACACACACACACACACACACACACATATATATATATGTATGTATTACATATGCATACATTGAACCTTACAAAAGGATGTAGGCTGCCTGCTGGTGAAAGAAATTGTTGGTCTATGATAAACGAGACTGATTACAATGAGGATAGTAACTATCATGATTCACATTCCTACAATTTACATTATACACAGCATTTTCCTTAAATTATCCCTGTACCGTAGGTCATGTGGGCATTATTACACTCATTTTACAGAACTTCATTGCAAAGAAAGAAACATACCCCAAGTCATATATCTAGAAGATAGTAGAGGAAAGATTCAGTCTTTTGATTGTGATTCTCCAACTTATTTTCATAGCACCATGAATAAATTGTGCTTGTTGGCCTGAGGCCTCCCTGAAAAGAAGCAACCTCAACAAAGGCCTGTCCCTATTGCCCTGACATTCAGAGCAACCCTCAAAGTCATTCCTTATCCAAGAGTCATTCAGAACTTTTTGGCTTCCCCAGGACAGATCTAGTTGAACTAATTGAATTTAATTAACCACATCAAATATTAATTGGGCTCATGCATTCATCAATCAACGAGTATTCATTTATTTGGTGCTTACTATGTGTCAGGAACTGTATTAGGTTCTAGGGACATATGTAAAAAGTTGGAAAAGATCCCTTCTTTCAGGAAGCTTACTTATTTCTTCTCTCATCCATTAGAGACAAATAATAGGATGACAAGTTCATAGATTTAGAGCTGAAAGAGATCTTCTAGGTTATTGAGCCCAACTTTGCCTCCCCCCGCCCCCCCCCACACACATTAACTCACTCACATCAATTTAATAGAAGAATAGATGAATAGAAGATCAATTTAATAGATGAACAGAGAGTCTAAGTGACTTGGCCAAGGTCAACAGCTTGCCTGAGACTTCAGTTTGCTACAGTCAATTTTACACATCTGACATTAGCTGCCTACAATTTGAATGTGAGATGGTTTTATAGAAAAAGAGGAACCAATCAGAAATAAAACTTGGTGGAAGTCCAGAGTGCCCTATAACTGATTGCCATGGGAATGCTGACTTCTTGCCAACTTTTCTTCAGATCAATTCTCTGAGTAAGCTGCATGACTCTACAATTTTAGGTAGCCTTCAAAATGCCAGTGATAAGAAATCATCTCCTGCAGAACAACATGGAAAGTTTCCCTAAGGAATTATTACTTGTCATTTATTGCTAGCAATCACCATGACTATTACTGTTTCCTGTTTTGTGACATTTCCTCTTATGTTCCTGATGTTTGCTTATTCACTCTAAGCAAAGGAGAGATATTTTTCCCTATCAAGGTCTGATCTCCTGGGGATTAATCTAAATATGTTCTTTCAACTTTAAGGGCTTGAAAGAGACTAACTTAGAATTCAAAGGATTCAGTTTTTTTTTGCTATTGTTTAAACAGAATGACTCAATAACAAGAGGAATGTGGGAGGGAGTGCCTAATATTGTCTCTCTTATTTATATTTGCCCACTAAGATTACTGGAGACCATTTTGTAAGTCCTTTCACATAAGTAAGGAATCAATGAACAAATGAATGAATGAAAAAGCATTTTTTTAAAATATCACGCATGACCATCAAGATACTTCAGCTAGAACAATGAAATTGGAACAGTAAGCAATTGAACTACAAAAATAAGTGAAATTTTTGGTAAATATAAAGTGGATTTGAAGCATTAGGGAAAATTCAGGTTTGATTTTATGGTGGAACTTCTCAGAGTTCCTCAAAAGGTGAGGATACTTAATCATTTGGTTTGTTTTTTTTTAAAAAAAAAAGTACATCACCTAGAGTAGGCAGTGAATAAATGCTTATTGAATTGAAGTGGATATGTTGATTTGTTTTCTTGTTTTCAAAGCTCAGCAACTTTGTTAGCCATAATTTGTTCAGTCCTGTCCAAGTCTTTATGACTTCATTTGGAGCTTTCCTGGCAAAGATAGTGGAATAGTTTTTCCATTTCCTTCTCCAGCTGATTTTTTTTATAGATGAGGAAACTGAGGAAAATGGGTGAAGTGATTTGCTCAGGGTCAAACAGCTAGTAAGGGTCTGAGATCAAATTTGAATTCAGGTCTTCTTGACTCCAGGTCAGCACTCTACCCTTAAGCCACCTACCTGACCCACTAGCCAAAATCTTCCTTCCCCTTCCTACCTTCATTTTAGGATATATAGATCTAGAGCTGGAAGAGATCTTGGAGGTCATCTAGTGCCACATCCTTATTTTATAATTGAGAAAAGTGAGGCCCAAAGACATTAAGGGTATAACTGAGGTGGAGAGGAAGAAAAAGTCTTGAGAGAAACAAGTAGATTGAGGAACTGGGAAGTTAGGGTATTTGAGAAAGTATCAATATGTATAAAGTAACTATGAGGGCAGGAGTTGAGATAAAGAGAAACTTTATGAGCCAGGTGCTGAAGTCATTGAGGAAATAGAATGTCCTAAGGAATGGGAGATAACTGTTGCCAGAACCCTGGTTGGCTGATAAATCTGAATTAGATGAACCTCAAAGGACTGAGGTTCTGGAGCCAGGAGGACCTGGATTCAAATCCACCCTCAGATACTTGCTAGCTATATGACCCTGGGTAAGTCACTTTACCTTATTTGCCTTAGTTTCCTCATCTGTAAAATGAGCTGGAAAAGGAAATAGCAAGCCACTCCATTATCTTTGCCAATAAAACCTTCAGTTGGGTCATAAAGAGTCTGACATGACTGAAATAAATAAAATGACAACAACAAAAATGAAATTGCTGGGTGATAGTGATGGAGAGACAGAGTCTGAAGTGGTGGTGGGAGCAAGGGATATCCTGATTCTCCCCTCATGATTAGTATAGGGGTTAGAGGAAGAGAATTAATGGAGGTATAGTGAGTATTTGAAAAAATGGCCAGGGATGCAGCATCATTAGGAGGGAAAGAGTTCTCAGTGAGAACCAGTAGATAGAGAGGGAGAAAGGAAAAAATACAGAATGAAACACATTTGGTAACTATGAATTGGGCATTCCAGAGAGCAGAATGGAAGGGACAGATAGGGCATTATGGAGCAGAGTTAAAGGATGCAGCAGCGTCAGCAGTAGTGGAGGGGTTAGGTAATAGGGTTTATGCAATGGCCTGGGCTTTTAAGAATCACTGGATGAGTACAGTATGAGGAGGTGGGAACATGTTCACTGTTGAAGAATAAGTCTAGGCAGAATATCATTGACTGGAGAGAATGGTCCAAAGAGGCAAATGATTAGATTAAGGATCTCCCATGAGTTCTATTCTAGACTGGTAGTGATATTGGATACTGGGATGCCCAGGAGACTGCCCAGGAGTAGGACTCCTGCAACAGGAAGGAGTAGGAGGTATGTGGAAGAAGTCAAGATATAGAAGGAGAGAAGGCGGGAACTGATAGGTGGAGGTAAATGTGGTCCAGGACAGCCTCTAGAGCTCGAGGGAGGATACTGGAATAAAGGCAGAACCTAAGAGGTAGATTGGAGCTACTGAAGGGCCCCTGAAGTACCAGGATGAAGACATAGAATATGAGAAAAGGAGAAACATGAAATGAAGCTAGAAAGGTAAACTGAGCCAAATGTAAAGGACCTTCAAGTTCGAGCTGAGGAGTTTGTGTTTTGTTTTAGAAGCCCTAGAGAGCCACTGGAAGTTTTTAAGCAGGAGATGGACCAAATCAGACCTATGCCAGGATGAGTAGCATGAAGTGGTATGGACGATGGACTGAAAAGAGATTAAAGTGAAGCAAGGACTAAAGTAGAACAGACTCCAGACAGACAAATTTGAATTTCACTCATTAAGCAACAGAGCCACAGAAAGGCTTTGTATAGAGAAATGACCTAGTCTCTCTCTCCTCCATGTTTTTGCTCATTCTTCACCTCTTCCCCCATCCAAATCTTCCTATCCTATCACACTCTCCCCCGTCCAAATCTTCCTATCCTCCAAAGTTCAGTGTACCAAATGTGTGGTACAGTGGGAAGAAGGCCAGCTTTAGAATCAAAGGACCTTGGGGGAAGCTAAGTGGCTCACTGGATTGAAAGCCAGAACCAGAGAAAGGAGGTTCAAGGTTCAAATCTGACCTCAGACACTTCCTGCCTGTGTGACTATGAACAAGTCACTTAATACCCATTGCCTAACCCTTTCCACTCTTTGGAACCAATGCACATTATTTATTCTAAGATGGAAAGTAAGAAGTAAAAAAAAGTAAAAAATAATCAAAAGACCTTAGCAGAGACTCTTCCCTGGATGTGTTCTATTTGTGTGACATTGGTTAAGTTACTTAAACCTCCTTTGGCCTCAATTTCTTCATCTGCAAGATTAGGGGGTTGTAGTGCAAAGATTCTGTCCCTTCTAGCTTTACTTCTGTTATTCTTTAATATTAGGAGCCTCCCTTGAAATCATGATCCTAAGATGAGTTAGTTGCCCTCTCAACTTCTCCATTGATTTCTCTATCCTCATTTTGGCCCATTATCAAATATTTTGGAGTGTTGGTTTTCTTGGCTAAGTTGTGAGAGCCTTGCAAACTGGAAGAGTACCTCATACCACTTTTGTTTCCCCAGTGCATCAAGCCCAAGGCTGAGTATGTAACTACGATTTTATAAAGAGAGATTGCTCAATGCCCTTGCCTGCCCCCCATCCTGACCTTCCCTATTTTCTGTGCAATCCAATGACCCTGATTCTGTGACTTCATCCATTAGCTCCATAGTGAAGGAGTGATTAGTAATTCCCAGAAAAGATCATCCCAGGCCAGGCTAACAGGCATTTCCTCAAGGCGTCCCTCACTCTTTTCAA
The DNA here is from genome assembly GCF_016433145.1 of Gracilinanus agilis. Lineage (NCBI taxonomy): Eukaryota > Metazoa > Chordata > Mammalia > Didelphimorphia > Didelphidae > Gracilinanus > Gracilinanus agilis. Next base: position 604,907,901 of record NC_058130.1, on the reverse strand, counting down.
ATCTACATGTTGCTACTTAAATTAATTGCTTCAAGTCTTGTCACAGTTTATGTGGGACTTCATTTGGGAAAAGTCAGATGGGAGCCAAAAACAGTTTAACTGCACATAATGGCGATAATCCATACTAGAGCAGGCTAGATTTACAAGAGGGAAGATAGGCCTTTTCCAAGCTTTGTTTAAACTATTGATGAGAAGAAGTGTTTTGAATATGCATGAGTATTATTAAGAGAACAACAGCAGAAAATGGATTTTAATAATTAATTTATTAAGCCTATTTATTTCTCTAATTGGCTATGAAGCCTTGCCAACTAGATAGTAGTTTTTAAAAAAGCACATTTCTGGAGCTTGGGCCTTTGGGATATAGAATGAGATGGAAAATAGAGACCTGATTATATGTTAAATGATATTTAAATATTTAAAAAATGCTACCTCAGTGCTGTTCACTTTAAATGTTATAAATATAAGTTGCGTCTTACTGGTTGTTGTTTCTAGATTCCTATTCTTTTTTTAAAAGTATTTATGTTTTTATTCTCTTAACTTATTAATGACAGTCACCTTCCCCACAACTTCCCTTCTTTTTCCTCCCTGCTCCATGAAAATAAAACCCTCCTTTATAACAACAATACAAAGTAAAATCAAAGAAACAAATCAACATCATGACCATATCTGAAAATGTAAAACTATTGTCCACCTCTCATTATCTTTAGGGGTGAGCTATCACCATCAAGTCTCTGCAACCATTACTCATCTCCTCATTGGTCAGAATTCTGAAGTCTTTTAATGATGTACACTGTTTTCCTACACAAGTTCACATGAGTCCTCCCAAGTTCCTCTGAAATTTTCATTATTTTTCTTTTCTTATGACACAATAATATTCTATTATGTTCATCTACCCGAATTTGTTCCACCTTCCTCAACTGATGGACATTCGCTTTCCTTCAGTTCTTGGCTATTACAAAAAAATTGCCTAATACTGTTGAGTCAAAGAGTAAACAGAGCGTAGTGGTTTGTTTATTTGCTTTTGGTAGTATAATTAGTTACACTTTATTTTTGGATCTTAATTCTGAGAAAACTCTTAAGTAGGGTTTTGAGGGAAAAGTCTTATGGAGAAGTTTCTGAGTTATATGGAGAGAGTGTCTGGAGCCAAGACTGTATTCAATTCAATTTACTTCAATAAGAATATAAAATTCTATGATTTTTCTATAATTATAATATAATAAATACATAATATAATAAATATAATAAAAGGGGAGGCAACTAGGTGGCTCAATGGATTGAGAATTGAGGATTAAGAATCAGACTCAGAGATGAGAGGTCTTGGGTTCAAATATGACCTCAGACACTTCCTAACTGGATGATCCTGGGTAAGTCTCTTAACCCCCACTGCCTAGCCCTTACCACTCTTCTGCCTTGGGTCCAATACACAGTATTGATTCTAAGACAGAAGGTAAGGGTTAAGAAAAATAAGAATCTACATGATGCTTAATGTGTAACAGGCACTAAGAACACTAAAATAAAATGGAAACAATCACTGCTTTTAAGAATACTCATTAATACTAATATTAATTAAATTATTTCATTGATTTAATGCATTTATTTAATAAAAAAATTAAGCCAGGAACTTTACTAAGTGCTGGGGATAGCTAGAAGTTAATAAAGGAATGTGTAGTTCAATGCACAATGAACAATCCTATAAGCTTTATATGTGTTGTCTAAGGCTTTTTCTCTACATGACCAAATTGCTTAACTTGACAAATTTCACTGGTCCCACCTCAAGACTTGGAGCCACCACCCCAACCATGTAGCTTTAGCTAAGACTATAGAAAGCTCAATCTTTCATTTGCTAGACCACCGTGTCAGAGACAGAAATGGTCTCGGGAAAAAACAAAACTACCTTACTCAGAATGTGAGATGATTTGAGGAGTCTGACCATGAACAGATCAGTACAAAGAAATAAAATGTGTAAGTATGATATGTATATTTCCCCAGCAAATTGTCTCACCAAGAAACCCATGAGGCTGAGGAATCTTAAAACTTGAAGAAATCAGTCATCTAGACCAAAAATTCTTCTAGCCAAAATCTCATCTCTACCAGCATTTTGGCACTTTATTAAGCACTTCATAAACTTACTCTCTCTGTCTCTCTGTCTTTCTGTCTCTCTGTCTCTCTGTCTCTCTCTCTGTCTCTCTCTGTCTCTCTGACTCTCTCTCTCTCTCTCTCTCTCTGTCTCTCTGTCTCTGTCTCTCTCTGTTACTCTCTCTCTCTGTCTCTCTCTCTGTGTATCTCTCTCTGTGTCTCTGTCTCTGTCTCTGTCTCTGTCTCTGTCTCTGTCTCTCTCTCTCTCTCTCTCTCTCTCTCTCTCTCTCTCTCTCTCTCTCTCTTTGATTATCCAGAAAAGGAAACCAAGACCCAGAAATGGAAACTGACTTAATCAAAGTTAATTTATTAGTTACTCAGTAGTCTAAACTAGAGTTCAAGTCTCCTAATTTCCAGTCCACTGCTGAGAGAGCAGCAAGTCTTTTAGACCATGGCTTAAGTTTAGTTTCCTTCCCATAGGTAATATTTTAACTCTCTTTTGACTTTAATGATTTTACCCTGATCTTATACTGTAATCTCATTTTCTTTAGGATGCTAGTGGTCAGGTATCATCCCACCCTGATGGTACACTCTCCACAGTTATCACCAAAAAGATCTCAATCTCCCAGTGCTAATGCTGCAAATGCCCTTCAGGTAGCAGAAGGCACCCATCCATATTCTGGGTTTGTTTGGGGTTTAGACAACCAGACCAATGTGTGTCAGATATCAGAGTAGAATCTAAGTTTTCCTGACTCTCAAGACTTCAGCTCTCCAACCACTGTGCCACATTGCAGTGATTATGATTCTCAAATTCCTGAAATGGAAGAAAGGCATGTGGTAGAAAACAAGAAAATGAACTCTTCTGTCATATCATCCTCTCTGTTTTGTATCCCTAGTGCTAGCACAATTCTTGGCATAGAGCAGGTACTTAAATGTTTATTAGCTGACTGTCATAGAGGTTCATTATGTAACGGAAAAAAAACTATGAAGAGCAGGGTCCTATTCCCTGCTCTGTCATCTGTCATTTGGCTATATATTCAACCTCTTTGGGCTTCAGTATCCTTATCTATACAATAGGAAAAAATGAATGAAAATTAGACTTAAATAATTCCAAAGGTTCCTACCAGCTTATATATCTCCTTTTATTTTTCCTAGAAGCCTTGACCAGATGTTACACGAGGATGAGAAAAAAGTTTGCCCATGGGATTTATATAGTATTTGCAGAGTATCCCTCAAGAAAAAGCTTATTTTAAAAATATAATTTCCTTGTTCATTAATTTGCTTCCATTAATGATTTCAAATTACTGTAAATGCATGGTCCGGCCAAAATCCCCAAATGTGTTCTTTGTTATGAGACATCAGTATTTTTTTTTCTCCTGTTTTGGCCCACCTCATTTGACTTTCACACTAATTTACGATGAAACAAAAAACTCGCTTTCAAGCTCCAGTGCTTTGTGTTCATCCATCATGGTACAAACGATCACCGTAATGATCTAGTCTATGGTACAGCCAATTAAAACTAATGCTAAATGAGTCTTTTCTAATAACTTTGTCTTGAATTATAATTCAGCAAATGTGGTAGTAAAATTCCTAATGATTACATTTGCTATACTTGGACATTGGCTGTGGGGCTTTACAGTGTCAGTGTGGGACGATGGTTAGTTTGATGTACTTGGAGCCAGGCAGACATTCATTTAAATTCTATTTCTGATGTTTACAAACTGTGTGACTAGGGCAAGTCACTTCTCTCTGAACCTCAATTTCTTCATCTGTAAGACTGGAATAAAATTGGAATTATTCTATTCATAGTACCTACTTCATGGGGTTATTTTAAGTCTAAAATTAAATAAGATATATAAAAAGGATTTTAGAGACTTTAAAGCTCTATAAAAGGATCATTACTGTATATTCTTATAGCTCCATAAGAGCATATATTCTGGGATCTAATCCTAGGCAAAACTAGTAAATTTTAATCAACCTTTCTGACCTTTCCACTGCTTTTATTCTTTCACTTCCCTGTATCCTGTTCTTGTTCGTCTTTTTTCTTTAGATCAGTCTCTAAAAGAAGCAAGGGGTGTTTCTTGGCCATAGGAAGTCACCAGTGTTCACTGAGATTAAACTTCCAATAATAAGAAAAAAAAGCAAGAGAATATAGATGACTGTATTTCTTCTCTCCTACCTCAAACATAACTCAAAAGGCTTAAGTTACTGAAACTAGGGTCATTTCTTGGCACATTAAGGATAATCCTATGTCAATATAAATTAACAATTGGCATCAATATTGTGAACATGCACAAATTTTCTTTCAAATGTACCAGTAAGTCAATTAATTTAATTGCTTAGATGCATAAACAATGCCCTAGTAGTCTAAAAGGACTTCTGAGCTCCTTACTCCTTTCTTAAGTACTTCATGAGCCTGTTCTTTCAGGATTACCAAGAATAGATTTTTTTTCATACTTTGCCCCTTTTCATTGTGGATGCTTGCTGCCAGGTCAAATTTGGCCAATCCTCCCTCATTATCTGTGTAGATATAGTCTGGCTCTGAGTTCATAAACCATGTTAAGGTAAAAGATAGATACAACCTGATTAGACTTAATCCTCAGGGCAAAATAATTGCTCTTGGGACATGAGGCTTTTTTCTTCTTGAGTGTTTTGCATTAGGTTGCATCATGATGTAGATATGTGCCACTTGTCAAGGTGCAATGAAGTCATGCATAACATGTTCTTCTTTCCCTCTACATAAAGAAAGGACACTGATTTGTGCAATTATTTGTGAAGAAGGGAAAACGTGATGCATTTTCCTGTTTTATAATCCATGTTGTAATGGAAGCAAGAAAGGTAGCCGGAAAGAAATAGTATTTCCTCCTCTTCCCTTGCCTTTTTTTTAAGCCCTTACCTTCTGTCTTAGAATCAATATTGTGTATTGGTTCCGAGACAGAAGATCCATAAGGACTAGGCAATGGGGGTTAAGTGACTTGCCTAGGGTCACACAGCTAGGAAGTATCTGAGGTCAGATTTAAATCCAGGACCTCCCGGCTGGTTCTCAGTCCATTGAACCACCCAGCTTCTCCCACCTTCCCTTGCTTTTTAAAAAGGAGTTCCTATCTCAGTAAGAGCTAAGAAGACTAGAAATCATAATGCAGAAGACTTCAGCAGTCTCATTTGCACAAAGCTATTAGACCTAGATGGCTAGACCTAGATTAGAGCTAGATGAAACTTTAGAGGTTATTGAATCCAAACCTTAAATTTTACAGTTGAGGAACCTGAGGGCCAGACAGTGACTTTGCCAAGATCTGACTGGTAAGGAATGACAAGGATAAGATCTGAATCCAGGACCTCTGGACTCAACATCAAGGTCCTACTCAATTTCAAGTGCTGGTTTCATTGTGAAGATTATGAAAATCTTCCTTAGATTTGCCAAAGAAACTTTTAAAAAGTAAATAAAGGACCTACTCACTTACTCATTTCTTAAATCATATATATATTAAATGAATCCTAAATAGATATATATAATACACATGTATACCTATCTATACCTATTTTAGTATATCTACTATACACATATAAATATTCATGTATGTATATAGATAGATATAGTTCAATATATTGGTGCATAGACATGCAATCAATACACACATATTTGTATACATATGTACAAATAGACATCATGTATATTTATTATTAGTTACATGTGCATATTATTAGTTTAAATGTCCATATATTATTTTAAATTCAGTATATAGTTATATTCTTGTGTATAATTGTATGTACATGTATGTATATATGTTGCTATAAATTTATATATATATATGTATATGTGTGACCAACTCGATACATATGGTTTATCCTTAAAAAATGTGGGAACATGGAAGCTTTCAATTTTTTCCTTTCCATGGCAAACTTAAAGAGAATGTTCACAATCTTCACATTGAAACTAACTCTTGAAATTAGCTAAAGGTATATATTGATATATACATGCAAACATATATACACGTGTATGTATATATGTATGCACATGCATCCACATGTGTCCATACATCACTTGTATACATTATACATATTTTATCTGTATACACACACGTCATATATACACACACATAAGATAGGAGCATACACACATACAGACACATAAAGTGCTCACTCTGGCACCCCTTTGGAAAAGACCTTAAAAACTCCCATTTGAGTCTGAATTTGTTGGTTCAGCCAGTCGTGTAATAGCAAAGCTCCACTGTGATTCTCCAAGATTAATCTGTTAATAAAAAGCAAAGGCAACTACTAAAGAATGACTGTGTCCAACAGGGCTGCCACTGTTATTATCTTCTGAGACAATAACTAGCCTCTTGATGAGCTCTGGCTCTTCCATCCTTGTTCCGGGGATAGATCCCTCCTTTCTCCCACACACTCAGGGAAAAAAAAGGGATGCTCTGCAGTGTTTCCCCACCTGGGTTCCATAAAGCCCTGATGTTCCATACAGAGTGAATAGGGGTTTCATGAGATAATTTGGATGGTAGAGATACGTTCCCTCTGAAAATATTAATCACGGAATTATGTGTGTATCAAAAATACTTATTACGTTTAGCATATTTTTGATATGGAAATAGGCTCAATTTACTCTTTTGCTCCAAAATTTTCTCAACATCTTTTTGTCTTGGGAATATTCTATACCCTCCAGATTCCTTAAATGATGCATTTAGAGATTTAATGACTAAGTAGCCTCTAAATTTCCTTCCAGAACAAAACCTACGATCCTGTCAATATATTTCAAGCCCAAAGGTATTTAGTAACAAAGCTGTTGAGAATAGTAGAATATTCTTTAGTGAGATTATGAATTTAAATTACATAGGCAGAAGCAAGTACAGGAAACAACAAAATATCTCCAAACCTTTGTGTGCCCTAGAGGTGTCTAGTCTGCCCTTACCATTCACCTGCCCACCAACTGAAAACTAAAAAATTATTTAGTTTGCAGTGATTGAAACAGAACACCCTGACTTAAAGTTCAGTTTGATGAATGAAGACCAGGTTATCCTCTCTGGGTCACTGTAAAACTGGGAAAACACATGGATAAGCAATCTTGTACTTGTATAATAATTCTAAGAGGACCAAGAGTAGAGAATGCCAGAACGTCTCTTTCTAAGAGATTCAGAGAAAAAAATATACAATTTAGCAAAGATTTGAAAAAGCAGCTGTTCTTTTCAAAACTTCTTATCTGAATCTGGAAATCATGGTCACCAGCAGATGGACTAGTCAGAAACTTTTCCCAGAACTTTATTCTATTCCCAGAACTTTAAATCATCCTTCCATCCCATCCCCAGTAGAATGTAAGGTTCTTGAGGGTGGGGACTACTTCACTGAGGGTCTTCAGCAACTAGGTGGCTTGGTGGATAGAGCAACCCTGACCTGGAGTCAGAAAGACTCCTCTTCCTAAATTCAAATCTGAGTTCAGTAATATACTAGCTGTGTGATCCTGGACAAGTCACTTAACATAGTTTGCTTCAGTTTCCTCATCTGTTAAATGAGCCGGAGAAGGAAATGGCAAACAATTCTAGTGTCTTTGCCAAAAAAAAAAAAAAAAAAAAACCCTGAATGAGGTCACAAAGACATAAATGAGCAACAAATACTTATTTGGAATTAAATCTCATTACATCAAGCTTTCATTTGTCTGTTCTTTGACTTTTTTCCATTTCCAGATAGTTTCTAATTTTGTAAGAAATAAATGACCTGATAATGCAACAGGCCTCCTATGGTTTGTCATTTTAATATTCTAAATCAATATAGGGAGAAAGTAGGTGAGCTTCTGAAGTCACTGCCTAGAGCTAGACTTTTGTCACCCATGTGATGTTCTGTAGGCAGGTCTGTATGGACAAAAATCTATACTGTTCTTATTGTGTCCAAATTTATAATAAAACAAGAGTTTCTTAATATACATAGTAATTCTTTGTTCAGTAGTTTTTTAGTTTTTTCAACTTCTCATGACCCCATTGAGGTTTTCTTGGCAAAGATACTGGAATGATTTATCGCTTCCTTCTTCAGCTCATTTTACAGATGAGGAAATTGAGGCAAAAAGGGTTAACTGACTTGACCTAGATCACACATATTGTAAGTGTCTGAGGCCAGATTTGAATTCAAAAAGATGTTTTCCAGACTCCAGCTACAACACTCTCTCCACTGAGCTACCTAACTACCCTTAGCACAACTAATTATTGGAAGGGCTATAATAAAGAAAAAGAATTGCAGTTTTTTGTTTGTTTGGCTTCACAGGGCAGAACTAAAAGGAATGAGTAACATTTTTAAAGAAGAGTTAGACTAGGGTTCATTGAAGGAAAAACTTCCTAAGATAGCTAGCCAAAACGAAAATAGATTGCCTTTGGGGTAATGGGTTCTTCATCACTAGAAACTTCTAAATAAAAATCAGATGACCATTTGTCAGTTATAGAGAGAATTATTGCTGAGATATAGGTTGGATTAGGTGGTCTATTTTTGATGGAGTCCGAGGATTGGAGACTAGATCTGCCTATCTCATCCAGAATGACTGCCACTTGTGGGAATGAGCCAACCAACCACTGATCAGCAGGGATATCTGATCTGCTCTATTTCCTGATTTCTGATGTTGGCTGGTTTGCTCTTTCTTAGGCAGCTAATGGCCCTCTGACCCCTAGAGCTCACTATACTAGTGCTTTGCTTACTGTGGATGTCCAAAGTGGCTTAGGCATGATGCCAACTCTAAAACTCTGAGGTCTAGATCCACTAGCCTCAGCTTCCTCAATAGCAACAATTATAAGGTTGCCACCCTTCATTTTGCTGTCTCAAGTTTAGTGCTATCACTCTTGCAACTTACTTAAAAATTAAAAACAATGTGGTAGACCCTGCCCAGCTTTCTCCCACTGTTCTTCCATTCCCTTTGACCAAAAAAAGCTTTCAGATAATAAGCAACTTTAGCCAACATGAAAGGTACTGAGTAGAAGAATAAGCCATGATCCCCTTGCCCTGAAGTAACCAATGATGTAGGAGCTTGTGTGATTGATTCAATATATTTGTTTAAAGTTTCCTTCCTATCCAATGAAGATAAAAATAAATCTTTTCAACATTGCAAACCTCATAGCTCCTTCTTCCTTTTGTGCTCCTTCCTATTGATATTAAGTTGAGGAACTTAAAGTCAGTGAAGTTGTGGTTTTAACTAACTTGGGTTTACTATTTTAAATTTAATTTCATTCCTTTTCAAGTTCTAAGGCAAGCATTTTTTTTGTACTTGGGTACAGTTCCTATCTGTCAGTTTGGAGTAAGCCTGGCCTGAGTCAGGTTTATGACTGGTAAAGTGGGTGTTATTTAGGCTACTAAAATGAGAGGGACCCAACAAAGGATACATATTACCATTAATCCCCTCTTCGGGACACATGGGCATTTATTTTATGTATATTTACAGTAGACAGTGATACAGTAGATTGAGTTTTAGATTTAGAATTAGAAAGACCTGAGTTCAGATCTCACCTTAGTCATTTACTGGTTGGGTAATCCTTGGCAAGTCTTATAATTCGAAGCAAATCTTCCTCAGTTTCCTCATCTGTAAATACCTCACAGAGTTTTGAGGATCAAACGAGGTAACTTGTATGTGCTTTGCAAACCCTAAAGCACTATATAAATGTTAGCTATGGGAAATTAACAATGAATTGTAATAATTTTCACAAGGAGTTTTTCTTAAACTTGCAGTTTAGGTCAGCCAGCTTCCAAATGAAGGTAATTTACTCCCAGACCTCTGGGCATCTCATTGGACTGGCTTTTGTTGGAGATGAGGTGGAGACCTGCTCCTTGTTTATCTGTAAACAAGAACTCTGTTGGATGATGAAGTCAACAGGCTCTAGTCACCATGTGCTAGGTGGCTGCCATTTTGGGTGATAGAATGTGTTGGTGTTTTCCAGGTCTGTTGGTATCCTTAGAACACTCCCCTTTCTGTGATGGGGAGGAATTGAAGGCTCTGCGTCCACTTCCTGTGTGACTATTTTCCAATCAGATATATCTTGGGGTGGGGGACGGGGAAGAGAACCAAGTGATGACACTGTGACACTGAGTGGGAAGGGGTCGAGAACAGTGGATCCCACCACTGCAATAAGTTCACAAACATGGAGTTGAGAAGCTAAAATATAAGACAACAGTTTATTATTTCATGAAAGGGACAAGTCCTATGCCATGTTTGTGAACTGATTGCATTGGGTCCAATTTTGCAGCCCTGTCCCACTTAGCATCACAAGGGACATTTATTGGCTTGTTCCACATAGGAAGTGGCTCTCTTTTCCCCATCTCTTCTGGCCACTGTGGCTCACTAGCCCAGCACTCTTGCCCAGTTTCTGTCTCTATTTCTTGGACCCCACTTTTTGTCCTGCTCATGTTCTTGGACATCTGTTTGGACTGTGGATGGAGTCCACTGGCTAATTAGATTTTCTTGAGTGGTCAAATAATAAATTCTCTTAAATTTAATAAAGACAGTCTCCAGAGAATTTTATTCCTTGCATAGCTATGAATGCTTTTAGAATATAATACATGTTATTGTGAAGACACAAGATCCTTATCAATGATTTTCCTCTCAACCACCTTATGATTGTGAAAATGCACAGAGGTCATGATAAATATGCAGGGGTTTAACTCCCATTTCTAGCAGAGGGTCAGACTTCCCTGTGGTAATACAGCTAGTAGATGGGGAAGTCACAATTCAAAGCCAGTTCCCCACTGGCTCCAGGTGTTGGATTATCCCATGGCATCTCTCCAGACATTTACAAATCCATTTTACAGGATGTGGTAGTAAGCAATAGGAGGCCTATAGGGCCATGAAAGAAGTTATACAAATATTTGCTGGTGTCTTTGGTGAGAGATACTATGTAGAGCAAGGTACAGAGACCAAGAACCCAAATCGTACCACCAAGTTCCCTAAACTGTGGGCAAATCAACCTCAATCCATACTCTATGTCTAATCACTGAGCCACAATACACTGATTACCATTAATAAAATTCAGCCACAGTTGTGAGTTTCCATTTCCTTTGCTATTTTCTTTTATTTCCATTGTATTGTCTGAATATTTTGTTTCTGTAACTGAACAGAATTGATTCACTGCTGCTCTAAAGATTTCTAATTAAAGTTATCCCTGACCTACATAGTGCTCATTCATCTTGTCTTTAAAGAAAATTCCACAAACAAATGCAACTAAAAACATATTAACCATTTAGGATCATTTGTTGCTTCTACCCGGGTGTGAATTCATTGTTTTTAAATATTATTGGCTTGGGGCTCCTCTTGCATATTCCTTATTAGGGAACTATAGTCACACACCTGACATTTTCAACATAGCTGAACGTTTGAATACCACGAATGCAGAAGGATGTTTGATAACCTGCTTCATTTTCCCTTTGAGGATCTTTGGCTTAAAGATTCATAGAATGATCCTTCTTTGGATATAAAGGAGATTTGGGGGGGAATTAAGAACTTTTGGATGCTGGAGTTACAGTCATGAAAACTAGAGAAAGATATGTTTCCTTTACCCCTCATTCAGTCATTTTTACCTTTATCATTGACACCAGTCATTCGGTCAACTAACATTTATTAAGCCCCTTTTATGAGTTAGATGGCACAGTGGATAGAACACTGGGACTAGAGTCAGAAAGACCTGAGTTCAAATCTGGACTCAGACACTCTTACTAGCTGTGTAACTGTGAGCAAATCACTTCAGCATGTTTGTCTCAGTTTCCTCTTCTTTAAAATGAGCTGGAGAATAAAAGGCAAACCTCTCCAGTGCTAAGAAAACTCCAAATAAGGTCACAAAGAGTTGGACATGACTAAAACAGATGAACTACAATAATATGGGTTAGGCATTACCAAGTTCTGTAGATGCAGATAAAGGCTAAAAAAAAATTTCCTTGTTCTCAAGGAGCTTGGTGTCTAATGGAAAAAAACAAAACATCAAACAACTATTTGTGTGTATGTGTGTATGTGTGTATATATTTATACATATATATTCATGTTCAGAAAAATAGAGACAAAGACAGAGAGACAGGGAGGGAGAGGGAGGCAGGGGGATAGAGGGGGAGAGAGAGACAGAGACAGACAGAGAGAAGGAGAGAAACAGAGACAGAGAAGAGAGAGGAGAGACAGAAAGAGACAGAGACAGAGAGACAGAGAAGAGAGAGAGGAGGAGGGAGAGGAAGAAAGACAGAAAGAGAGAGAAAGAGAGAGACAGAGAGATAGAGAGAGACAGAGACAGAGAGGAGAGAGAGAAGGAGAGAGGGAGAGAGAGACAGAAACAGAGACAGAGAGAAAGACAGACAGAGACAGAGACAGAGAGGCAGAGAGGAAATGTTGAGAGTAATATCAGAGGGGAAAAAAAACAAGATTAAGAAGTACTGATTTCCTGTTCTTTCATTCAACATGTAAGGAAATAGGAAACCCAAAGAAGGGAAGCAGTTTGCTCAAGATCACCCCAAAAATAAACCGCATCATGAAATATACATACATCCTCTGATTCCAAATTTAGTGGGGTTTTCCTCCATTATATGATACTGCCTCCTTAACTCATCAAATTTCAGCCTAACAAAGCCTTAATATTTCAAATCTAAAGGTAGTATGATGTAGTAGAAGAATCACTAGACTTGGAGTCAGGAGATCTAGGTTTGACTCCTGGATTTTATAACTATTGTGAGCTCAATCTGGCTCCCTCCTGTCCCTGTGACTTACTTTCTCTTCTATAAAGGGTTAAACCTGATGACCAGTAAAGTCTTTTCACACTTTAAATCCTAGGATCTAGTATGCTCCATGCTCAGCTGCCTTCATTGGAAAGGAAGTAGAGTACCCACCAGCTGACTTCTTTGGTACATCTCTAATATGAGACAGTTAGGTGGTCTGGAATAAGGAAGAGTCATTGTCTTGAGTTAAAATTTGGCCTTAGACATTTACTAGCTGGGCGAATTACTAGCAAGTCACTTAACCCTATCTGCCTCCGTTTCCTCATCTGTAAAATAAGCTGGAGAAGGAATGGGGAACCACTCCAATATCTTTGCCAAGAAAAGCCCACAAGGGGGTATGAAGAGTCAGACAGGACTGGAACAGTAACAACAATATGGGTGCCACATTTTAATATTCAAGAGATAATGACTAGAATTGTGAAAGGCATTGAGATCACACAGTATAAGGATCTGTTGAAGGAATTAGGGACTATTTAGGCTGGAAAAGAAACAAAACAATAAAACAAAAAATATTAAGAATAATAAATATGAAATATGAGAGATGACATAAAGTGTAGAGGGGTTCCAAAAGTCATTATGCAGTTTTAAACTTATTAAACTAAGACTTTTGAGTCTCCCTGAATTTTGAAATGCTGTTCTAAGTAAAAGATTTAAAATTTTGTTCCTCTCCCTTGTCTTCCTCTCCTCTCCCCTCTCTTTCCCTCTCTTCTCCAGCTTACTAGAGCAAATAAAGGTCAAGGGACTTACCCAGGATCATGCACATACCATATTTCAGAAGTAGGAGCAGTTTTAAAACCAGCCTTCTCTCTCATATGTCATATTACTGCCTCACCTCCCTCCACTCCAGGCCTTTTCTTTAGAATATTCTCTGCAGTTTCCTCAGCCTCATCAAAAAAATTCTGAGATGGAAGAGACCACAGAGTCTATCTAATCCAACTCAGCCCTGGAGGAGGAAAAAATTCCCTACAAACTCAATAGTTGATCATCCAGGGGCCACCAGGTAGCTCAGTGGATTGACTGAGAGCCAGGCCTAGAGAAGGGATGTCCTGGGTTCAAAGCTGACCTTAGACACTTCCTAGCTATGTGACCCTGGGCAAGTCACTTAACCCCCATTGCCCAGCCCTTACTGTTCTGCCCTGGAATCAATACGCAATATTGATTCTAAGACAGAAGGTAAAGGTTTAAAACAAACAAAAAAAAACAAATGTGATCATCCAGATTTTGCTTAAAGAGCTTCTGTGAAAAAGAACCCACTCTCACAAGACAGACTGTTCCTCATTGCCTTGGCTTTAATCATAATTAGGAAATTTTTACCAGCCTAAATCTGAATTTATAATCTACCCATTAAATCCTTCAACCTGGACACATTTCTATGCTTTCTACTTTCAAGTTTCTCTCCAGAGCTCCCTTTTCTCTCTGTCCTTGTCCTGTCTCTGTTCTTTAACCCCATAAATGACTAACTCTGTGGCATTCACATTTCTTGCCCTCCTTATCCTCTTTCTTATGAAGAGAATCACAAAATGCACATTTTGCTGACCCATTTTAACATTTGATAACCTTTTGGATTTGATAAGGTGTGGGCTTGAAGAATTATTTCTTCAATGCCACCTATTAAGGTTTCCTTGAAGAAGGATTTTATCAAGATTAAAATTTTCTTTTGAAGAATTTAGGGATTAAGTTTCAGCAACTCCCACTCCTTTCTGGCCAAATCATAATTTATAGGAAAAATGGTTTGCAGGCAATGTGTTTCCTAATATAGTTCAAAGCATTTGCTTAGATTATAAGGCTTTACAATTTGGAGGTTTTTCATGAAGAATCATTTTTCCCCGTGACTAATTCCAAAAATCCAAATATTTCACTGATCTGACCATTATTATTGTTATTGTTCTGAAGATAGCTCACAAACAGTACATTTATCAAATTAATTCATTCTTTATCTTTTTGGTCACTCTTGTACAGGAAATCTATAATTGAGTCTCCTTTAAAGGACTATAGCTTTCTGCATACATTCTTATCATATGACATTACAGTCTTCAGACTAGAACATTTGGTTGAATTATCCCATTTTGAGATGCCAAAACCTTAATGGAAACCCCAGCTAGTTATTTACATTTCCGATACCCCATAACAGAGAAGACTTGGGGTAGAGGGTAGATTGAGGTATGTCAGCTGTTTTCAATTATTTAAAGAAAGATCCTTAGAAAAAGGGATTAGACAATATCTGATCAGCCCAGAGGCACAAGTAGGAGCAATGTATAGAAGCTATAAAGAGAAAGATTTAGGCTTGATCATAAAGAAAAATCTTCTTAGTGACTTTTGTTTTTGTGCAGTCATTTTTATTTACATCCAACTCTTCATAACCCCATTTGGGATTTTCTTGACAGAAATACTGGAGTGGTTTGCCATTTCTTTCTCCAGTTGATTTTATAGATGAGGAAACTGAGGCAAACAGGGTGGCTTGCCCAGGATCTCACAGCTAATAGGTCTGAGGCTGAATTTGATTCAGAAAGACGACTCTTTCTGACTCTAATCTTTGCACTTAATGCACTGTACCAACCTAGCTGCACAATCTTAGTGACTAGAACTGTCCAGACATAGAATGGATTGCGTGAAGTGGTGAGCTTGCTAAAAGTTTTCAAGCACAGGATGGATAGTCACTTGTCAATGATGTCAGTCGAGGGAATTCTCATTTTGTTATAAATTAGAATTAGATGATCTCTAAGGTTCCTTCCATCTGTGAAATTCCATGACTCTATACCCAAATCCTTGATGACTGAACCTTTGAAAGTAAAACCGAAATGAAATCCAATCCATCAGATCTGTTCCAGGCATCCTATCTATTGTGTTTGAAGTTGTTTGGCATCAATGATGCTGAGACATTCATTCCACCAATGAGTGCCGGCTTCTGGAAAAAATCAAGCTCTGTGACTCAATTTGATACATACTCAAATTAATATGAATAAAAAGAACATAAGGGGATTTTCATTGATGGAAAAAGAAATACACATCCCCACATGGATACGGATCCAACTTATTAGGTTTGGCAGAACTTGGTATTTGCTGTTGTGATATTCTCAGAGTATCTAATTTTAATATTTCTGTAGAATCAAAGGCTAGAGTAAAATTGCCAAACCCTGTTGGGAAGACTTCATCTCAGTAAGTGGCCTGCTGTTATCTAGAAAGTTGAGTGGCAGTTCATGGCTGGCTTCCTATACTGAGAGGCAGTATGGTATATGAGATAGCATGTTAACTTGGAAAGTAAGAAAAATCTAGATTCAAATTTAGATTCTGATAGGTACAGATACATAATTTAACCTCACAGCTTCTTGGTTTTCTCATCTAGAAAACACGAATGAGAATGGCTATACTTTTCTCTCTTTTTAAAAAATTACCAATTTTATAAAATTAAGTAAAACAAGCATTTCCATATGTAAAAAAAGTGTACATAAATGAAATCACAAATATCTTCTATCTTGAGCTTACTTCTCTTCCTATATATATGTGACTACGCTATCTATCCCCCAGGGCTACATCAATCTCTTTGCAGTACTATATAACTATAAAGATTAAAATCAAGATAAATTTTCCTTCTGCTGACAGAGAGATTTGAAGGGGAAAGGTTGGCAGGGGCCAGAAGGAATTAGGGTCATCATGTGGCAATTGTGGTGGGAGATTAGTCTGGTCTTGCATAATCATTTTTGTATTCAGCAATTGTTTAATTTTTTCCCCTTTTCATCAGAAAATTTAATTTCCAAGTGTGATTGTGAGGTTAATCAGAGCTAGAATTATTTGTACAAAGAAGGAACTGTGGGCCTTGATTACCTACAGAAGCTCAACCAATCACAGTGGGCTGAGTGGGTAGGCAATAGAGCTGTCATTCTGTGATTATGCTCCATATGATGCCAATGCTGCAGGAGGGTCTATTTATAGAAGATTATGAAACTTGTGGGCTTAGAACAGAACATTTTGCCTATCCACGCTAACTACCTCTAAATAGGAATAGTCACGGCTCCCTGCAATTACCTGCTTCCATGTGTTTGGGACCCATGTAGAGAAATTTTCCATTGCCTAGTCATGTTTGTCACACATGCATAAGACATGCTTGAAAACACAGAAATAGAAACAAATTTGGATTATATTTTTAAAAAGAATTTCTACCACCATATATAGCTCCTGGTCGTAAAATCAGTGAAGTCACATTGGAATGGACCATAGGGGACATCTAATCCAGTTCATTCTGCAGATGAGGAAATCAAGGTTCAGAGTTAAGGCCATTTGACTAAGGTCACAGGCATAGGAAATGTCTGAGCCAGGACTTGACTCAGCTCTCCTAACTCATTTTCACTCTGGTGCCTTCCAAATGTCCATAGCCATATCTGCACGTTTTTATTGATTTGTACAAATTGTACAAATAATTCTGCTTAAATGTGATGCCCTGCAGTAAAAGGCTTTACTGTCCCAGGAAGCAGTTTATATGAGAGGAAGACTGTAAAACTTGAGGGTTCTTGCTGAGAGTCATTTCGGCTTCTAAGGGGACTGAAATCCAGTCTCATCCAGCAAGTATTTATGAAACACTCACTATACAGACTAGATCTTGGGCATTATAAAGGCAAAGGGCAGGGGTAGAAGGGGGAGTTTCTGCCCTCAAGGAATTTGAGTTCTCAGCTAAATATATACATGATTATCTGAGGAGGGAGAAAACAGCAACAACTCAAGAGTGGAGGAAGGAAACAAGCATTTTTAAGGGATTAGAATTGTATGCCAGGAGAGGCAAGCAGTTAGGAGTGGAGTGGACAGACTTACTGGGTCTGGAGTCAAAACTGTTCATCTTTCTGAGTTCAAATCTGGCCTCAGACATTTACTAGCCATTACTTAGGCCTCTTTGCTTCAGTTTCTTTGTCTGTAAAATGAGCTACAAAAGGAAATGGCTAACCACTCTGGTATCTTTGCCAAGAAAATGCCAAATGGAGTCACACAGAGTCAAACATGACTGGAACAATTGAACAATATGTGCTAAGTGCTTTACAAATGTCTCATTTGATCCCTAGGAGGCAGATGGTATTATTAGCCTCTTTTTACATTTGATTAAATTGAGGCAGTCAGAGGTTAAGTGACTTGTTCAACATCACACAGCTAAAGTGTCCAAGGCTGCATTTGAACTCCTGTCTTCCTGACTCCAAGTCTGATGCTTTATCTACTGTGCCATCCAGCTCCCTAGTAGGGAGATGCAAAACAAAGAAATAAAAGGGAAGAGAATTGGGTCTCTTGGAACGAAAAAGTTAAAAAGAAGCAGAGAGAGGCAAAAAGAAAGGGGTGGAGGAAAGAGGAAGGAGACAGACAGAGATACATAAATGGAGAGAAACACAGAAACAAAGAGAGAGAGAAAGACAGCAACAGACAGGGACAGAAGAAGAGAGACCAATAGTGAATGAGAAACAGAGAAAGAAAGAGGGAGAGAAAGAAAAACAGGAAGACAGAGACAGAGACAGTGGAGGAAGGGAGGAGGATAGAGAAACACAGACAGAAAGAGAAAATTAACAAATAAAAAGATCAGGGGAAAGTTTTACTGAAAAGATGGCATTTGAAGTGAGAAATGAAGGTAATTAGCATTCTGAGAAGCAGAAATGAGGGGGGATGAACTTCAAACATAAGAGAGAGCATGTGCAAAGACCCAGATGTGGATGCTGGAACACTGACTCCAGAGATCAATTGGAAAGCCAGTTTATCTGGAAAAAAGAATATATGAAGGGGAGCCATTTAACATAAAACTGGAGAGACAAGTTGAACACAAATAATAGAGGAGTTTGTATTCTTAATCCTTTAAGCCAGGGGTCGGCAACATATGGCTCTCGAGCCATATCTGGCTCTTTTGAGGGCCATATATGGCTCTTTCCGCAGGAGCCATAAAGTCAATTTTTTTCAGCCACTGTTACAGGAGTGTGCACTGTTACAGGAGTGTGCACTGTTACAGGAGAGTGCACTGTGAGCATTGTACGGCTCTCACGAAATTTCATTTTAAAAAATGTGGCGTTTATGGCTCTCACAGCCAAAAAGTTGCCGACCCTTGCTTTAAGCAATTAAAGGGTTGGTTTTTTTTTTTTTGTCATAAGAGCTATTTAGGAGATTAGTTTGAATATTGGGAGGGATGAGAAGAAAATTCTAACTAGTTTAATAGATTTTAGGAAAAATTGATTATTGCAACCTGAGGAAAATCTAACCTTGGTACTCTGAAACAGCATATAATAAAAGCCAAACTTTCCCTGTTCTGGAAGAGCTGAACAAATGTTTCCTGATCATATTGTGGGGAGCAAGAAGCAGGGAGCAGAGCAGTATGTCTTCTGGTTCAAGGTGCTGATGTATTAGATCAAAGATGCTTCCAGCTGGGTCCTCAAGAACTGAGATGTCAACAGCTCTGATAAAGAAGCCAAACGTTTCTCAGCAACAAAGCAATACATATGTTCCTGTATTCAAGTATTCATATGGTTCTGTGATCTCCTAAGTTTGAAAGCTCCCTTCAAGGAGGTGGCTAGGTGGCTCAGTGAACTGAGAGTCAGACCAGGAGATGAGAGGTCCTGGGTTCAAACCTGCCCCAGACACTTCCTAGCTATGTGATTGACCCTGAGCAAACTACTCTACTCCCTTGCCTAGCCCTTACCATTCTTCTGCATTGGAACCAATACACAATATTGATTCTAAGATGGAAAGTTTAAAAAAAAAGAAAAGAAAAAGAAAAGGGACATAGATCAGCCCATATTTGCCTGCCTTTACTTTGCAACTCTTATCTAGATCTCTCTATCAGTTTGCCATTATACCCCATCCTTGTTAAGTATTTGAAATGTATTTAGATACTTTGGGAGATATGATACTCCACTGATGTAGATACAATCTCCATTGTTGCAGTTTGCAAAGTAGTCAATTCAAATCAGTGAGCATTTATTAAATGCCAGCAATGTGCCAAGCACTGTGTTAGGTGCTAAGGATACAAAGACAAAAATAAAATAATCCTTGCCTTGAAACAGTTTACATTATATTAAAGGGAAAGGTCATGCACATGAAAAATTAAACATATAAGGAACCCATCTGTTTCTTTTCATCTTGGTGAATCTTGTTCATCTCTTCCTATAAATCCTCCATAGGGAAAATATTCAATACACCCCCTACGTGGTTCAGTGGGCCTCAAATCAGGAAGACTCATTCTCCTGAGTTCAAATCTGACCTCAAACGCTTAGTAGTTGTGTAGCTGGTCACCAATGGCAAGTCACTTAATCCTGTTTGCTGGTTTCCTCATCTATAAAATGAACTGGAGAAGGAAATGACAAACCACTCCAGTATCTTTGCCAAGAGAAAGCCAAATTGAGGTCACAAAGAGTTGGACACAACTGAAACTACTGAATAACAAGAGCAACAACATAGATAGATATGAAGACTTGGTTTATGAGAAGAACAGAGCAGAGATGGCAGGAGGCAAGAGTTTTCTTTCTTAACCAGTCCTGCTTTGGGGACTCTTCAATTAGGAATTCCCCTTAGATATTCTCCAAGAAGGAGTCTTCATCAAACTTTAATTTGCTTCTTACCAATAAAGAGAAAATCTCATTCCGATGGGCTTTGGGATAGGGGATACATATAAAAAATAAAAATAAAAAGATGCTAAAATAGCAATGAGATAAGAAAAGGCATCAAAATGGAAGTTAGGAGTTAATGAATTAGATTCATAGAATTTAAAGCTAGAGATTTCCTTAAAGATATCCAAACCAAGCACCTTATTTTACAGAGGAGAAAATGAGGACCAGAGAGTAGAAATGATTTGCTTAACATCCTACAAGCAGAAGTAGGAGAGCCAGGATACAAACCCAGAACTTCTGACTCCAAATTCATCCTTCTTTCCCTTGCACCATACTGCTTTTGAGTCCTCCTCATCTAATATTCTTTTATTTTACCATTGGCTGTCTAGGAATCCTGGGCAACTCAACCTCTCAGCCTCAGTTTCCTCACCTAGAGAATATTACTGGCTAAAATCTATTTCCTCTACAATCAATTCCAGCTCTAAATTTCTTTTCATCATATATACAATAATTTATTTTAATTTTATTAATTTAATTTAACTATATCTCTTCCATCAGATCTTTGTAGTTATTACTTCCGTTAATGCTAAACATCTCCAAGATAGTCTCATTGGGTGAATGTTTGGCATATTGAAGAAACATTCTATTTCCCTGCCCAGAAGCCAAGAGGACAATGAAATGTTGCATAGATGTAAGCTAAACAGAGGAACTTGGGCTTGAGATTTTATGAATTAGAGAGCAAATATAGTTTTGAGTCAGAGGAGCGACAACATCCAAATAGGTAAATTCTAAGTGGTGATTTAGGTATTTATTTGGCAGATTTTAGACATATGAGAAACATGATGATACAGGGTCAAGAACCATCCTCATAATTAAAGTCAGAAGATTTGGTTTAGATACATTTCTCACCTCTTAGCAACTGAGTAATTGTGGGACTTTATGAACCTCCAATTCCAAATCTTCAAAATGAGGAAGACTAGACTCTTCCCTATAGCAGTCTTGTCATTTCTAAGATTAGGATGCTAGAGACAGATGTTTATTGGTCTGGACAAAAACCACCCTAACATTTCTCTCTTCAGTCTTGAAGACTGAGCTTTGGCAGGAACTAAAATAATTTTCAATGCACCTCTTCCCTCTGCTTCTCTCACAGGAAAAACACCAAGTCCTTTAGCACTAAGCCTGTGTGCCTCTTGAAGGAACCAAGGGAGCAAAGGGCTTTAAAAGAATGCATACCCTTTGATCCAGCAATACCACTGCTGGGTTTGTATGCCAAGGAGATAATAAGGAAAAGTGTTTGTACAAAAATATTTATAGCTGTGGGAAGCCAATAAGAGAATAGATAAATATCTGAGATTCCTCTTTTGACCCCTTTTGTGATCCTTGTAATTTCTTGTTGAAAAGTATTGTGGTCTTATTGTAAAGCTTTAAGTTCCCAGCTAACCAGAAGTTAAATGGTTAATACTTTCCCCCTTTGGCCAGGAATGCAGCTGCCTGATATAGCCAAGGCCAAAACCATAGCAGGGGCAATTTGACCCTGAGAGGGATATTCCCCAACTTCTTTTTCTGATAAGAACCCAGTCAAAATTCAGCCTTGGTCTTGTTCTATTCTGAAGCCAATGTTTTGTGTTTTGATATGACATAATTTATAACTTCTGAGCATCTGCAAAGTTTTGGGGGGGGTTCTTTTGTGTGAAATGAGTCTTGAAATATATGTAATAAACTCCATGCTCCGGGAGACAGAGCTGGAAGCATGAGGTAAAAGATGTTCAGTGTCCTGTTATTTCCTTATCAACTAAACTGTCCTTATCAGATTATCAGAGATGATAAATAGATCTAGATATATAGCCTCTCTCTTTGTAGTGGCAAAAAAATTGGAAAATGAAGGGATGTCTATTGATTGGAGAATGGATGAATAAATTGTAGTATCTGATGGTGATGGAATACTATTATGCTGTAAGGATTGATGATCTGGAGGCTTTCTCTATGAACTGGGAGAATCACAATGGACCGATGCAGAGTGAAATGAGCAGAACCACAAGAACATTGTACACTGAAGGTGAAACACTGCAGAAAAATCCAATGTAATGGACCTTGCTACTAGTAGCAATGCAACAAGCCAGGATACTCCTGAAGGTCTTATGTAAAAGAATGTTATCCACATTGAGAGAAAGACTATGGGAGTGGAAATGCAAAAGCAAAACATATGATATCACTTATTGCATATACATGTGGGTATGTATATGATTTAGGATTTAGGCCTTAAAATATTGCTCTATAGCAAAAATGAATAAAAATAAAAAATAAGTATCAAGTGATTAACATTTGTACAACCCAGTGGAATTGCTTGTCCGCTCTCGGAAGGAGTAGGAAAGAGGGGAGGGAAAAAAATGAATCATGTAAACATGGAAAAATATTTTAAAATAAAAATAAATAAAAATAAAAATAAAAGAAGCCAAGGGAGGTCAGTTCAGTTCCATAATTACCCTGTGATATATTCCCAGCAGGTCCATCATCATACTCATTAATGGGGTATATTCCAATACCCAAGCCCCTATTTGCTTTCAAACCTGTGGTTAAGAAAGTGCTTTGTAAATCTTAACACTCCTCACCAGTATATGAACTATTTTATTTAAATACAGACATTCACAAACATACATATATATATATATGGAACTAGAGGATAGGATAATCTCTAGGAGACTCTTGTGGTGGTAAATATATACATTTATGTGTTCTAAGATTGGGAAGGGTGCCTTGGGAATGATGAAGATGTGAATCTTAAATACTTGGGAATGATTTGAATATAGGTATAAAAAAAAGGTTTGAGGTAAGGATCAAAAATGACCACAATTCATCTTTTATACACCTGCTCTAAATAATTTAAATAGCTAAATACCAAATTCCTCTGTGCCTTTTGTCTTTAAATAGAAGTTTTAAAACTCCCCTTTCTGCATTTTTTTATGGAGCTCTGTCAGAGGGCTTTTAATACTGAAAGAGAGAGAATAATAGCTGTGATTCTGAATTGAAAGTTAGGACTTTTTTTTTCAATATGAATTACTTTCTAAAACCTATCAGGAAGTCATCAGTTTCCACTGGATTTTAAAAGGATCTGAAAATAACCCACAGTGCTTTAAAATATCAAGTTAAGCTAGGCTTGTCAGATTTAGACTTTTCACTTTCTCCCTCTGTTCCTCCTTGTCTTACTCCTGCTTTTTCTCTTTTTCTTTATCATTCACTTCTCTTTCTATCTCTTCCCCAATCCTCATTAGTCTCTTTCTAACACCATATCACCAGCACTTAATATAATTTGGTTATAAGTCTCTCTTTACTTTCCTCATCCTCCACATTCTTTCCAATACTCTGAGGTTTATTGTTAAAATATAATGCTAGTAATTAAAGTTATGAATGAGTGGACTTTCTGAAAGAATGGAAAAGAATCAGGAACTATGCATCATTGCACATATATTCAGCTCTGGTGCTTGTTTGCTGTGTGATTTTGAACAAATCACTTCACCTTTCTGGGCTGCTCTACTTATCTGTAAAATGCATAATCATACTTAAACTACTTACCTCAAATGATATGTACGAGTAAAATATTTTGTAAATCATAGAGGACTCAAAATGTGAGCTTTACTTACTATTCAAGTTCCTTACAAAGAAGACAATAACCCTTCTCTCAAGTGCACATAATCAATATTTAGCATATACCAACAAGTTCAGAGAGTATCCAATCTATCCTTCCAGATCACCTTTATTCC
The DNA here is from genome assembly GCF_016433145.1 of Gracilinanus agilis. Taxonomy (NCBI): domain Eukaryota; kingdom Metazoa; phylum Chordata; class Mammalia; order Didelphimorphia; family Didelphidae; genus Gracilinanus; species Gracilinanus agilis. The sequence continues at coordinate 604,883,783 of NC_058130.1, read as the reverse complement.
AGTAATAGACATACACAGGTGTTCCCAGAGTCTTGGAATTGGATGAGATATCAGAGATCATGTAGTCTAGCTCCTATGATTCCCTTCCACAGCATTCACAACAAGGGATCATTCAACTTCAACTTGAAGACCTTTCATTATAGGGAACTCCCTATGCTATGGAACAGTCCATTCTATTTTTAAATAGTTTAGACAATATCAACATGCTTTTCCTCATATTAAGCTGAAACCTGTTTCCTGTAATTTCTGCCTGTGTTTTCTATTTCTTCCCTCTGGAGTCAAGTAGAACAGGCGAAATCTATGTTCCTCATGACAACCTCATAAATAGTTGAAAGTGATGATCATCACCAATCTCCATCAGTCTTCTTCAGTCTAAGTACCCCTCAGTCCCTTCAACAAATCTTGATTTGATTGATTAAACCCTTCTCTTGTTTTGGTTGCCTGCCTTCCCCTCTGCATAAATTGTTATATTTTATATAAATGTGTTATAAATTGTCAATATTCTTAGAAGTCCACATGGTGCCCTGGAATCAGTAAACCTATACTTAAATCCTGCTTGAGTAATTCCTGGTAATGTGGTGATGGTTAATTCATCTTTTTACAACTCAGTTGAATAATCCATAAAATGGAAATACTAATATTTGCCCCACCACCTTAATGGAGTTGTGAAGAAAGGGTTTTGCAAACCTTAAGATGCTTCATAAATGTGTATTATTATTACTATTATCACCATAATAGTATTATTTTCATTTCTAAAATATGGCCCCTAGAACTAGAAACTATATACTATATGTGATCTGAGCCATGTACGACTACTATTCATTTCCTTCATTCTACATATTTTACTTCTATTAATATTGCATTAGGCAGTGAGAATATAGAACTTGAAGTGCACCAAATTTCCTAAAGCTTCTTTAAAAAAATTGAACTGTGGGTTAACTAGATTTCTTGTGTTCTACAATTATTCTGCTAACTAGCTGAACCCTAACAATAGGATTTTATATTTATCCCTATTCAATTTCAAAATTAGATTTGGACTGTTAATACATTTAAGTATATAAATGATATCATCCACTACTCCCAACTACTCCCAACTTTGTAGATTCATCTTTGAAATAAAGGGGTTGGACTTCATGAAATTTCTCCCAGCTTTAGATCTTTGACCCTATAAACTCCACGAATTGATAATCTAAATAAATATTTGATGGTCAATAGCTTTGGAAGCTGGGAGACAATCCAGGATTCAGGCATATATATATTCAAAATGATTTTTAAAATACTTCTGAAAAGAGCTAAAAAGACCAACATGCACTTTTGCAGACTGAAATAAGCAGAACCAGGAAAACATTATACACAGTAATTACAATATTGGGGAATGATAAAATGTGATAGACTTTGTTACTAACAGCAATACAATGATCCAGGTCAATTCTTAGGGACTTATGAAAAAGAATGTTATCCACCTCCAGAGAATGAATTGTTGGAGTTGAAATGCAGATGAAAACATATGATTTATCACTTGTTTATTTATTGATATGTTTGGGGGGTTTGGTTTTTTTATAAGATTATTCACTTACAAAAATGAATAATATGGAAATATGTTTTGCATGATAATACATGAATAACCCAGGTTGAATTGCTTATCAGCTCCAGGAGTGGGGAGGTAAGAAGGGAGGGAGACAATATGGATTATATAACTTCAGAAAACTTATGTAGAAATGTGTTATTAATATAAAAATCCAAATAAAAATACTTCTGAAGTGTTAGATTAGAAATCAGAAGACTGAGGTTCTATTGCTTACTAACTGGTGACCACAAATCTGGGTAAAATGTCAAGAACCCTGGAAAAAATCTCAAAAGGCTCTAGTTCTGGTAAGAAGTCCTGAATTCTAGTCCTTATTCTACCACTATGTAGCTGATACTTAAACTTTGAGCAAATCACTTAAACCTGATTTAGTTTTCTCATTTGTGTAATCATATAGGTTAGACTTGAAGACATTAAATGTTCTTTCCAGGTTTGAATTTTGTTTACTCTGTTTTTGTTTGCTAGTTTGTTTGTTTTCCATTTGTTTGTAGGGGTTGTTTTGTTGTTGTTGTTGTTGTTTTCATATTGGAGACTCAAAGTTTACCAGGCATGTTAATAAGCAGACTGTCCATTATTAACAAGTTAGGGAAGATGACAGATTCTCTTTTAGGGAACTGTGCAAATGAGATAGAAAGAGAAGTTGTTACAGATCAAGAAAACTGATCACTTCTCTTTTATTTTTTCCTATTCTTTTCTAAGATAAGTGTCTGAAACAGTAAGAATAAAGGAATAAAGGAGCATGTGGGTAGCTCAATGGCTTGAAGATCAGAGGTCCTGGGTTCAATTTGACCTCAGACACTTCCTAGTTGTGGGACCCTGGGCAAGGCACTTATCCTCCATTGCCTAGCCCTTATTGCTCTTCTGCCTGAGAACCAATATAAAGTATTGATTCTAAGATGGAAGGTAAGGGTTTTTTAAAAAAGAATAAAGGAATAATGTAGTGAATAACCTCATGATAGAAGGTTTCTTTCTTTACTACATAATCCAACTTTTCAAGTTCAATTTCAATCAAATAAACAGGAGAGATAATAGAGCAAGAAAAGCCTTTCCCCCAAGAGCCTAGTGGTTTATCTTTTGCAGGGAATTTGGTGAATTTGAAAGTTGTTGTCCAAAACTTCACTCTCCAATCTGGAACATAGTTAACACTTAATAAATGTTCATTGGTGATGACGAGATTTTGTTTTTGGAAAATGTGAATGCAGAGGGTTTGGCTTCTTTCCTGGTTCTCTCTGTTGGAAGTAGCTGTCATTAGCCTGATGAGAAGGATATTAGGCTGAATATTAGAGTAGAAGTCCCATCAGCAATATTCAAAAGTCAAGAGCCTCCTAGGAGAACTAACTGAGGCATCAACATTGCAAATGTTCCAGAATGGATGCAATAAAAATGTTATAAAGAGAAATTATAAATCCCAATAAAGGTTTCATTTAGCTCTGGGCTCCCTCTCTAGATGTCAGAGTTGATCAGCTGTATGTATAATATTGTGAGAAGTCTAAATTAGGTATTTTGCATTCCTCTTTTTTAGTTATGAGGAAGGCAGAACCAGTTACATGCAAGCCAAGAATTTCCTTAAAAATGCTTAAAATGATTTCTAATAATAACCTGCATGTATGTACAGAACTTTTCTCTAAGGAACTCAGAGTTCCCATCAGGCATTGCCTCATTTGTTCTATTATCACCATCTTAGAGAAGGACTAGAGAAGGTTTTTATTGTCATCCTCATACACCTGGCAGAAAAGATGAAATCAAGGAACTTGTCTACACTAGTGTAACAAGCTGGTGAGAGAACCCTTCCCTTTCTCGCCTGTGCTGATGTTCTAATAATTGCACCATGAACTTGGCTACTTTACCTGAAAGCTCACAAAGAACAAGACCCTTTATTTTCCATACAATTTCATACAATACATATCTACAATCTAAAAAAGAATTTAAGAAATTAAATTCAATTAAGTTAAGGCAACTGGGTTCAAGCTACTTATGATTCGTGCTACTGATCACTTCGTGGTATGATATCTTTGGAAAGTTACTGGGAATTTAAATAAAAAAGACTAAAAAGGACTAATGGAAACACATAAATATTACAGAAAGATTCATTCATTTGATTATAAATTTATCAAGGGTGGAGACTTTCATTTTTATCTTTGCTTCCCCAGTACCTAGCAGAGTGTCTAGAACATAGTAGATACTTAAGTTCTTGTTGGTTGATTCATTGATTGACAATCTAAATATGTAATCAGTTATACAGATATAGCTTAACATAGTTGAAAGATGTAGCACTGAATAATGGAGAATTTATTAAGTGTTTATCCTTTTGAGCTATCATTATATATTTTTATCCTCTTCTCAACTAACATCCTTGAAAAAGCATTCTATGCTTGGTGCTTCTACTCTCCTCTCCTCTCACTTCTATAATAAGTTTTATGACTTTATCATTAACCCCTAACTGTTTTTTCTAGTAACTGATGACCTATTAATTGTCAAATTTAATACCTTTTCCTCAATCTTTCTTTCTTGACCTCTCTGAAGCCTTTGATACTCTTTATCATTATTTCTCAGATACTGTCTCTACTCTAAGCTTTTATGCAATTACTATATTTTAGTTCTCCTCTTACCTGTTTGACCACTTTATCTCAGACTTTGTTGTTAGATCTTCACTCATGTCATAGCTTCTAACTATGGATGTCTCACAAGGCTCTTGTACTTGGTCTTATTCTCTTTCCCTTCTATATTATCTCATCAGCTCCCATGAGTTCAATGATCACTTTTAAATAGATAATTCCCAGACACCTACATGGCCTAATTTAGTCTCCCATGAGCTCCAGACCCAAATCACCAATTGTTTTTTAGATATCTTGAATGGAGGGGGCAGCTGGGTATCTCAGTGGATTGAGAGCAAGGCCTAGAGACGGGAGGTCCTAGGTTCAAATCCGGCCTCAGACACTTACCAGCTGTGTAGCCCTAGGCAAGTCCCTTGACCCCCATTGCCTACCCTTACCACTCTTCCATCTATAAGTCAATACACAGAAGTTAAGGGTTAAAAAAATAATAAATAATAAAAAATAAAAAAAATTATATCTTGAATGGATGCCACATAGAAATTGTGAACCCAGAATGCTCCAAAGAGCTGCATTATCTATCCCCCAAACCTTCCATTCTTCCTAAGTTTTCAATACTGTCAGACACACCATAATCCTTCTAGTCACGAAGGCTCACGACCTCAATATTATCCTCAGCTTCTCACTTGTACTCATCCTACACATGCAATCTGATATCAAGCCTTTTCATTTTTAATCTCCATTTCATTTCTTATATAAGTCTCTCTCCACTCACTCAGCTCCCTCCTTAGTACACATCCTAATCACTTCTCACAGAGATTATTGCAATAGTGTTTAACTTAGTCTCTTGTATCATGTCCATTGACTATGGTTTTCTGTCCTTAGTCTAATCTATCCTTCTCTTTGCTGAAAAAATGGTTTTCCTAAAAGTTCAAGTTTGACCAAGACCTCCTTCTACTCTCATACCTTCAGTGGTTCCCTATTACCTCCAAGATTAAATATAAAATAATCCATTTAACTTTTAAAACCCTTCAAAATCTGGATCCTTCCCATCTTTCCAGTTTTCTTTTTCTTCATTTCCCTTAACTAACTCTTCAGTATAGCTACATTGGCTTACTTGCTATTCCTCACACAAGATAATACATCTCCCAACTTCATGCTTTTTACTGGCTTTTCCCCATTCCTGGAGTATTCTCCTTTCTTGCCTCTACCTCTTGGTTTCCCTAGCTTCCTTCAAGGCATCTTAAATCCCACTTTCTATGGTAGCTTTCTTCATCCCTCTCATGGCTAATGCAATCTCTTTAAGATTATATTCACTTAAATTTTACACATCATATATACATACTAATTTGCACATTGTTTCTCCTCTTAGAAGTTGAGCTTATTGAGGGCCAGAGACTGCGTTTTTGTCCTTCCTGTGCATCACATAAGATTTCTAGTACATAGTAAGCACTTTCTGACTGACCGATTGATGCTTACTGAATTCATGGAGGCTGGCATAGATGTGATCTCATCTAATCAGTCACCAAGTCCTGATCATACTCCTATTTTTTGAAGAACTCCTTTGGCAGACTGGTGAAACCTATGGAATGCTTCTTGGGAAAATGTTTGTAAATGCATAAAATAAATAGGGTTACAAAAGAAACCAATTATATTGAAATACAGTTAGCAATAATTTGTTTAAAAATAAAAGGATCCCAGGTTAAGAACCACTTCTTTAAAGCCTTCCCTGAAGAACTGAACGAGAATCAGATGATTATCAGTTTAAGAAAGCCCATTCTGGGGTAGCCACCAGTGCTGGGATATCCTGGGTCATAAGGAATCTCTTGTTCACACAAGTACAAAAGTTGTTTGCTGCTTGGACACAGGGAAAAGACAGGAAAACTGCTCCTGGTGTTTCTGAAGCTGATTAAAGTCTATTTCCCAAAGTGGATTATTTTGAATATCTAAAATGCTACTGGGGCAAATGCAAACCTGTTTGAAGCCAGGTTTTCCTTTTGGGGACTAAGCAAAAGATCTAGTGTCCTAGGAAGTAGTAAGTATTTCTTATTGAATTCAAATAAAGTCAAGATTCATTATATGTCCACTACATGCAAGGCACTGAGTTAGATATTCAGTATACAATATTGAAAACACGCATAGTGTCTTTCTGCAAGGAGCCTGAAGCACAGTTATCACACATTTTATGAAGCCTTCACTCCTTACAGGCTAATTGTCTTATTATTTTCCAAACACACCATTCTCATGTCGAATTCTTTTTTCAATTAAATTAAATTTTTTCCAACTACATGTAGAAACAATTTTGACAATTATTTTCTTTTTCTAAGGAATAAAAAAGTAGCAGGAAATTTTATTTGGTGTGTGTTTAAAATTATAATAAAATTTTATTTTTTCCAGATTACATGTCAATACAATTTTTAATTTTCTTTTTCTGATATTTTGCAATCCATGTTCTCTCTCTTCCTCCCATTCCTCCCTCCTCCTCAAGAAGGCATGTAATATAATAGTTATTCATAAGTTATGATGCTGGATTCTAAGCCTTGGCCTCTGCTTCTTCTTTTCTTTCCTGGCACACATCTCCTAGCTCTTATCTATCCACCTTTCAAACCCTACTTTTTCTTTAGGTATCAGATGAAGGCTCATATCTTCCAACAATTTAAGAGAAATCATACCTGTACATTAACAAATTATCTGTGCCTCACTAATTCAATTAGAATATAATCTAAATTCTTAGACTTTATTTCATACTTCAAAGGATATATTGTCTCATTGATGTGGGTGCCCCTTCCAGTAGAATAGATCACAAAGCACTCATACCTTCTCATCCTGGGCAATTCTGGTCCATGACCTTTCATAAGTCTGGCACTGAAGATACACCCAGCATTCTAGGGCTCTCCTTCAAAGTCTCTAAACATGCCATGGAGCTTAACACACAACTGAGGCTGTCTACCTGTTGTTCTTCGTCTTTTGTACATGGCTAGTACACTTACAACAAAGATAAGTTTCAATATATTTGCCTGTGTTCATTGGTAGAGGGTATATCCTAACTGAGGTTTCTTTAGACCAATGAAATTCCTGGCCCAACTCTCTGTTCCCTGTCTCCCCAAAAACTTTTATACTATTTCTTGTATGTAAATCATGAGCAATATTCAAAAATTTGCAGCCATTTCTCAGTGATGGGGAGAAATATTCATTATGTAAAATTATATGTGTGCGTGTTAATGTATGTGTGTGTTTGCTAGGGTACAACTTGGAATCGTTTTTTTTAAACCCTTACTTTCCATCTTGGAGTCAATACTGTATATTGGCTCCAAGGTAGAAAAGTGGTAAGAGCTAAGCAAAGGGACTTAAGTGACTTGCCCAGGGTCACACAGCTAGGAAGTTTCTGAGGCCATATTTGAACCCAGCACCTCCTATCTCTAGGCCTGGCTCTAAATCCACTGAGCCACCCAGCCACCCCCAATTCAGAATCATTTAAAACTATTGCCAAATTTCTGAAATGTTTTGCTTTCTCATCATTAAATTCTGCTCATTGCCCATATAGAGAACCTATAGGAGATAAGGATGGGCTCATCAACTGCATCATGATCTATGCCATGTGCAGTCATCATCCATTAGTTTTTCTTGTAAGTTTTTTTTTTTGGTTCAATTTCTTTGGAATGGCTATGGAGACAGCTGGATCCTTGTAATGCTCTTGGCCTTAGTGCAGTCAGCACAATGTCATCTGCAAACGGCAGCTCCTGGAGAACCTCATCACCTCTAATGATGAATATATATGGCCCATATAGATTAATCTTGTTCCTATTACTTTACATGCTCTCCACTGCTGCTAACCAGCCATTCTGCAAAAACATACCATCACTCATGAACAGAACTTAATCAGGATGTTAATATTAGAAGGGATGTTCGAGATAGTATATAGAATCTTTATTTCCACAAAGACAGAAACCATCTCACCTCTTGGATTTACACACTTTGTGTCTCATGTCAAGTTTTTAAATGGATGTTTCTTCAGAATCAAACCAAAAGCTCATGTGAAATAAAACAAATCCACACATTGCTGTATATTATAGATCTGGAAATCAATGGTTCATGGAAGGAAGAGGTTAGCAAGAACAACAAAAATGAAACTTCTATATTGACTTTATTGAATTATGGTACCATAGATAATCTACTTAGGGCCAATAGTTTTGAAATGTTTTTTTTAATACTTACAATATCTCCAATTTGGCATCATGAAATTTAATCAAGAGGGACTGTTGTCTAATTTGAACCTGAAACAACTCCAATTTGCATCAGATTATCCTTCTGATAAAGATTCTGCTTTACCTTACCCTATTTCTTGTAGTGAGAAGTCATTATCTTTGACAATGTTCTTTTCTACCTTCTTATCTCTTAATTAAGCAATCTTTATTTCAACTGCCTCAGGGATTTTAACACCTTTCTTCTTAAAATAAAGGGATATTCTTTAGAAATTGTTGGTATTGTCCTGACAACCCACTTCAGATTTCTAACATATAAAGCAGAGCATGATTTGATTATTTATAGGACCAGAATAGAGGAGTTTCAGCTCTTGAAGATGAATTAACATATAATTCTGTTGCAGAGTCTTTCATAAAAGAATTATTCATATAAAAAAGAATAAAAGATATACCCTGAATTAATAATGGGAAAATGTTCTTGATGAAGAAAAAAAAAAAACTTGTGTAAATTTCTTCCTTTAGAAGTCAGTTGAATCATTTCCCAGAATATAAAAACGGCTTACTTGCATTCATTCTGGCCTGGCAAAGTGAGTTATGTTTTGTTTAGTTGTGTTGTGTTGTTTTGTTTTGTTTTCTATAGTATTTGGAACCTAGTTCTACCATGTGACATATATTTCCCATAAGCAGCACATACAGTCTGGGCAATGTTTGCATTTTGTCAGAATATTTTCTTGGAAATCACATTGTACAGTGGATTCTTGTAAATTAGCTCATAGTTTCCCAAAGGAATGGTGCTACAATTTGATGTTCCCCAACAAGGGTTTGCCATGAAATAAATTTCAAATATGGCCAATAATATGTCAGTAAAGTAAAGATATATCTATAAATCTCTATAACCATTCGAAAGAATATAATCATCCTCCAAGTCCTATAAAATGAATGCATCTAAATTATACGGTTGGTTATGTGGGGGTCTCAGACCCATGTAGTACATAATGAAAGATAGCAGATGAATCATAAATTTAATCTGCCTAAAGCTGATATACTTTCATTATATAGTACTTATTAAAAATAAAAAAGATCTAACTTAGAAATAGTACAGTGCCTTGCACCTAGCAGGCACATAAAAATTACTTCTTAAGAAATTGAATTGACTATGTGAAGGCAAGAATGACTTACAAGTATAAAGAGCACTTTCTTTGGAATCAGAGGACATGGATTCATATTCCACTCATAATTACTACCACCTGTATGACACTGGTCTGGGAAGTTGGGAGCACAGTGAATGCTGAGCATGAGTAAGGAAGGTTCCTCTTCCTGAGTACAAATCTGACTTCAGACACTCGTTAGCTGTGTGACCCTGGGCAAGTCACTTGCCTCTGTTTGCCTCAGTTTCCTCATCTGTAAAATGAGCTGGAGAAAGAAAGGGCAAACCACTCCAGTATCTCTGCCAAAAAAAAAAAAAGAAAAAACCCGAATGGGGTTACAGAGATGGACATAATTGAAAATTATGACTCATCAATAAATGATCCTAGACAAATTGCTTAAGTTCTCTAAAGTCCCTTCCAGATCTAAATCTATGATTCTATCATCCCTTACATGTCAAGATCTCTTGTTATGGATGATGATTGCAATGGTAGCATGGTGTAGTGCAGTGGTTCCCAAACTTTTTTGGCCTACTGCCCCCTTTCCAGAAAAAATATTACTTAGCCCCCTGGAAATTAATTTTTTAAAAATTTTAATAGCAATTAATAGGAAAGATAAATGTACCTGTGGCCATCACCACTATCCTGAATTGCTACAGCACCCACCAGGTGGCAGAAGCACCCACTTTGGGAATCACTGTAGTGGATGGAATGCTGGATTTAGACTCAGAGTTGCATTAGTTCCATCCCTGCCTTCTTTTTGTGCACATTGGTTGACCTTTGACAAATTAATTAATTTTTCTGGATCTCAGTTTCTTCAACTATAAAATGACTGGATTAGGTTAGATGACCTTCAGGGTTTTAGATTTATGATGCTATGCCTTCAGAGGCAAGATTTTTTATAATTAAGATTGCCAGGAGAGCTTTTGGGGGAAGAAGAGTTTGAACTAGCTTTTAAATGATTGAATGAATTTTGATTAGTGGAAAGAATAGGGAAGGAATTCAAGACAAGGAAAACAGCACAATCAAATGCCCAGAAATAGAATCTCACAAGCTATGTAAGGTAATCATGAGTAAACCAGTCTGACTGCCATGGTTAGAGATGTATGAACTTAAAAAAATGCCACAGGAACATCAGCTGAAGAAACTGGATATTTAACCAAGGGCAGAAAAGACAGAAAAGACTTCACTGCTATCTTTAAGTACTCAAAGGCCTGTCAAGTACAAGAATTGTACTTATTCCCCTGGCCCCAGAAGGCAGAACTAGAAGCATTGAGCAGAGATTGCAGAGTCAAATTTAGATCTGAAGTCAGAAAAAGTTTCCTAATAATTAGGGCTGTCCAAAAGTAGAATTTTCAGTCTTTTAAGGTAGCAAGATTTCCCTCAGTGGTGGTCTTCAAACAAGAGCTGCATGGTGATTTGTAATATAAGCTGCATATGACAGTCTTTTTCAGATAAAGATTAACCCATGGAGCTACTGAGATATCTTCTTGTTGTTCAGCTGTTTAAATCATGCCCCACTCCTGGAGACACGCCATTTGGGTTTTCTTTTTGGCAGAGACAGTACAGTGTTGCTATTTCCTTCTCCACCTCATTTTATAGATGAGGAAACTGAAACAAAAAAGGTTAAGTAACTTGTCTAAGGTCTGAGGCTGGATTTGAACTCATGAAGATGAGTCCTCTTGACAAAACAGTGTATCATGATGGAGGGGAGCTACAACATTCCAGGTCAGCATAATAGCAAAGAGACAGAAAATAAAGAGAAGAAAAGGCTTCCTAGGGTCAGAGATGGAGATGCAGCAGAAATATAATTACAGTGTCAAAATATTTTTGACACAATGAGATATCAGCTAAGTTTTTATTCTAGGTGGTTATTTTTGTCTTTCCTTTTATGTCTATGTACCCAAGACACATGGGGCTTTCCTCTGTCTTTTTTTTTTTAATTTAATTTCCCCCCAATTACATGTAAAAACAGTTTCCAACATCTTTCAAAGAATATTTTGTCGAATTCTCTCCTTCCTTTCCTCCCCTCCACCACCCACCCCCTTGAGATGGCAAGTAATCACATATAGATTTTACATGTGCAATCATGCAAAACATTTTTCGATATTAATACTTTTGTGAAAGGAAACTCAAATAGAAAAAAAAACAAGAAAGTGAAAAAAAGACTTTGGCCTGGATTCAGATTCAGGTCTTTTTGTCTGGAAGTAGATGACATTTTTTATTGTGAGTCCCTTAGGATAGTTCTGGATCATTATATTGCTGAGAATAGCTGTAACTCAGTTGTTCGTTATAAAGTATTCCTGTCACTGTAAAATGTTTTCCTGGTTCTGTGTATTTCACTCTACTTCAGTTCATGTAAGTCTTTCCAGGTTTTTCTCAGCTCCTCCTGCTTGTCATTTCTTACAGTGCAATAGTATTCCATTACAGTCATATACTATAACTTAGCCATTCCCCAATTGATGGATATTTCCTCACTTTCCAAATCTTTGCTCTCATAAAAAGAGCTGCTAAAAATATTATTATACATAGAGGTCCATCACCCTTTGGGTTTTTATCTCTTTGGAATACAAACCTAATAATGTTACTAATAATGTCAAAGGGTATGCATTTTAATAGCCCTTTGGGCATAGGTCCAAATTGCTCTCCTGAATAACTGATTCAGTTCACAACTCCCCCACCAATGCATTCCTTGCCCAGCTTTCTTATATACCTTGCAAGTTTTGTCATTTTCCTTTTCTGTCATAATAGCCAATCTGATAGATATGGAGTGGTATCTCAGAGTTGGTTTAATTTGCATTTTTCTAAATAAAAGTGATTTAGATAATTTTTGCATAACTATAGAGAGCTTTAATTACTTTGTCTGAGAACTGCCTATTCATATCTTTTAACTATTTATCACCTGGGGAATGACTTGTGTATCCTTTTATATTCAACTCATTTTTCTATGTATTTGAGAAATTAGGCCTTTATTAGAGAGGCTTATAAAAATGTTTGCAGCATTATAATTATGATATATTATTTTCCATCCTATTTATGCCTATTTAGTGTCCGACCTCTAACTCCCCTGATTTGTCCTCTTTTTTTTTAAACCCTTATCTTCCATCTTGGAGTCAATACTACATATTGGCTCCAAGGCAGAAGAGTGGTAAGGGCTAGGCAATGGGGGTCAAGTGACTTGCCCAGGGTCACACAGCTGGGAAGTGTCTGAGGCCAGATTTGAACCTAGGACCTTCTATCTCTAGGCCTGGCTCTCCATCCACTGAGCCACCCAGCTGCCCCCTGTCCTCTTTTCTATTAACTCCATTAACTTTCTTTTATCCTCTTTCCCACCTATTTTCCTATAGACTAAGTTAGCTTTCTATATCCAATTGATTGTGTATGTTCTTCCCTCATTGAGCCATTTCTGATGAGAGTAAGGTTCACATGCCCCCCTCCCCATTTCCCCTATTTTCCCCTCCCCTGTAAACACTCTTTCATGCCTCTTTTATATATCATAATTTACCACATTCTATTTTTCCCTTCCCCATCCTCCCAATACATTCCTCCTTCTCATGTCTTAATTTAATTTAGTTTAACTTTTTATATCATTTCATTATATTCAACTCATACCCTTGCCTTCTGTCTATGTATATTCCTTCTATGTCCCAGGAATGGCAAAATTCTTTGGCATTATAAGAATCATCTCTCCACATAAGGATGTGCACAGTTTAATCTTATTGAATGTCTTTTGATTTCTCTTTCCTGTTTCTCTTTTCATGATTCTCTTGAGTCTTGCATTTGAGGGTCATATTTTCCATTCAGCTTTGGTCTTTTCATAAAGAATGTTTGAAAATACTCTACTTTACTGAGTATCCATTTTTTCCCTGAAGGATTATGCTCTGTTTTGCTGGATGATTCTTGGTCTTAGCTCCTTTGCCCTCTGGAATATCATATTCCAGACCCTTCTCTGCTTTAATGTAGAAGCTTCTCAATCTTGTATTTTCCTAACGGAGGCTCCACAATATTTGAATTGTTTCCTTTTGACTTCTTGAAATATTTTCTTCTTGACCTGGGAGTTTTAGAATTTGTCTATAAAATTCCTGAGAGTTATCTTTTTGGGATCTCTTTTAGGAGGTGATTGGTAGATTTTTTTCATTTCTATTTTGTCCTCTGGTTCTGGAATATCAGGGCAGTTTTCCTTGATGATTTCTTGAAAGAAGATGTCTAAGCTCTTTTTTTTATTGTGGCTTTCAGATAGTCCTATAATTCTTAATTTGTCTCTCCAGGATTAATTTTATGGGTCAGTTATTTTACCCATGAGATATTTAACATTTTCTACTATTTTTCATTGTTTTGACTTTGATCATTTCTTGTTTCCTAATGTCATATGGAGTCATTATAGAGTCATCCACTTGCCCAATTTTTAATTTTTAAAGCATGATACTGTCATGTGAGCTTTTGTACCTTCCCTCACCTCCAATTTGGCCAATTCTATTTTGTAAAGTGTTCCTTTCCTCAGTGAATTTTTGTATCTCTTTTTCCAAAGGGCCAAGTCTCCTTTTTATGAAGTTCTTCTCTTCTTTGGATTTTTGTGCCTCTTTTACCAATTGGCCTGTTCTATTTTTTAAGATACTAATTTCTTCAGTATTTTTTTGCACTTCCTTTACCAAACTGTTGATACTTTTTAAAGATTTTCCTGTATCACTCTCATTTCTTTTCCCAATTTTTCTTCTACCTCTCTTATTGATTTTAAAAATACCTTCCCAATCAATTAATTAATTAACAACATTAATAATTAATTAATAGTAATAAATCACTCAATTAATTAATTCTTTTTATGGTTGAGAGCAATTAATACTTTCTTGGAAGCTTTGGATGCAGCAGTATTGACTTTGTTGTCTTCTTCTGAGCCTACCCTTTCACCAAGATAACTTTCTATGTTGAGTTTCTTTTGTTGTTGTTGTTTGCTTATTTTCCTTCCTTTTTCTTTTATTTTAGTTTAAAAAACTGTTAAGGTTGGGCTCTGTAACTGTGGTAAAGAGATCACTGTTCCAAGCTTTAGGTTCTTTATGTAGCTGCCTTCAGAGCTGGCACTGAGAGTCTATCTGCTTTTTGTTCCTCCAAGGTATTGTGAAAAAAAGAGACGTGTTTAATACTGTCCCAGCCTGTGTTCTGGTGTATGAGTAACCCCAAATATTCTTTTACCCCTTGGAACTGTGGCTGCAAGTGTTGGAGTATGCTGGTGCTTATCCCAATCCTACTTCTGTGCCCTGGGCTGTCACCTGGTTCTATGTATGGGCAATGCAACAAGAGTCTTGTACCCAGAGCCACCAAAGGGACACCTGTAATCCCCTTCCGAGCAGTTGTCTGATCTGCCCCTCTCCTTACTATCTGTGACTGAGACTTCCAGAAGACTTGGCTGCTGCTTCAGCTGTGCCTAAAAATCTGTTTCCTTGGTGGGGCCTTCCCTAGCACATTGTGCTCCACCTCCACCCTGGTGCACTGGATCCCTTGTGCTGACCTTTGAAGTTGTTTTGGATTGAAAAATTATTTCACCTTGTCTTTTTATGGGTTAGATGCTGCTCCAGAATTCATTTCGAGGTGTTACATCATTGCTTTTTGGAGGGCAATCAGATGGGTCCATGTACCTTCTGTGCCATCTTGGTTCATCCCTTCTGAGTCTTTCAAAATAATGTTATTCATAGAGCGTTTGGTCTTTACATCCTTTTCCCACAGCTTCCCCATCTCCATTGTTCCCCATCCTCATAATGTCTTTTATGCCACTTCTCCCAGGAAGGCCATATGCAACATGCAATAACTACTGATTTCTACTGCACACCTTTCAATTGCTTTTTGGGCTACTCATCACTTTAATTCTTTAGAAATGCTCCTGTAGCCTGATATATAGCAACTTCCTGAGAACGCTGGTATTCTTCTGGTTCCATATTTGCTTTTCAGCAACAAACAGCCAGGGAAAATTTAAAACAGAAATGGTGGGAGGCAGGGTATGTATTAGAGGTGGGGAAGGATAATCATTGCAATACAACTAGAAGTACATGGGCACCTCTCTGTGTCTATGTGTGCTACAGGTTTTCTTAATGGATGGTTTTCATTTATCATAACTTGCCTGACTTGGTATGCATAGTAATCTCTACATAACTATTGATAAAGGTGAACAAAATCATTACGTTACATTTGTCTTTCATTGCATTCCCCAGACCTCAGCATATGTATATCAGCTTTGTCATGGGCCACCAGACTGTTCACAAATTATTCCACATTCTTGCCTTGCCTTTTAGAGTCTGTTTTCTGAAACTGCCTTACTCTCTTCCAGGGAAAGGGGAGACAAAAATGTAAGGCTGTCATTGCTCCAAATTGACTTTAATGCCAAGTATACCTTTAGCTTACTGTTGGCTTGCAGTACTGTCATGCACAGCATAATGGGAATTTTCCCATAAGGGTTATTATTTCAGATTGGTCTTGAGAAAATCTAATGTGCAAAGATTATTATCATATATATGGTTTTTGTGCACTGTTTACTAAAATAAAAATCACAAAAGAAAGATGAGTACCAAGGTTAATGCATCTTTTTAGCCTGCCACTGGTATGTCTGCATACCAAATCTTTTCAGTTTATTAAGTTCCCTTCTGCTTGTCTGATATGGGATTATACACATGCATAATGGCAGTTCATGTTATCTTGCTCCTTTTAAGAGGTTATATATCTAGTCATAGTATACTTTTGAAGAAGAGCATTCCCTTAGCTTCTGCAGAAATGACTTTTACTCCCTCAGAACAAGTCTTTCTCCTATTGATTCATGGTATTATGTCTGTCATTTTGACCAATTAATCACCTACAAACTTTACACAGCTACTGAAATTTCATGTTTTCTTCCTTATCTCCCTTTGATACAAAGCCAGTTACTATGATGAAATGTAATTCCACAGGATGTCTGCACCATGTGACAAAGAGGCTATTGGGCTTGGGGAAGCATTACTCCCTCTCCAAATCCTAAGGCCAACTCGGGCATAAGGAGGTCTACTGGTAATGATGAGTTTTGAACCTCATAAAGTTGATCAACAACACCATCTTTGGCAGCCTATTGAGCCAAACGTTGGGCATAATGCTGTCATGCATCAAGCACGTACTGTATAATATTTGGTAGGTGTGTGTAGATACGTATGGATGCATATATGTGTACATGCCTACAGACATGTTTGCTAGTATAAACATGCACTTACATATGTATACTGTACATTTGTGTAAAGACAAATAGAGGCTATTCTTACACATATATGTATACTCATATATACATAAGTATACACACACATTTTCACAAAGATACTGGAGTGATTTTCCTTTTTCTTCTCATTTTACAGATGAGGAAACTGAGATAAACAGGATTAAATGATGACTTGCTCAGGATCACACAGCTGGTCAGTGTCTGGGGCCAGATTTGATGTAGGAGGATGTCTTCCTGACTCCAGGACCAGCACTTTATCTACTACACTACCTAGTTGCCCCAACCCCGAAGAGCAGTTGTAGCCAATTTGGCTTTGGGAGAAGGAGACAACCTGTTCACGCTATATTCTTTCTCAATAAATATTCCTGAGGTTGAATTGAAGACATTATTCTCAATAGTATTTCCAATGAGATTAGGAAATAATTCAAAAATTAACAAAGCTTGTCTTTGCCTCTGGGTTTTAACGGAGAAGAGTAATTCTTCCCTTCCCTGGAGATCAGACAATCTTAGCAATCCAGAAGATAGTTAAGAAAAAGGGAAGTGAGCAAAAAGTTCCCAAGAGAAGCAAAAATGTCATCAAGTCCAGGTAAACTCATACCATTTGTGTTCTTATTTAGACTCTAATGAGTGCTTACTTGGGCAGCAGCTATATCATGCAGTGGATAGAGTCCTGGTTCTGAAGACAAGGACACTTACCTTCCCGAGTTCAACTCTAGCCTCAGCTATTTACTGTGTGACCCTGAGCAAGTCACTTAGCCCTTTTTGCCTCCATTTCTTAGCCCTATTTGCCTCTGTTTCCTCATCTGTAAAATGAGCTGGAGAAGAAAATGACAAATTACTCTAGTATCTTTATTAAGAAAACCCCAGTTGGGGTTAAAAAGTCAGACAGGACTGGAAAAATGACTGAATAACAACAAAAAGGGTTTACTTCTAACCAGTGCCTAGCAAGGTAACTGGTTCATAGTAGGTAATTGTTAAATACTTGCCAATTGTTTGATCAGTAGCCTATTTATTCCTATTTTCACCATAATTTGACCAAAGTTGATTGTCTGATTTTTTATCTCCAAGGCAGATTTTACAGTCTTGGCCTTTTAATGTAGCTTCACTAAGTCCTAAGTCTTTCAGTGTGCATGCCTGTCAACTAGAGAAATATAATAATTAATATTCACAATGATTGTCCAAAGTCATTTTTAAAAAGGTTAAATTATAGTCTCGATGCTCTAGCTGGGAAATATATCCCAAATGATTAGACTCCAAAAGATATTGGTCCTTAAAAGGGAAATCTTCTATTATCTCTAAAATTCACTTATGTGTCAATGATGCTAAATAAATGAAGCATTAGGGTAATAAAGATTAGTAATCTGAATGGCCCCATATTGCTCAAAATTCTTAGGATCCCTCTCCAACTCCACTCATGAGGTAGGGTAGAAACGAGAATATGAACTAGGAAGTTTCTCACCGTATTTGGTAAGATAACATTTGGTGGAGATTTTTACAATTCCTCCTGGTCAACAGAACATATACATGATGTACTTGTAAGTGTGCAGACAACATGGACATGACTAAAAGTATCAACTAATAGTAGAATTCAAAAAGAATCTTAATCTTTGCACCTGATGAATAAAAACATCATCCATTTTACTCCGAATCATGGAGAGGATGGAACATATACTCTGAGAAAATCTAGAAAATCTTTGAGAAAGCTGAAGTTTTGACACAAGCTCTGTACCCTGGACAAGTCATTTGAGATCTGTCTGCCTTAGCTTCCCTAACTGTAAAATTGATATAATAGAAGCACCTACTTCCCAGGGATGTTGCCTAGCACATAATTTATTTAAATTTCGATTTAATTTAATAAATACTTATTTCCTTTCCTTCTTTCTTTTTTGTAAACCCTTACTTTCTGTCTTAGAGTTAATACTAAATATTGGTTCCAAGGCAAAAGAGTGGTAAGGGTTAGGCAAGTGGGGTTAAGTGACTTGTCCAGGATCACACTGCTAGGAAGTTTCTGAAGCCACATTCAAACCCAGGACCTCTTGTCTATAGGCCCACCTCTCTAATCATTGCCCCTTTTCCCTCCCTTCTTCCCAACATCCATCCTTCTCTCCCTTCTTCCTTTTTCCTTGCTTTATTCAATCAGGATGGTACAATTTAATGGGACTGGAAAGGAAAAATAATCCCTAGTTTATAGAGTTGGGCAAATATATCAAAAGTACCTTTTTAAAATTCAGATAATCAGTTTGTACATTTTTATCTCAAAACTAACTTGCATCTCTTAATGATCTCAACTAACACATCAGTTCTTTGAGAAGCAATTTAGTCATCAATAAAAGGAGAGAGTTGCGTTAGATGGTACAAAATCTCCTTTGTGACCCAGAGTTCTCTAATTCTCCTTTCTTAGCCCCTCTCATCATTTTATGAATAAAAGAACTTAGTTTTTGCATTTCTTGCAAAAATCAAAAGTACTGGACTCGTATGTTACTATACAATAAGAAAAACTGAAGTACCCATAAGACTCCAGGCTTTCAAAGCAGTCTATATATAGAATTGTATTTAATCCTTACAATAACCCTATGATACTATTCTCTTCACTTTACAGGTAAAGAAAACTGAATTGCTTAGTGGTCATTTCAGTCACGTAATGAGTATCAGAACTGGACTAAGAACCCAAGTCTCTCCTAAATCTAAGCATTCCTTTTCTAAGTATGCCTTGTTCCTTCCCCTCTTGTATACTGCTGCATTTCTTTTAGAGGGGGACTGATTTATTTCAAGTGCTAGGCTTGGAATTTTTCACATCTAAAACAAAGTGCTAATTTAACACATTAAGTAAACTGAAAGGCTTGATCAGATGCAATAAATCTGGAACTTCTCGTTCCATATTGCAAATTAACCTCTGAAATAGCAGCATTTGCCAGGACTCTACCCTTGAGTTAACTTTGCCTTCTCTATTTTAGGAATGCTAAGATAAGAGAATGATAAAATCCTAACAGCCAGAGCTATCCTTTCCAACACTTAGAGCTGCCCCAAAGTGGAATGGGCTGTGTCAAGGGAGTAGTGAGTTTGCTGTCTCTGGAGATATTCCAGCAGAGGCTGGATCATCATTTGTCAGGGATGTTGTAGACAGGATTCATGACTTGGACATAGAGTTGGACTACATGATCTTTGAAATCCTTTGGAACTCTGTTCTTTTAAGATGATAATTCCCCTTTTGTGAAATATTCTTCATTAGAGAGAATGATGCTGCCCTTTTTGTGCAACAGCTTTGGCTTAGGAGACACAGCTGTAAACAAACTGATCTTAATTATCTGTAGTCACCAGCTGAAAATTAGACCCAGCAGTTATATACTATGGAAGGAAATGTTAGTTCTGCACCAGCCTTTTCTACTATCACCAAACATACTGACTCCTAGGTAAGAAAACTCTATCTTTGCAAGTCATCTCCATCCCTAAAAAAGAATCTGATAGAGTGGCCTAGAACACTGAGAAGTGACCTTTCCCACATTCAAGCAGCCAGTAGATGTCAGAACAATGACCTGAACTCATATCTTCATGACTTTTTACATCAGATCTCTATCATGCTATCTATAATCCTTTGTAATCTGTCCCATTTGTAAATGAAAATCAACAATGTCTATGGGAACTACTCATGAGAGTGGAACTCTGCTTTCTGGCAGTCTCATTTACCCAATATTTAGCAGAGAATGGATTTTTAAAAAAAGATAGCTGAAAAAAAAGCCACTATCTGAAAAAAAATAAATAAAAAATAAAAGATAGTTGAGTGTGACTTTGCTATCATTAAGACAGTACTTCAGAGAAATATCTCTGGATGGCTCAGTAGGTTGAGAGCCAGGGATAGAAATTGGAGGTCCTTGGTTCAAATGTGGTCTCAGACACTTCCTACCTGTGTGACCCTGGGTAAGTCACTTAACCCTGATTGCCTAGCCCTTACTGCTCACACAGCTAGGAAGTGTCTGAGGCCACATTTGAACCCAGGACCTCCCATCTCTAGCCCTGGTTCTCAATCCACTGAGCCACCTAGTTGCCCCTAAGGGCTTACATTTTTAAAAGAAATATCTCTAGATTAATATGCATTAGGATGAAACATAGTAATGAATGCTTCATTGATCCACAATTTCTTTGTTTTAGGCTCCCCCTTTACCAGGACACATCACTACACTGATAACCATTTAATATCTAGTCTTTAATAGTTGCTATCACAATATAAAATCATCACCCTAAAGCCAAGATAATAAATCTCTCCACACTTAACTAGATAAATCCTATTGTTGTTGCTCAGTGGTTTCAAATGAGTCAAACTCTTCATGACACCATTTGCGGTTTTCTTGGAAGAGATACTGGAATAATTTGCCATTTCCTTCTTCAAATCATTTTACAGATGAGAAAACTGAGATAATAGATCAAAGTGTCTTTTCCCAAAGTCACAGAGCTAGGAAATGTCTGAGGCTAGATTTGAACTCAGGAAGATAGAGACTCCAAACCTGGCACTCTATCCACTACACCACCTACCTGCTCCAGATTAGTCCTAGAATGACAAATATTCAGTCTCTAATCTGGCTCCTACTTAACTCATTTTTGCTTAGTAGGACATGCTAGTACTCCGAAAAAGCTGTAACTAGGGTAGGGTAGCTGGGTCTTTGTCACTGAGTATTGCAATTTAGAAGTCCCTTAAAGCCCTTTTAATCCTTCAGTAGTACCAAATGTTCCAGGGTCTATTTGCTGCCCATTTCCTTTGCTATTTGCCTTAGGTGCAAAGACGTTCATTGCTATAGCCTTTAAGAACTAAAAGTCATCCCTACACTATGAGACTTCCTAAGAGGACTTAAGAGATGAGTTCTACAAGAAAAAACATGTTGCTATATGCATGCTTCTTTACTTCACTAAGTAAACTTTTTCATTGTTTCTGCTACTGACTTCATTTGCTTTTTAGCTCTGTCAAGCTCTCAGCCTGCCAATCGAATTGCTATTAAACAGAGAATTCACTTGTAAAGATTTTCATTTGGAAATTTACTATCAGTTCATTTGGAAGAAAAAGAATCTAAACAAAGCATTTGTGACAAGCCTAAAGATTATCACTTCAAACGACATTTAATAGTTTTCATTTCTGCATCCAGATAATTTTCACCATTAACAGACTACTCCCAAAATGAGAGATAGAAACGTGAGCAGTGATAAGCAAAGAAAGAGGCCAGAATTCTGACTTTAGACATCTTTTCAAATGTTTTGCTACTGTCACAGAGAACTAAATGAAGTCCACTAGGGAAGAAATAAACCTAAATAGACTAAAGGAGCCTATTAATAATAAAAAGAAGAAGAAAAAGACATAAAGTTGAGTAAGTAAGCATTATGCTTTTGTGTTAACTGCTAAGGATCAAAGAGTTCTTATTATCAAGTTCACTGAAAATGTCAAAGAAGGATTTTGCAACTTCTCAAAGCACACATCACCTGAGTGCCTCTAATGAACAATGATTATTCCACTCAGGGGTCCCAAGGCAAATGTCATCAAAGTTATTCCCACTCCTCAGAATGCTTTCCAGATGCTCCCTCATTCATTTTAGGATTTAGAGCCCAGACTAATCCCCTTTTTTTACAGATGAGGAAATAGGGACCCTGAGAAGGAAAGTCATTTGCCCAAGTCACACAGGTAGCAAATAGCACAGGCAAAATGAAGAACCTAAGTCTCCCAATTCTTAATCTATTACTATTTGTCCCTAGGTTGTTGTGTTTCCATCATGTCCAACTCTTTGTGACCCCACTGGGAGGTTTCTTGGCAAAGAAACCATTTTTTTTGCCATTTCCATATCTAGTTCATTTTATAGATGAGAAAACTGAGGTAAATAGGCTTAAAAGACTTGCCCAGAGTCACCCAGCTAATAAGTCAAATTTGAACTCAGGACTTCCTGACTCCAGACCAGGAGGTCTCTCCATTGATGCTCCACCTAGCTGCCTCTTTGCTCCTATACTATACTACATTGCTTATCACAAACTGCAATATCCTGCCAGGTTACAGTGATCTTTCTTGTTTCAGTAAGTCCAGGATCGAGTAGAATATACGATTCTTAAAAACAACTGGATTCATAGAAAAATGGCAAAGACAAGACAATGAAGTCATGCTTTCTGAGTCCTTCCTCTAGAGAGAAGTTGCAGTAGGAGCTCCTCACTGGTGAAGGAAGATCCAGGAGAGGAGAAGGTGGCTCAAGCATGGTCACCTCAGCAGGTGAAGAGTGCTTGGGAGCTGTCCAGCATCCCACTTCCTATCTCTCAGAGGTTGGACCTGTGACCAGGGCCTTCCTGTCTCCAAAGCTAGTTCTCTCTCCACTCTACCTTGCTGCCTTTTTCAGATCTTTTGCCAGTCTGTGTTGGTAGAAGGATTGTTCCTCACTGGGACTTTTCTATAGCAATGAAGTCATATATTTGAATAAAATTAAAAGCTAACCTCATGGTATGTGAAACAAATAGTTGTCCTGGGACTGGCCAAGTAGAAACACATGTGGATCAGATGCTCCTCAATACTATAGAATAAGTCATCTTTTTTCTCCTTTTTTTCCAAGTAAATGAACCATCAATTTTATTCAGTTGCATGAATTTTATCCCAATTCCAGAATCCTGTGCCCTAGTCAAAAGTGCTTGATGGGGGCAGGTAGGTGGCTCAGTGAATGGACAACCAGGCCTGGAGAAGGGAAGTTCTGGATTCAAATTTGACTTCCTAGCTAGGTTACCCTTGGTAAGTTGCTTCTGCCTTGGAACCAATACTTAGTATCAATTCTAAGGCAGAAAGTAAGGGTTTTTGTTTGTTTTTAGTGCTTAGTTGCCTATTGTTAGCATTCTGATCTTAAATTGAAGTAACTATGAGACAGTGGGACCTATGTTATACTTGAAATCTGAAAACCCAGATTAAGATCATAGATTTGCCAATTATTTCAATGTGACCTTGGTGGAATCACTCTTTTTCCCTAAGTCTCAGATTGTTGATCTGTAAAATTAGATTAATGTACTTAGATTTTTATGTGACCTACTTCACTGGAGTAGAGATACTGACTTCAAGGCAATTGCAGGTAGACAACTTCGTTGACTTTGAGGTATTATGGAAATGTCAATTGCTGGATTCCAAGCCTCATAGAGAACCATTGAGCTATAATCATCTAATCCCAGCTTGCCTTTGAGCAGATCAATCAATAAGTATTTATTGAGAACCAAATGCGTGCGGTTAACTAGTTAAGCTACAAGGGGAAGGCAAAGGAGCATAAGATAATGTCCCTGACCTGAAATGTCTTATAACACTAGTGAGGTGAAAAGACCTAATCACAAGATACGATGACAACAAAAAGATCACATTTATTATTTAGCCAGTGTTTAGATCTTTTCATTCCACATAATGCTGTTGTTTAGTTTTTGTTCAGTTTTTTTTCTGACTCTTCATGACCCCATTTGGGATTTCTTTGGCAAAGATACTAGAATAGTTTTTGCCATTTCCTTCTCCAGATCATTTTACAGATGAGGAGACTGAGGCAAACAAGGCTAAGAGGCTTACTCAGGATCACACAACTAGTAGATTTCTGAGTACAGATTTAAACTCAAGAAGATGAGTCTTCCTGATTCCAGACTTTGGACTCTATCCTATGCCACCTAGCTGTCCATGATAATACATAGATATGATTAATTTCCAAAAATGTGACAATGGAACATAAGGTTAAAATCAAAGGCAGCTCTAATCTAGAACCTATATAAGGTAGGTACTTAAGGATTAGAGGGAAAACAGTATTCCAAATAAGTCACTTAGGAAAGCAAATCTTCTCTCACAAGTCATGATGGAAAACTTCTCTGTCACTTATAAGAATCTGAAAACAAGGGGCCAATGAATCAAAGCTTTCCTAAGGCTTCTCTATTTTTAAAAATTTGTAGCCTGAGACTTAAATTTGCATTTTGCTATTTCTGTTCATTTTTTAAACCCCTACTTTGCCAAAATGTACATAAAATATTTCCTGTTACAAATATTACAAAATTTAAATCAAATGAATGGTAAGCTGTTTTATAACATTTCACATATTAGAATTTTCCCATTCCTATTTCTATTTTCTATTCACTGAATATTAATCCCTGTAGTGAGATTAATAAAAGCTTCTTATAGAAACCCGAGCTTACAAATCAGCTTATTATTACTTGAATTTGAATATCCTACAAATCAAATTATGGTCCCTGAAATAATTCTTACCTTCAATAAAAGTCTGGCATAAGATTCTTAGCCTATAGAGAAGGAGTTAGTCCAATAACAACCTTATAAAAGGCCCTTACTGTGCTTTCTCCTCCCCCCATAACTATATGATGGTATGATAGGACTCTGAGTAAGAAATTCTGCTTACCCTCTTAGGAGTGATTAAAACTTTTCATTCTCTTCTTTTCTGTTATAGAAGGAATATTACTTTTTGCCAATGGGAAAAATGGTTAAAATCACTAAGAAAGAGATTTAGGGAGACAGGGATGATTGTAATAAGAGGGAGCATTTATATAATGTTTTGCACAGCACTTTACATAGTTCATCTCATTTAATCCTTCTCACCAACTGTAGGTTTGATTTTTATCCCCATTTTCCAGATAACTATACTCTGAGTCTTCAAGATTTGCTAAGTAATTTACTCAGTGTCCCACAGTTAGAACGTATGTGAAGCAGGCTTTGAACGCAGGTATTTATGGTTCCTAGTCAAAAACTCTATCCACTTAACTACCCAGCTGCCTCTTCTGGATCCTCTGATTTTGTGAATATGAACCACCTGAGGGAGACTTGTGTCAAGTGGTTCTGAGGCAAGGGAGATTGCAGACCTGTATAGTTGAGGGTGAGAGCACCTGCCAGAAATGAACACAGGAAGTTAAGTATGCACCTGAGGTAAGATAGCAAAAGCAACACAGAGCTCCTCTGGAATGCCTCAGGGTTGTGGGCCACAGCTGGAATAACAGGAGATGGTGGGGAAAAAATAGAGACTGCCTTTGGAGCCATCATCAGGGAGAGGAGAAATGCCTGGAAGATGGATAGTCACTGCTGAGAAAACAGAGAGAAGAGGAGGTGGCTTCTTCTCTGAATAGAGACCCAATAAGGCTAAAGCAACATATGTGCATAATTAACTAGGAGCCATCCCTAGAGAAGAGCAGGAGGGGCAGCCAAGCAATCACTGCTGTGTTTCAAGGGAGCAGAGTGACAGATCGATTGAAACCCTTTCAGAATGACATCAAAGTTGAGGGGATTGGCAAACTCCATGAAACCTTCTGAAAACCCTCCCTTAATGTTGTTGGTCTTACCCCAGTGGACCAAAGAACAAAGTCACCTCTGGCTCTGTTGTGTAGAGAACTGGAATTGGAAAGAGGAGACACAATTAAAGTGGTATCCCCTGGCCTCCATCTCGAATGCAAACTGTGTGGCCTTGGGCTAAGCAAAGCAAGTTTCCCTGTGCCTGGCTTTCCTCATCAATAAGATGAAAATAATATTATCTGTCCTACCTCCCTCCAGGGATTGTTGTGAGGGCATGTACAAAGGCTTTGCAGTTGGCAGCTATTATTCTAGCTCTACTTTTCACACCTTTTAAGGTTTATAAAAAAGTGTTTTTCTCATAATAACCCTGAATAATTATTAACCTCATTTTTTAAATAAGAAAATGAAGACATAGAGGGATTATAAATTTAGAGTTGGAATTAGTCTTACAAGTGATCTTTACAACCCTCTTCCTTTCACAGATGAGGAAAATGAGCCACAGAATAGTTAAGAGACTTGCCCCAGACCACATATCTGGAGGCCGAAGGAGACTTTTCCAAGGTCACTCAACTTATAAGTATCGGAACTAGATCAAAAATTATTTCTGCACTGGCTAAACTCCTCCTTTTCCCATCTAAACTTCTTGCTATACCAATTCAATTTAATTCTGTCCTCAATTCTGAAATCCCTTGCCCCCTTGACCCACTCATACCTTCTCCATCTCATACCTTCTATCACTATTTCCTCCTTGACTGGTCTCAAATAAAGAAGTGACTTTGTTTCTTTGTTTTGCTAAGACTAAATCTTCTTCTTTGTTAACCTTTGGCCTTCATCCTTACTATTTTCTCAAATAGATTGTCCCCACTATCATCTCTGTCTCTCTGTCTGTCTCTGTCTCTGTCTCTGTCTCTGTCTGTCTGTCTGTCTGTCTGTCTGTCTGTCTGTCTGTCTCTCTCTCTCTCTCTCTCTCTCTCTCTCTCTCTCTCTCTCTCTCTCTGTCTGTCTTCTCCTTCCCCCCTCCCCTCTCTCTCTCCTTCTCTTTCCTTCTTCCCTCCCTTTCTCTCTCTCTACCTACTCCCCACCCCATCTTCAATTTCTCCCTAACTACTGGCTCTTTCTCTGTTGCCTACAAATGTACCTATCTTTCTATAGTCTTAAAAATACTTCATTTGCCTCTATGATCCTAGCTAGTTTTTGTCCTATGTCTCCCCACCACCCCACCACCACCCCTTCCAGCTAACCCCCTTCGAGAATGCCATCTGTACTAATTGTCTCCATTTCTTCTGGTCTCACTCTTCTATAACCTCTAGAAGTAGTGCTATAAACTCATCACTCAAAGGAAACTGATCTCTCCAAAGTTTCCAGTGATATTTTAATGCCAAATCTAATGGACTTTTCTCAAATGTTATCCCTCTCGAATTCTCAGCAACCTTTGACATTAATCACCCACTCCTCATGAAAAAAAACATTTTTCTCTCTAGTTTTTAATTTCACTGGTCTTCCCCAATTCTCTTCCTACTTTTATAACTGCTCTTCAGTCTCTTTTACTGGTTATTCCTTGTACTATGGCCACTAACCACAGATGTCTCAGAAGGCTCTGTCCAAGGCCCTTCTATAGTATCTTTATTGATGACCTCATCAGCTCCAGTTGGTGCAATTATCATCTCTATGCAGATGATTCCTAGATTGAGTTATCCATAGACCTAATCTTTTTCCCCTGAGCACTTGTTCCATATTATTACAACTGCCTTTTGGACATCAAATTTAGCATTTCCAAAACAGAAGTCATTCTCTTTCCTCTGAAACTTCACCCCTTTGGAATGTGCCATATGACTCCTAGATGTGTTTTATGCTAAGAAATAAACACAATGTTCTTTTGAAAATCATCTATCCAGAATTCACCTTGTGTGAAATAGCTATAGAGAAGTTATTCAAGTTTTCAGTTATAAAGATTGAGGTACAGAAAAGGATTTTGAGTGCTGAATTTGCTTGGCATGAAAGAAGAGAAATTAATTTTACACTGAAATTTTCAGGCATATGCGTGACTTGAAAATAAACTTTCAGAATGATCCCCGAAAGAATATGATGTAGTGTGGGAGGTAGATTGGTTGCTAGACACTAAAAGTCTACATATATGAAAAATGCCCACTGTCATAGAGCACCCATGCCCCTAATTTGATTTTGGAAACCACAAGTCCCATACATTTCATATGAGCTTAAACTGGATCACAAATTTCATTTCAGTGACTTCGAGCTCAACCATTATATATCTTTCCTTAGGCCACAGAGTATATGTGTACATGACAAAAGCAGGATTTGCACCATATCTACCTAACTCTAGTCAGCTGTCTACACATTATTTTAGGCCAACTTATTATCTTCCTCTCCATTACCACAAAAATCCATTTTATAGAAGCAAATAATTAACTCATTTGCAGACTAGTTCTACAGCCTTGAATGTTTCCAAAGTATTTTCCCTACCAAACTCCTGTAAGGGCAATAGGACTTAGCTTAGAAAATAATCAGACAAAAATAATGCCTTTTCTAGAACTCGCTTTATTTATTTGTACTGACAGAATTGAAGGAGATAAATATTTTCCAAACTATAGAAAACCCTGTATTTCAATGGAGAGAGAAGAGCATTTCTATGAGAAAATTCCCATGCTGGTGACATTTTCCTTTAAAAAATTATTCATGTATCAAAAATGTGTGTATATGTACATATATAGCAATATAAATGCTAAAATATTTTCTTTCTAAAACTGAATATATGAAAATATCCAAATTTGTTCATGCATATAACAAAAATTTTATATATGTTGCATAACCATTTATTACATGTGGAAGCTTGAATGGAGTGAAGATAGAACTAATCTCTATTTTGCTACAGATGTTCCCTCCTTGATCCTAGGGGTATTCCATATTCTCTCTCTGGCTCCACCCCCAACATTTATGCATTCAATATATTTCAAGCCCCTAGGCGATTCATCTGTCCATCAATCAAAACAGCATTTATTAACTTCTTAGCATGTCACTGGCACTGTGTGAGCTAGATTAAGACAAAAGTAAAACATTTAGTCCCTATTCTGAAGGCAGGGAAAAATGTGTGTGTGTGTGTGTGTGAGTGTGTGTGTGTGTGTGTGTGAGATATGTATGTGTCTACAGAGTGGAAAACTAATATCTACGTACTAACAGTAAAATTTTTATACTGAAGATAGAATTTGAGGTGATGTTGGCAAGAATATTGGGATGCTGAGAGGCACTGCAAGCCTGCAAGTTGCCCTTGCCAAGATGTAATGTGGAATGCTGTGACCAGAGAACAAGAGGGACTGTTTTGCTTAAAGGTAGAGTTAATAAGATCTCAAAGATATCTTTTAGCTTTAAGACTCTATGATCTTCTTATGGTGTAGGCCCATGGAACAAACAAAACTTCATTAGAATGCTCTAAAATTGTGTTCCAGCAAATCTTGAATCTTGAAAGGTTGCTAAAATAGAAGTGTTGCAATAGACCAAGGACTGTGGGATACTTTCAGGCAAAGAGAGCAAATACATTCTTGAACCTGAAAAGAGGAAATAGTTGGGCTTTAAAAACAGTTCCTCTCTGAAAGATGTGAAGTTCTTCAAGCTTAAACATTTGATTGATAAGAAAAGACTTAAGGTAGCTAAGTGGCTCAATTAATTGAGAGTCAGAAATCGAGTCAGGAGGACCTGGGATCAAATGTGGCCTCAGATACTTCCTATCTATGTAACCTAGGCAAGTCACTTAACTGCATTTGGCAAGCCCCTGTCCTTTTGTCTTGGAGTTGTTAGTAGGAAAGAAAATAAGGGTTCTAAAAAGACAAGACTTCTTTGGTGTTGAACCCCAATATAACTGCCGACAGGGAGAATAAATACCACCTATAAGTCTATAGACAAAGAATTGTTTAGATTTAAAAGGATCCAAAAATTCACTGAGGACATCCTTTTGTTTCCAGGAAGCACTAAACATAAACCAAGCACGTTAAAGCCAGGAAAAAAATTGGAGATGCAACTTCGTCGGTTTTGGGGATAAGGAAACAGAATCTGAGAAAAGTTGAGTTACTCATCAAAGGTCTAGCTTGACTCCCCCAGTTTTTATTACCTTCCTCCACAAAATCTACAAAATATGTTTTGTAGAAATCTGGCCATGCATCCATTGTTCTCCCTCCCAACAGAATGTAAACTTCTTAATGGCATAGACTTTCATTTTTCTTTACCTCCCACATCACTCCATGGTGCCTAGTACAATGTCTAGAGGATAGTGTGCATTTAATAAATGTTTGTTGATTGATACCTCATTCTTTTCTTCCTCTTTTTTCTCCTCTTCCATTTTTTACTTTTTTTCTCTACCTCCTCCTCATAAATTGGTCAACAGAGATTAAAAGAGGGTTTTTAAACCCCTTTTGTCAATATTCTACCAAGATCATAAGAAACACTTTGCAATGGAAATACAATTATTTCATTCTCAGTTCATCTTGCCAGATGCTGGGCAGGAGGCAGAACAAATAGGATGTATTTTTGGTAGCACTTCATTGTCTCAGCAGGTGTTTGAACCTTGTAACTATTGTGCATGTTTCTTTTGGTCCCAATGGAATGCTTTATGGTGTACTTGTGGAATTGTCAGAGAGTGATAGATGACTTTGGTTCAGGACCATGTTGTATATTTGATTTTTGTATTTGGCTCAGTACCTAGAAATGACATTAGGACAAAGGCACCTATCAGCTAGAAATGCCAGGTAATAATATGTCACTTGGCTACACTGTGGTATCTTGAGGTATCTATAACATCAGCTC
The DNA here is from genome assembly GCF_016433145.1 of Gracilinanus agilis. Taxonomy (NCBI): domain Eukaryota; kingdom Metazoa; phylum Chordata; class Mammalia; order Didelphimorphia; family Didelphidae; genus Gracilinanus; species Gracilinanus agilis. The sequence goes on along the minus strand of NC_058130.1, from coordinate 604,853,003 downwards.
TGTGAACCCCAGATCATTCCAAATCCCACCAGCATGCAACTTTATGTGGAGGAGAATTCGATTTAATAGGTTTAAAATTTTGACCAGAATAGAGTTGGACACTAAGCTGTGGCAAAGATCTACCTGAATGTTGGGCGGACTCACAAATGGTCATAATTCTAATATAAAACTATGTGGGAAGACTCCTCAGATCTGTGGGGTAACATTCATTTCATTCGTTTTACTGAAAGGGAGGCTTTCCTTCTACTTGAGGAATGCTAGATTCCGTAGAGACCTGAGGGCCACAGAGCATAGGATGGCTGCTAAAGTCCAGGAACCAGAGGAAAAGGCCTTTTTTGTAAGCATGTGTGCCATATATCAGAAGCACTGTTAGGATGGAATGAGAGGTAGAGTAGACATTAGCATGTTCTTTTTTCTGGATCATGAATTATGTTCCCTGTGATCTATATCTTGGCTCAAGGTCATGAGTAAATTCATTTCCTAGGTAAATATAGACCTACTATTATCCTAGGAAAGGAACTAAGCGATGGTACTGAAAGCTAAATTAATAGTGTTGCAAGCTATAAATCCATACTCTCTCAAGACAGAGTAGTATGTATGTATAGGAGGAGATGAAGGAGGGAAATCCTATACTTTCATCAATGCAGAGACTCCCTTAATGTAAGCTCCCTCTAAAGATGATCATCTCTACAATGATAGCCAGATAGTTGTGCAGAACAGAGCAAGATTCCCAAGTGCAAACCAAACCACATAAAAATAGAATTGATAAATATTTAACAAAACAAAAATATAATAAAACATGAGTAATGTCAATTTGTGGTTTTCTAAATCAGCATAGGACATGCAGGGATTGCTATGTGTGACTTAAGGGCCCCTATTTCTTTTTGAGTTGGATCCCACTGGACTGGGGCAATGAGAGTTTAAGACACTTGCTCTGGTTCTTGTTCTCGCAGTCCAATTCACTGTAAGCTATTTGAGGATAGGGAATGCTATTTCATCTTTGTCTTTGTATCCCTAGCACTTAACACACAAGTATAGGGAAACAGGTATAGATAGTCTTAAGGCTTCCTTGTCTTAAGGAATGGCCTGAAGCAATAAGAAACTATATAACTTGTCCAAGATCATACAGACAGTGTGTGTCAGAGGCAGGAATAGTGGTTTTAGTTCCAAAACCAGCTTTCTAACCACTTATAGCAGCACTGCCTGGCATATAACAGGCATTTAATAAGCAATTTTTTTATCGATTGACTGATTGTCAGGTCAGGATTTAAATACACCTTTATTGACTCCAAGGCCACCATATTGCCACTCATTACTATTTCTGTTGTTGCTGAGGAGGAAAAGGAGAAAAAAGAAAGAAGGAGGAGGAAGAGGAGGAGGAGGAGGAGGAGGAGGAGGAGGAGGAAGAGGAGGAGGAGGAAATGATAATGATGGTGGTGGTGGTGGTGGTGGTGATGATGATTTTAATTTTACCCCAACAGGGGGGCAACTAGATGGCTTAGTGGGTTGAGAACCAGACCTAGAGACAGGAGGTCCTAGGTTCAAATACAGCTTCAGATACTTCCTAGATATGTGATCCAGGGCAAGTCACTTACCCCATTTGCCTAGCCCTTACTGCTCTTCTGCCTTGAAACCAACATACACTATTGATTCTAAGATGGAGAGTAAGGGTTTGAATAATAATAATAATAGCACATTTATCCCAACAACTGAGCAAAGTAGGAAATATGAGCTTCGTGATTCCCATTTCAGAGATGAGGAAACTAAAAGGGTGATTCAGTGGAAAGAACACTGACTCTGGGTTAAAGGATCAGAATTCAAATCCTGCCTCTGTCTTTTCCTACCTCTGTTACCTTGGACAAGTCACTTAACCTGTTCTTAAGAATTTAACCTTCCTGGATTTCAGTTTCCTCATCTGTAAAAAGAGGAGGCTCAACTGTGGCTTCTAAATTCTCTTTCTGCTTTGGAGCTATGATTTTGTGCTCACTTGAGGTACAAAGAGCCTAATTAAGATGATTAAATAATCCCCTTGATCAGTCATCCCTGTGAAGAATATTGCATCCCTAGCAGCAATCTGTGAGGGTTTTATGCCCCTGCTTGTTCTGCCACATAGACCTGTCCACTCACCATCTCATATACTGAAATTAAGAACTTAGAAGCAACTACTCCCACTTCAAATGCCCTTGGATAAAGTGGCCTATTTGGTATGTTATGACAAGAAAGCAAGGAATGGCTAATGGAAAATTACTCTTCTTTTTTTAACCATATGACTCTCATCAATTATTGGTCTGCTTTTCCCACATTTTGAAATCTGAAATAATTCATCTGAATCTAATGAAGGGCTTCCCAGTACCCATCTCTAGTTAAGCTAGCCATCTAATAACAGTGGAGACCCAATGTGCCTGAAGCTGAAATTTTTTTTCCCTGCCTCCCTGTATAGCTGTGGTAGGTCTTTTAAAAGGTCTATATGCATCATAAGCTCCAATGCCAACAGCATACATTCTAGATATGCTTCAATGATTGGCTTTCTGTAGACAAATACTCAGAGGCAAAGAGTTGATGGAAATTGGAACTATTTTTGACATGTGCTAAAAAGCAGGATGAAGAACCATATAGACAGACTTCACTTTTAGGGCACCAAAGCAGTAAATCAGCCTGTCACCCACTAGTGTTGGTCTAGCTGCCATGCAAATGATGACTGGCCCCTGGTCTATATGCCTAAGGCAGATCTCCAACCACTCCTTTGTATCCTCGTCCAGGGCCAATGTGTTGCCATCCACAAGCCAAGGATCTGATACATGAGGACAACAGATGTTGACTCCAAGTGCTGAGCAAAACACTTTCCTACGAAAACTTTGACAAAGTAACTCTTTTAGAATACAGAAAGATGGCTTTTTATTAGTTTATTTTTGCTGTTTTAATAAGGAAGAAAATGAGCATTTATTAAGCAACTATCACTTGCCAGGCATCGTGCAAAGACTTCAAATATTATCTCATTTGATCATTACAATAATCCCTAGTAGGTAGGTGCTATCATTATTCTCATTTTACAGTTGAGAAAACTGAGGCAAAAAAAGCAAAGTGACTTGCCCATGGTTACACAACCAGTAAGTGTCTATCAAAGGTTGGATTTGAACTCAGGTTTTCTAGACTCAAAGACCAGTATTCTATCCACTATGCCAGCTAACTGACTAAGCAAGGAAAGGGGAGTTAAGGCAACTTAGTGCTTTTCAGCACTGGCACACAAATGGCAATAAAAAAAAAACCAATAAAATCGATAGCTCATAATTATATGGGGTATTGAGGTTTACAAAGATCTTCCCCTAAAGTAATTCAAGATAATATTTTTAAAATAAGTATATTCAATAAATTGGCAATGTATTACCCAAGGAGGCAATACTATAAAGGCAAACACCTGAAACTCTCACCCTTAATCATAAAGTGCTGCTTTCCTAGACTGATTACTTATGTTCTTGAAAACCTACCCACCACTTGCTTACATTTTGTTAACTGAAAATATCTCTTCAATAATTAGGCAACGACTTTCTGTAATATAAATTTTAATTGAAATACTAAATCATAGAATATAGTTCAGCAAATATAACCCTTACACTTCTTGGGCTATTATTCTGTCTGGCATTAACTACTACCATAATTCTGAAATCGTGAGGGCTAGGTCTTGCATTTGTCTTCCACCTTTTGTCTCCTATAGTAGGGGTTAGATCTTTTTTGGCACATGGGACATGATGATTGATATTTAACAAGTACATTTCTAGACTGATAAAAATTGAGGGGTTCATAGGATTATAGATTTAGAGGCAGATATTGGTCTGATCTTCTCACTTTACAGATGAGGAAGTTGATCTTGTAAGATGATACAGGTAGTAAGCAATAGAATCAAAACCTGAACCCAGGTCCTCTAACCTTTCTAATATACCAAATTTTGATGTGAAGATTGGAAAACTAAGAAATCATCATGGACTCCAGAGACTGAGTCATCTTTTCTTTAGGGTATTATTTCCTAGAATAGTGGTTGATTGAAAATGAATGACTAGTACCCTAGGGCAGATATTTATATTACTACTGTGTTATTTTTTATCCAGTATTTCACCATGTCCCACACATCTCTCTGCAGTCAAAGCAACATACATCTTGGGAAAAAAAATTGTAAGGGACTTGACTGGGTGAGAAACAATTGATTTAATTTTGTTTGTTTTTTTAAATGAATTTTGAGCATACAGTTTAACATGGTGTTTTCTTTCTCTTGCCTTTTCTTCCCCTCCCCATTAGCCAGATTCTTCTACTGTTAGAAAATCATGACTTTTTTTTCCAAGTGAAAATTTTTATATTTTTTCCAATTAGATGTAAGAACAATTTTAATGTGTTTTTTTAAAATTTTGAACTCTAAATTCTCTCCTTCCATCCTTTGAGAAAGCAAGCAAGATGATATAGGTTATACATGTACACTCATGCAAAACGTATTTTTATATTAGTCACACTGCAAAAGAAAGCACAGAGAAAAAAAAACAAACAAGAAAAGTTAAAGAAAAGAAGTTTGCTTTTATCTGCATTTAGTCACCATTAGTTATTTCTCTAGTGGTGGATAGTAGTTTTTATCACAAGTCCTTCAGAATAGTCTCAGATCATTGTATTGCTGTCAATAGCTGTCATTCACAGTGTATCATCATACAATATTGCTGTCGCTGAATACAATGTGCCCCTGGTTCTGCTCACTTCACTTTGCATCAGTTCATATGTCTTCCCAGGATTCTCTAAAACTACCCTGCTTATATACTATGACATCACAGTCATATATCACAACTTTCCTTCACCCATTCCTTTACTTGTTGGGCATCTGCTCAATTTCTAATTCTTTGCCATCAAAAAAGGGCTGCTATAAATATTTTTGAACAAGTAGTTCATTTTCCCATTTAAAACTTTGGGAGTGGATGTAGATCTGTTGGTGGTATTGTTGGGTCAAAAGGTAAAGCATGGACCTTTTGAAATCTGAGCATCCATATCAAAATTCCAGCTAGAAACAGAATACTGAAATTTAACCTCAGTCAAAAACTGAACTGAAACACACAAGCACTTCATTTCTGCCAAGTAGAATTTAACATGAATATCATCGTATAAATTACCTGGACATAAGAAAAGCTCTCCATGATGCTGACAGTGGGTACTATTATGTGCTGAGTACCAAAGGCAGATAGATGGTACAGTGGATAGAGTGCTAATTCTGGAGTAAGGAAAATTTGAATTCAAATTCAGCCTCAGACACTTATTAACTATGTAACTCTAAGCAAGTCACATAACCTCCAAATGCCTCAGTTTGTTCAACAGTAAAGTGGGGATAATAACACTATCTACCTCTTAGAGTTTTTGTGAGGATAAAATGAGTAATATTTGCAAAGTGCTTAACACAATGCTACGCACATAATAGATACCATAGAAATGCTAACAGTAATAATAGTTATTGTTATTCCTATAAAGAAAAGTATTTGCTATTCTGCAATCCCAGCCCTCCTCCCTTTCCTCCAGCCATAATGGTGCTATATGTCTCTGCCAGAAGGAAAGTCGAAGGTGGTTCATTATCACTCACTCATCTGTCAAGAAGTCATGCAGGGTTTGCCCACTTCTGCCTCATTAACATACACCACAGAAATCCCATTGTTCTATGCTTTTCACTGTTCAGCAGTGCCTGGGGCATGAGGAGAAGGAAGGCAGCAGCAGCATTCCTGGTTTGCATGTGGCACTATTTAGGGACTAACCATTCTTACATGAACATTTCATTACCAGTTAATTTCTGTAACCTGGAGTACACATCTCCTTGCATTAAAAACCTGCATGTCTCTATAATTAAATTTTAGAGCAGCCACCAAATTCCCAAAATTCTCCACTCCAACTGCCCTTTGGTTTGAAAGATAATCTGCTTTGCTCATCTATCAGAGGAGTGGCAGTGAATGGGGGGATTATGAAATGCTTAATGAACTCCAAGCCTTGCGATTGCCTTAAATTAATGCTTCCAACACAGTTGGGTTAGACTAAGCATGTCAAAAGCATCTGATGCAGAAAAGCACCAAGTTCAATACTTCAACTTAACTATTTCCTCTCTGCTTCTAAAAGTGCCCCAATCAACAAAGCTGTCATTGAATAAAACAGGAATAGACTTGGGAACCCTCCACATATCTTGCTAACACACTGGATTCCAAGGGAAGAAAACAGAGAATAGCAGGCACAGGACAAGGAATCCCTTCCCCACCCCACTCTTGGTACTGATCTTGTATTAAGGAAGACCTAACAGAAAATTCCCCCCCAGCACTTGGGTTCTATCTGGTAAAAAGTCATTCCATCTACTTTATCCTTCTGAGCTGATCTGTTCAAAATTAGCAGACAGAATTCTCTGATGAGTACAAAGGACTAAGTTTCTATTATAAGTTTCTTCAGTAGTTTAAAGGAAAGAAATGATGATCATAATGATTTCAGAAAGAGCTGGGAAGACCTACATGAACTGACCCAGAGTGAAATAAGCAGAAGCAGGAGAACACTGTACACTGTAACAGCAATGTTATGGGATGATTAAGTGTGAAAGACTTAGCTCCTCTCAGCAATGCAATGATCGAGGAAAATTCTGAGGGTCTTATAACAAAGAATTCCATCAACTTCCAGAGAAGGAACTGTTGGAGTCATAATGAAAATCAAAGCACACGGCTTTTTCACTTTAGTTTATTTGTGTTTTTCTTTTATGGTTTTGGTTTTATATGAAAATTCTCTTAAAACAATGGCCAATATGGAAATATGTTTTGCATGATAATTCATGCATAGCCCAGATCAAATTACTTCCATCTCCAGGAAGAGGAAAGGAAGGGAGAAAGGGAGATAATTTGGATCTTATAACTCCAGAAAAGTTATGAAGAAGATCGTTATTATATGTAATTGGTAAAATGAAGTATCTTCACAAAAATTGTTTAAAGAATTTCATGGCAGGCTTCAAATGTCTGAATTTTATGACCCTGTCCTAAGTTCTTGATGTTCCTCTTGACATCAGGGAAATTCCCTCCAAATAATGGTGGTAGTGCCAGGGTGATTTAAGGCTAAAGATAAAAGAGTGAGCCTCAGTAGATGGGGACCACCTATGAGTGAAATCAGAACCTAGATGTTGAGCTGTGAATAAAAAGAGAATTCATGAAGTGTTATTTGTGCTATCATCTCTGCTTCTGATTTTGGAATATCATTTTAAAATGTACATCAGGAACAACATTTCACTTAAGGCAATTTATGTTTTATGGAGTTTTTCTCTCTCAAGCATCCCAGGAGGTAAAGAGCACCAATATCATCATCCCCTTTTTACAAGTAAGGAAACTGTGGCTTAGAAAATTATAGGTGATTTTCTCAAGTGAGATACAGCTCTTAAAAATATTAGAACCAGGACTCAATTCTATCTGGGACTTATGGCCTCAAATCCAGAATTCTTTGCTCTCTACCATACTGTAAATTCAGAATTCCTGAATGTTTTCTTGTTGAACTGGATATACTAAGAAGGACACAGTACTCAAAATCATCTTTGGCATAGGATAACAGACTTGCATAGAGCTTGGATCCCAAGTGTACAAACACTTTAGATCAATATTCTCTTGAACATCAATGAGAAAACTTCCCCAGAAAATGCATTGCTCTGATCAGATACCACACAACACGTGTTGTGAAAGAATTATACACACACACATATACACACACACAAAACACACTTTTCATTTTAATCCTTTCTAATATGAGCCCCTATTTAAAGAAACCTATGAATTGTTATTGCCTTTTTATCAGTTAGAACAGTCATCATGGAAAATTATCTTGCTATTTTTCCTTCATTTGTGCCATTTCTGGCAGGTAGGTAGAACAATGGATAGAGTAATGGACCCTGAGTCAGGAAGACCTGAATTCAAGTCCAGCTTCCAACACTAATTAGCTATAAACCCCTTGGCAAGTCACTTGACCTCTGTTTGCCTCAGTTTCCTTGTAACAAATGAGATAATATTTGTAAAATGTTTAGCATGATGCTTTTCATATAATAGATACTCAATAATTTTTTAATTATTTCTTTGGCATGTTTATGAATGGCAGTAAGGTGTAACAAGAAGAGCATTAAAATGATTTTTTAATGTTAGTTTTAGTCTAGGTTCTGTTATTCAATAGTCCTGTAAGTGCCAACTAATCACTAAACCTCTCTATAAGTTAGTTATTTCTCCTTTATAAAATTCAAATAATAATGTTCATGCTAGTTACCCTTTAAACTGTTGTCAAAAATACCTATTTGGAAAGTGCTACTTATTTTTGGTTATGAATTCTAGTTTATATAATCTCCTCCCAATGCCTTCCTTTACAGAGGGCAGAAATTGTACTATAAGCTCATTCTACTTTGCATCTGCTACACTGCCTGATTTCAGCTCCATGGACTAAGATAAGATGTCCCTGTTTTGGGTATGCCCTAGTCTTCCCCTTCCTTGGCTTTCCTGACTCCTTTTATGTGTTGTCTCTCCCTGTTAAATTGTAAGTTTCTTTATTGAAAATGGGGACTGTTTTCCTTATTATATTCTTAGCACATACCACAGTATAGATAGTACACATAGTAGATGCTTAATAAAAATTTATTGGAGTGGGTTGTATTGATCAGTAGAGGGGAAGGAAATAGTGCCCACAGACCTTTTCTGGACAAGGAATTTGCCATGATAGAAAGAAGAATGAAGCATCCAGAGATAAGGGGAGACTGTTGGACCCAAAGTCAATTAGCTACAATAACTGTGAATCTAGCTAGTAGAGTTAAGCAAGCATCAGGATGACGTTTTCTAAACAAGCATATTCTGACATAGCTCCCCTGGTCTATTCAATAAACTTATGGAATAGAATTTAATTTAATTAAGACCAAGAAATCCTTTAAAAATGAAGAAATAAAAAGTATGTTCTAGCACAACTGCATAATAAGATAGGAGAACAGAATTCATATGTCAGGTCTACCAAAAGGTAATCTTAAAACCTTGGATAATTAATTTAATCTTGCTTTACCTCCAGTTTCCTCACCAATAAAACGAGAAGTCTGGGCTAGCTGACTTTAAAGCCCTCCTAAGTTTTCTATGATTTCTTATTCTCCCACTCAGCATATGATTAGAAGAAAAATTCCAAGTGTCTCTCTTCACCTCTTTTATCCTCTCATCTCATATTAAGCAAAACATTCTCCTTTACTATGGGCTCAAGCCTGTATATCAGAAAAAAACGTCATTGCCTCATTGTCTGAGTAACCATGGGCAAAAAACTGGAATCTCTCCAAAATCCGGTTTGCTTTGTTTGTGAAATGGAGAGAGTATTCGATATCTTTCTGCCTATATAAGGATGTTGTGGGGGAGAGATTTATTTTGAAAAATGCCAAATTTGATCTCACCTTTCAATTGAGTGAGCCCACAGATTTTATTAAGTGCTTACTATCTGCAAAGCACTGACCTAGGCACTGTGTTACAATGTTTAAATAGACTTTGTCCTCAAAGACCTTACATTCACAACAGAAACATAGAAGGTAAAAAAAGGTAACTTGAGGAGAATCAAAACACTAACACTTAGGAAAATCGGGGGATAGGTAGATATGAAGAGGAAGTACACTTCAGATATAGAGGACAGTTGTTGTGCACTATGTAGACAGGATATTGAATGCCAAGTTCAGAAAATAGCCTATAGATAATTTTGGCTATATCACATGGGAGGGTATAATGTGAAATAAATCTGAAGCAGTATATTGAAGTCAAAATGCATGTAGCTTTAAATGCCAGGCTACGAAGTTAGCATTTTACCCTAGAGGTCATAGGGAGCCACGGAAGAATCTTGAGCAAGAGGATAAAATGAACAATATTCTATGAAGCCCAGGCGACGGCTCTTATTTATAATTTTGTATAGGAAGCATTTTTCACTTTGCTGCTCTCTTACTTGCTGGGAAACGAATATTTGATTATGCTGGGTAAATCGATTTCACTTATGTTAACCCATGGAATCCTCCTGCTAGGCAAGAAGACCTAGCAAAAATATTCCTAGGGTTTAGCTGGTAAAAACTTGCACCTATTTTTCAAGGTCAATATTCTCTGGCCCCTCTTCCATTTGCTTTCTGCTATGGAAAAGCATTTCTCCCCCCATCTCAAATTATCTTGGGCAATAACATTTCTACTCTTTTTTTAAGCATGTCAGAAACACAAGTCACAAGAGGGCGTCCACTACCCCCTGAAGGCTGAATTTTTATTCTTCACATCTAGCAGAATTGGTACCTAAACCTCAGAGCTTTGTCAGACTTCTTTTCCCTCCCACATATATGTCACTTCTTTGTTTGCTGAGATGAAGAGATGAAGGAGGTGTATAGAAAATGTACCGCTTGTATTCAGGAAGGCTGAGTTACCTCAGCATGATCCCTAACTTTTTCCCTCATATTAAATTTTATGCAAGTTGTTTTTTCAAGTCATTGCTGAGAACAGACTATGCACTTTGGCAACAGAAAATAAGTAGCAACAATGGAAGAGGGTGTTTTCCACGAAATACTATTATGAGACTAAATGAGCCCACAGGTGCCCAACTGGTCCTTGTACTTTTCACTGGAGTTTAGTTTAAATAAGGGTTTCTGGGATCTTTATAAAGAAAATATTTGGTTCTTTGTGGGGTTCTGGGCTGTACTCCCAACTCTCAAATGCCTTATTCCTTCTTTTCTCCCTTTTTGTTACTTAATGTGAAGATTAAAGTTGAAGACTTCCTGAGAAGTCTGAAACTTAAGAGCCCAGTGATGAAGAAATTCTGCCTCTCATCCTCACTGCTGGTACCAAAATTTGGTGATAATATTCCTTTCCAGTAGAATTAGAGAAGAGAAAGAGCTTGTTGAATCTCATCCTTAAGGTGGAAAAATCAATGGGTTTGGATTCAGAGAACATAGATCCAAATCCTCCCTTTTGTCAAGACCTTGCGTGGCCTTGAATAAATCTTTTACCCCTTTGGGTCTTGGCTTCCTCATCTATAAAATGAGGGGGTAAGACGAGATTATCTTAAAAGTTAATTTCAGCTCCAAATCGATGATTTGGAAATATGTGTCTCTGGAAATACACTTCTTATTCACTTTTAGAGCAGGAAATGACCATAGACATTTTCCTCATGTTATAGTAATTTGTAGCTGGGTGCTACAGTGGGATCAAGCAGTGGCTTTGGAATCAGGAAGACTCATTTTCTTAAGTTCAAATCCAGCCCGAGACATTTACACAACTGTGTGACCCTGGGCAAGTCACTTGACCCTGTTTGCCTCAGTTTCTTCATCTATAAAATGAGCTGGAAAAAGAAATGACAAACTATTCCAGTATCTTTGCCAAGAAAACCCCAAACGGGGTCACAAAGAGTCAGACATGACCAAAATGACTGAAAATTCAAAAAGTAAAAATCCATCTCCTACAAGGGAAGCAAGATATTCTATATTACTTGTTATATATATATATATATATATAAAGCTTTTGATATATGTATATATACATATATCAAAGCTTATAAAAGGGATAAAATCTAATAAGACCAAAATGGACTTTCTAATCCCCTCACTCCTTAAGCCACTCTACAGCTGAATGAATATTTTTTTGTATAAAGGAAATGCAAAACAAAATTGACTGTTTGATTTACGTCATAGAACAACATTTAGCACCTCCCAAATATACACTATCATAACACTCCTGTTGAGTTCTGTCCACTTCCCATCATGCCATCAAGAACAATCCTTTTATGTATACCACTATGTCTTCTTTGATTATCCAGGGTCCATTTTTTAACTTGTTTTTAGAAAATATAACCAACAAGATGAATGCCACCATCTGCTTTGCCCTACAATCAGAGTAACTGATGACATTTTTAAGGCATACTATTGTATTTCTGAATTAATCCTCGCAGATGAAGCCTAATTTATTAGGATCATAAGATTTAGATTAATTCTGGGTAGAATTTTAGAGTTCAGCGAGTCCATCATTTTAAGGGCAAGGAAATTGAGGCCCCAAGATGGCAAAGGTGTCAGCATATATTACAGAGCTTGGATTCTAGTATTAGTCTTATGACTCTAGATCTGGCCTTCTTTCCACTGAACACGAGGAATTCTGTCCCTTGGAAAGTATAGGATTTATTGCGGGGAACAGCTTGACTAAATACATAATAATATAATTAATATACTTTGCTCTCAGAACAGCCTGAGAAAGACACCTGAATTGTTAATTCAAAATGCCCCAAAATAAACCACTTCCTTTTTTCCTCACACCAACGTGGTGAGGAAGTACAGCCCTGTTCTGATCACTTGTGGCCAATTAGAAAGCATCACCCTTTCCTCGCCTTCTTTTATTGACTTGCTGGCTAATTAATTGGTCAGCTACCTGAAGCTCCCATCCTGCACTTCAGCTCTGCTAAGCCACCCACTCTTTGCTTCTTTTCACTGTTGAAGACTTTTGGTGCTCTAACACATTTCCAAATATGGTGTCAAATCCAAAAGATGTCTAATGAAACAAAAATAGCAAACCATTAGATCGCCTGAACCTTGACGACTAAAATATTAATGAGAATTTCCACCCACCCATTTCCAGTGTTCTCCAAGTGTTCCTGAAAAATGGAGACATTCATATCAGCCACAATAGGCTGATGCCTAGTTTTCTATTCTTTTTTCTATTTCTACTCTCTATTTCTATTATTCTATTTCCTATTTCTATTCCTAGGACTGGTCAAGTACATTGGGATGGAAAGAGTGGTGGAGTTGTTGTTAATGGTGGTGGTGGTATGTGGGGTAGTTTGTGTGTATTGACAAGAGTAAGAATCCACTTAAATTAGGCAGGTATTGCTGGGCATGGCAGGGCATGCTTATAATACTTGCTATAGAGGGAAGCTGGGGAAACTGAGAATTCTGAGCCCAGGAACTGCGAGTCCCAATAGGGCTAACACCAATCGGGTATCTGCACTGTCTGGTTCAGCTCAGTGCTGCAGTGCTTAGAATGCCAGGTGTGGAGTCAGAAAGATTCCTCTTTGTGAGTTCACATCTGACCTCTGACATTAGCTCTATTACCCTGGGTGAGTCACTTGTCCCTCTTTGCCTCCATTTCCTCACCTGTAAAATGAGCGAGAACAGGAAATGACAAACCACTCCATTTTTTCTACCGAAAACCACCAATAATAAAGCAGTGTCATGTAGAGTCAGATATGACTGGAAAAAAAATGAATGAACAATAGAATTGAGTCTGGTACCAGTAAAGTAAATTCAGAAAAAAAAAAATTAGGAACCATTAGGTTGCCTAAAAAGAGGCAAACCAGATTACATCAAAAATGGAGGCAGTTAAAACTTCTGTGCCAACTGACTATGAATGACTGCTACATTTCTGCCTTGGGCAAAAAGGGTTACCCAGTCTCAAAAAAAAAACACAAAAAAGACCCCTCCATTGAATTTGAAACAAAATTTAAAGCTTTCTAGCATTCAAGCTTGTTTCTTGTGGGCAAAGCAGGATTTCCTCAATCTGTGTAGAAAGACTTTTTAAAGTATTCAGCTTAAAGGACATTTTGGACATCAAAAGGATTTGAAAATAATAATATTTAGATGAGTCAAATTTAAGTGAATCAGAAACATAAGGAACATCTTTCCTTGGAAACACACGTGGGCTTAATATTTCATAAGAATTATGCTCGATATGATGTGTGTTTCACTTTATCATACTCCAAATATCTGGGGAAAGGGTTTATTCTACTTTATGACTGCTAAATGTTTGCTTTCTGCATGAAGGAAGGGATTTAGTTGCACTGTTAAAAATGTTGAATGTAACTTTAGTATCCTGAGTAGGAGTAGAACATGTAACAGTGATGAGAGAAGGGAAAAGAATACTGAGTAAAGGATCAAGACTCACATTCTGGCTCCTGCTCTGCCATTGATCAGTTGCTTTATAACTCAGTTTCTTCATCTGGAAAACTGGGGTGAAAGGGAGATAATCTCTTAAATTTGATGGCCTTCTCTTTGAAAGCACATTGCAAATCATGGAGCAGCACCCAGGAAGCCACTGTATTACCACACTGACCAAGAATTAGAACTTTCAGGGGAAAAGATTTATTCAATTGATGTGTGTGTGTTTCTCCTAAATACATACTCACAGGTAGGGTGTTTCCTAAAGAGTCTGTACTAGTTCAGTTTCAGAGTGAAGAAAACAGAACTATAAATTCAGCTGTCTACCTTTCCCTGGTCAGTTCCTTGAAAGACAATAAAATCACAAAAACTCTTGAGTTCAAGGTTCATATCCTGAATATTCTAGTTATGTGACCATGTGATCATTTGGTCTTTCAAAACCTAGATGTCCTACTACATGAGTAATTATTATGGGTACAACAAAATGGAAAATGTATGGGGCAGAACTGGCTTCTATGTAAGTATACTAAAGATAGATAGATAGATAGATAGATAGATAGATAGATAGATAGATAGATAGATAGATAGATAGACAGACAGATGGACAGACAGACAAGCAGATAGATAGATAGACAGACAGACACATAGGTAGATAGATAGATAGATAGATAGATAGATAGATAGATAGATAGATAGATAGATAGATAGATAGTCAGATAGATAGATACACAGACAGAGATATATTGCAAGTTTTTTTTTGCAAGATGCCCAAATTGCTAAATGTAGCCAGTTATTTCAAGAAGCATTTATTGAATACCCTATTCCATAAAGATAAAAAGAAAAAATTGCACCTCTGTCCTTAAAAGTTTATAGTCTAATTGTGGGCATGTGATATATTCACAAACAGACATGGTACTAGGTAGAATGTGTCAAAGCAAAATGCTCTAAAAAAATTTAAGGAGGGAAAGAAGTTTTCATCTTCAAGAATCAGGGAATGCTTTGTAGAGGAGGTGTCAACTGAAGTGAGCCTTCAACAAGGAGGTGTATTCTAGTCCTAGGCTATAGGACTTCATTGAGGCAGCAGATGGGATCCTGAATTCACAGAACAGCTGGTGGCCCAGTCTGGCTGGAATATGAAGTACAGAAAAGGAAATACTGAGGCTGCTAGGTGATACAATGGATAGTGCCTTAGGCCTAGAGACAGGAAGATCTGAGTTCAAATTTAGCCCAGACATTTACTTGCTATGTGGCCTAGGGTGACACTTTACCTCTGATGACACCAGTTTCTTCATCTATAAAATGGGGATAACAGCAAGTACTCAAAAGGTGTTGTGATAATCAATGTTGTGAATGTTGTGAAAATCAAATGAGATATTATAAAGGTACAGTTTCTGGCACATAGTAGCCACTACATAAATGCTATCCATTATTATCATGTGAAATTTTTATTAGTAGTAATAATATTTCTTATTATATAACAATATTACTAAAATTGTCATATTATACAAAAATATTAATCATGATTAATATCAATAATATTATAATAATATTGATAATCATTAAAATTATTAAATAATAATTGTCATTGAATTTATTATATATTATATATTATTTATTATGTAATATTAATAAGAGTCATTGAACTGTTATATTATGTGGTGATATTAAATATTATTATTATTAAAATTATTATGTGAAATACATTTGGAAAGGTAGATTAGAGTTAGACTAAAATAGTGTTAATTATATAACAAAAGCTTTTGTATTTAATACTATATACCAGTGGTTCTTAAACTTTTTCAGTTTACTGCATAATATTTTATTCTTTGCCATGAGGAATCATAGCACACTGAATACAAAATGGGAAATTCACACACACACACATACACACACCATGCTATTTGCATGTTTCCATATAATTTCCATATAATACAGGAGGGATTCAATCTGGCATGTGTGGTTCCAAAAAATCCATGGCATACTTAACCAAGGTTGCTATGGCTCTTGTATCACAGCCTTTGAGGACTACTGCTCTACCTGGATTAGAGAGCCACTTAAATCAAACTCTGTCCATGAAAGAATAAAGGAAACAAAATTTGTTAAGCACTTAGTATAGGCCACTCATAGGAAATGGAAATACAAAATCAAAAAAGATCCCTGCCCTCAAGAAACTTATATTCTAGTCCGGAAGTCTTCTCTATTCCACATCCACTGTTCCTTCCTCTCCACCAGGGTTTCTTAACCTGCATAAGGCTCATGAACTTGTTCATTTGTTTTGTTTTTACTATTATAATAAATGTATTTCCATATATTTAGTTCCCTGATCAATACATATTTTATGCATTTAAAAAACATAACTTAGGGATAGCTAGGTTGTATAATTCCAGGCCTAAAAACAGGAGATCTGTTTTTAGTTCAAAAACATCCTGATCTGATGTCAAATATGACATCAGAAATTCCTAGCTGTATGACCTGGCAAATCACTTCTTCTGCCTTAAAAACCAATTCTTAGTATTGATTCTAAGACAAAAGGTAAGGTGTTGTTTTCTTTTTTTAATTAATTGGCAGAGTTGATCATGGCTCATAGTTTCAGAACTATGTGGAAGGGAATGGAGTGAGAGGAAATGGTAGGGGAAAAGATTGCTGAGGAGTATATCTTCCTGCGGAGGTTTCTTGGAGAGTAAGGAGTCAAATAAAATAGACCTTGAGCTTTGCTGAAATAGCAGTAATGGGGAGGCAAGTCTCAATCAGGACAATAGGACCTAGGATTGAAGTTCCCCTTAGGCATGGTCTACTGCAGTGATGGCAAACCTTTTAGAGACTGAGTGCCCAAACTGCAACCCTCAGGCTGCATGTGAGCCACCCCCTTACCCCAGACAGAGGAGTGAGGAAGAGCTCCCACTGGCTGCTGAGCAGAGGAGTGGGTCCTGTGAAAAATGTCCTAAAGGCATGTGTGGAAGGAGGGAGGGGAGCAGCCCTCTCCAGCCCATGTGCCATAGATTTGCCAACATGGCTCCATGGCATGGGCAGAAAGGTTTTTGACAAGACTGTGAAGGGAATGTGTGGAGGATAGGGTAGGATGGGCTTCCATTCTACTGAAGAAACAACAGATCCCAAACCAATAAGCACTTGTCTCATCAGAAAGGACTTATTTTCACTTATCCAACTTTATTTCTTTTTTCTTTTTATGAAATGTCAGAATAAACAGGAAAACCAATAGCAAAACAATTTCTAACTAATTGAGGCTCTTGGAAAGAACCACCTTCTAGACATGCATCAATGCTTGCAAGGGGAACTTGGCAAGAGAACTTGTTGGCACAGCTCAAGGCAAACTGATCCCCACTCCTGGAGAAAACATGAAATCCCCTGCTGTTAACAGCTGCATTATCTTCACCTACAAAGAATAGTAAGTTGATTGCTCTAGAGATATTTTCTTGAAAGTAATCCAAAGATGGGAGGCAGCTAGGTGGCCAAGTTTCTGGAGTCAGGAAGATATGAATTCAAATGCAGCCTCAGACACTTACTAGCTGCATGAATCTAAGCAAGTCATTTAATCTTGTTTGCCTCAGTTTCCTTATCTGTAAAATGAGTTGAAGAATAAAATGGCAAACCACTCCAGTATCTTTGCCAATAAAACCCTAAATGAGGTCATACAGTTGGACACAATTGAAACAACTGAATGACAACATAGATGATCTCACATATGTCTACCAGTCTGTGGCACTTATGAGGTGCCAAACCTCCCCCCAAAATGAGTAATAATTTTTATGATTGATATTAGAGATTAGTTCACTTGGTTATATGATGATTGCAAACAAGCTCGCAGCCATGGACTGAATCTATAAAGATTACTGGATTTCACATGACCACAGATTTAAGTTCTGTGTATTGCCAACTATTTTTTCTTTACAAAGGACTAACATATAGTAGAGGATATGTGAAAGAGAACATTTAATTTTCAAAGGACATAACTGTGATTTCAAATCGTACAATCTTCTGACAAACAGCAATTCAATTCGATTTAATAAATATTCATTTAGCATTTAATAGATGGAAGGTATGGTGGGTCCCAAACATACAAAATGAAAAATGAATTTTCTTCAAGGACTTTATAATAATCTGGGTAGTTTAGGATACAACGTGTCCACCAAGTATCATACAAGAAAAGGAATGATAAGGACAAATGGAAGATGATTTAGGCAAAGCCTAAGGAGGAAAAAAATGCTTTTAGCTTTTATCAAGGATTCTTATAGAGAGGGTTAAAACTGAGTTAGGCTATGAAGGAAGAGAAAGGAGGGTTTCAACAGAATAATAGCTAATATTTATATAGTGTTTTAAGGCTATTAAAGTAGTTTAGAAATATTCTTATTCTGTCCCCCACAATAACCATGAGAGGTAGATGCTAACAAAATTTCCATTTTATACTTGAGGAAACTGAGGCAGGCAGGGTTTAAGTGACTTGTCTTGGGTCATACATTAGTGTCTAAGGTAGAATTTGGACTCAACTCTTCCTGAAGTTATATCCAGCATTCTATTCAAACCTAGCTGCCTCAATAAACAAATAAGGAAGAAGTATGTTCCAGGCATAGAGTAATGAGTAGAGAAGGGAGAATGCAGGACAGAATAAAGGCTAGAAACATGGAGAAGACAAATAATAATATTGGAACTTAGGTTCATGAAAGGGAGTGGTATGGACTGACAGGAAGGTAGTTCAGAACTAGTTTGTGGAGAGCCTTGAATGCCAGGACACAGAGTTTATACAACAACAAAAAAGTTCCTTTTGTGCTGAAGAGAAAAGACTGAAAAATTATAGTCAAGGCTGATAGGAGAGTGCCTCATATATCTTAGTTCTTTCTTTCATTTTCTAACCTTTAAACCTCTACAAAAGTAGAAATAAATTGCCCTATATGATAAAAAACAAAAAGATGGGACAAAGTGAAACTATATGCTCCAAAGCTTGAACTAATATCTGCAGTTAGGAAACCAAGGACATGAGTCAATTATTTCATGTTGTCTTTTAAGGCATCTGTTTTAAGGACTTCTAGGACACAACTGCAGCTGCATTGCACAAACTCAAGATCATTTTTTCAACTGACTGATATTGAACTTAAATCACATAAAGACTGAAGCTGACAGTAAAAATAATCCAGCACAGCCTGGCCTCCCCGGGGCCTTAAGCTCCAGGATGTGAACATCATGCCAAATTCCTGAGAAATGCAGTATCCTATGCAAAAGTCTGTCATAAGGTTATCTGCTTGCATGTTAAAATCCTTCCAGTCTACACTATAACTTCCTGCACATCATATCCCAGTATGCCATTATTTTGTGTCTGGGATTAAAAATAAGACTATGGAGCTAGTTTTCTTCTGTGTGAATTATGGTATGTGAAAATTAGGGGCTTGAAAGTCAATTTAAAGTGATTGCTATTTGCACCTATGAAATAATAAACTTGAAATCTTTAACTTAAGAAATAAGAAATTTAAAAAAGAATCAGAGAGTAGAAGAGAAACTGTTGGGCTAGTTTAGAAATATCTAAAAGTAAATAGAATTTCTATGCAATTGAGAACTCCAGTATGAGGCAGTACCCAAGAAACAATTTTCAAAGACAGATTACATGCCAAACACCGCATTTGGTTCTAAGGATGATTTTTTTTTAAACCCTTGTACTTCGGTGTATTGTCTCATAGGTGGAAGATTGGTAAGGGTGGGCAATGGGGGTCAAGTGACTTGCCCAGGGTCACACAGCTGGGAAATGGCTGAGGCCGGGTTTGAACCTAGGACCTCCTGTCTCTAGGCCTGACTCTCACTCCACTGAGCTACCCAGCTGCCCCTAAGGATGATTTTTTAAAAATCAGAAAACCTAATTTACCCTGACCCTAAGAGCTTACATTCCATTTGGACAAACATGTGACATAATTAAAAACACAATTGGCATCAGTGTGTTATAGTGTAGACTGAGAGTATGAGACAGCATCAGAAAGATTAAGGACAAATTCCTGCCTCAGATATGCCCCAAGAGACATTAGGAAAGTCACTTAACCCATCTGGGTCTCATTTTCTTCATCTTTAAAATTAATAGGTTGAGCTTGATTGCCTCCAAATTTATGATCCTATGTTCAATTTCTAAGTAATACTATCTATCTAACCATATACTTATCTATCTCCCTATACATTTTGCATGTGTGTGTTGATAAATATATGACTACATATGGTATTTGGAATCATAAAATGATTATTGATGTATTATCTTTAAAACAGGCTTCAAGTATTTGGTAATACATAAAATATTTTAGAACACAGAAGCATAAAATCTTAAAATTGAAAAGATCCTCAGAAAGTAATTCATCAATTTTCCTACTGAAGCATCAGCCCCTTCTAAAACATTCCCACAAATGGTCATTTGCCTTTGAAAATCTTGAGCAATGAGGAATTAACTCCCTCCTTCTGACGCAGTTTATTTCATGACTGGACTGCTCGATTTTTATGTAAGTCTTCTCTTTCTTTAGTTGAAGTCTAAGTCTGCCTCCCTTTAATTTCAGCCTTGATCACTTTGACATAGTTCTGTTTTCTAGGAGCAAGAAAAATCTATTCAAACTACTCTTTCACCTAAAAAATTGTGTGGTGGGAGTAGGGTGGTGATGGAGGTTTTTCAGACTCTCCTCTTTGTCTTTCATATTACTATTGACTCTGTACAGGTGGTATAGTATAAGTGTAAGCATCCCTTCTCCACCCTGGGAAAAAATATCAAAGGACGTATAGTTTTCTTTAGCCTTTGGATAGCTCCAAGCCCCCAGATAGAGACAACACTTCAACTAAAACAGATCAGTACTATATCTATCTGTCCTCTGGAGTTGTTTCCCTTTAGGTTGCATCCTCCCAATTGTATATATATATATATACATATATATATATGTATATATATATATATATATATATATATAAAGAATACCCAGAATAACAAACATTTAACACTATCAATCTAAAGAGAAAGAGAAAATGTCTAAGCCCCAACCCCCATAAAAATTAAACAGGCTTTCTCATGCTGAGAAGAAAAGGTCTCAGCCTTCCATGAGAGAGACCAGGAGAGAAATTGCGATTTAGAATTAGAATGTGGTTTGTGGTCTAAGGATTTCGGCATCAAAGGATCAGTCTTAACATTCTTCATGTCCCCCTGACTCAGGCCCCTAAAGTCTTGGTCACTTTCTCTGTGGAAGTTGCCTCTCTACCTGTGTTTCCCTTTCAAGTTCCACATGACTTGTTACAAGCTTCCTATTCTTCAACTAGATGTATCTTCTACTCAACTAATTAAGAACTGGCTTCCTCATTTACTTTATTTCCTAGATGCAATAAACTGACTTTTAAAAATATTTATTAATTTATTATGTTAAAATTCAGTTAATTCCCCCATTCTTTTCCCATTATAGAATGCATCATATAAAAAGATATATGCATATATAAATTTCTTACTCATTTCTGTTTATCAGTTCTTTCTCTGTTGGTGGATATACACATCATTATTCAAACAATCTGGCATAAACTAGACATAGACCAATATCTTATGCCATTTACCAAGATAAGATAAAAATAGATATGCAACCTAGGCATAAAGGGAGATATCATAAGCCCAGAGAACATATTACCTATCAAATTTAGGATAGAAGAAGAATTTGTGCATAAAAAAGATTTAGAAAGCATTGTGAGATGTAAAATGTAAATTTTTAATACATTAAGTTGAAAGAGTTTTATACAAATAAAGCTAACTCAGCCAGAATTAGAAAGAAAGTGATAAGTTGGGGAGGGAAATTTTATAAACAGTTTCTAGAATAGAGGCCTTATATCAAAAATACATTGAGAACTTGGTCAAATATGTAAAAATATGAGCCATTCCCCAATAAATAAATGGTCAAAAGATATAAACAGACAATTTTTGGTTAAAGAAATCAAAGCTATATATAATTATATGAAAACATGCTCTAAATCATTATTGATTAGAAAAATGTAAATCAAAACAACTATGAGATATTATCTCACACTTATTGGATTAAATGAAAGGTCAAAATGATAAATGTTGAAGGGGATATGGAACTATGGGGACACTGATGCATTATTGGTGAAACTGTGAACTGATCCAATCATTTTAGAGAGCAATGGGAATTATGCTCAAACAGTTATAAAAGTGTTTGACTTTTGATACAGAAATACTACTAAGGTGATGAAGAATTAACCGACTTTCAAAGATTGCCCTGAGACATGACATATCCTTCTTCATTTTACCACTGTTGCTTGCTTTTCAATTCATAGAAGGTATTAATCTGTACCTCACAGAAGTAGTGCTAGGCATTTATTCTGTATTTTATTATTTTTGTGCCTTGTAGTCAGATCCTTTACTATTAAATCCTATACTTTCAAAAATCCACTCTTTCATGATTGTTTTAAATAGATGAAGACTTCTTTCATTTCTCCCTCCAACTACATCTTCTTTTTTTCTTAGCTATAAATCCCCAGTTCCTTTAATTCACCACAATATAACAATTTCAGGTCTCCATATCTCCTGAAATTGATGATGAATCTTCAGGTCTCCTGAAAATGAAATCTTCAGGTCTCCTGAAAATACCCTGGGACAATTATCAGATTATCGATATCCTTTCTAAAATGTGGGGCTTAGAACTCTAGACAACAATCCAGATGAAGTATCTCCAGAGTATCATTATTGCTTGTCTTCTCAATGGTTAGGGGAGAGGCTAGAGGTAAAGAGAGAATTTAGAACTTATGTTTGTTTAATTTATAAACATTTTTAAAGGAAATGTAGGCCATAACAACTAAGAAAAGAGAAGTACCATGAAAACCAGGGAGAATAAATTATTCAGAAAAAGGGTGGTCTGATTTATCAAATGTTACAGAAGTCAAGAAGAACAAGTAATAGGAAAAGATAAATGAATTTAGTGACTAGGAGATCGTTGGTGAACATGAAAGTATTTATAAGAACTAGTGGAGAGGGAAATAAGCAGAACCAAGAAAACAATATGCCCCAGGACTACAATAATCTAAGTTAATAGATCACCAAAAGGAAGTTGAACTCTGAATAATTAAAAAAACAATGAAGGTCCCAGAGAACATATAATGAAGCATATTTCCTCCCTCACAGCAGAGGTAGAGAATATAAAGACAGAATATTTTATACATTGTCAGATTTTTTTCTGTATCAACTGTTTTTGCCTAATTATTTTCCCTCTCACCAAGGAGAGTTCATTATGGAGGAGGTAGATTGGAAATGTTTATGATGTGAAGAAGAAAGATATAACTAAGGCTTAATTGAAGAGAAAGTAGAGAGTAAAGAGAAAGAGACAGAGAGAGAGACATTGACAGATCCAGAGCAGAGAAATTATTGGTGACCTTGGAGACAGTAATTTCAATTAAATTGTTGGGGTTGGAAGCCAGATTGTAAGTGACCAAGAGAGTTTTTAGAGTTATTAGACACAAGAATAAATAGCCTTTTCTAGGAATGTGCAACATATTTAGGAAGAGAAATATAGGAAGAGATCTTAAGAGCTAGGTGAAAGTTTCTATGGATGAAAGAGATGTGGAAATGTCTATAGGTAGCAGGGAAGGACACAGTAGATAAAGAGAGACTGGACATTAGGGATTTGAAGGGAGTAATCAAAAGAAAAAATCCCAGAAGGAACATCATGGAGATATTTGTTCTAAGAGGAGCTGACAAAGTCTGAATGCAGATTGACGTATACCATTCTTCATTTTATTTCCTCCCTGAATTTTTCTCTAATGTAAATACTAAGTGTTTTCTTTCACAACCTGATGAACATTGAAATATATATTATATAATCACACACACAACCTATATCATATTACCAGCTGTCTTGGGGAAGGAAAAGGGGTGGAAGAGAGGGAGCATGAATCACAAAATGTAAGAAAACAGTTACTGAAAATTGTACCAACACGTAATCTGGAGAAAAAGCAAGAGTACCTGAGTTCAAATCTAGTTTCACACACTTACTAGTTGTATGACCCTGGGCAAGTCATTTAACCCTATTGGCTCAGTTCCTTATTTGTAAAATGAACTGGAGAAGAAAATGGCGAACCACCCCAGTATCTTTGCCAAGAAAACTCCAAATTGGATTACGAAGTCAGACATGGCTGAACAAGAGAAAAACAAAAACATACTTGCTGCCCCAAGAAATTTATTGTTGTAAAGAGGAGACCTAACAAATACAAGGATATAGCTATAAAGTTATGAAACAGATTTTCATGTGTTCCTTACATAAATCAGTCACAGAACTTTAGTTTAATACTCATATGCATCAATTGAATAAATAGCTATTGAATCAGGTGCAAGGCATTGGAAAGAGATGGAGTGATGCAACTGAGACATAGCTCTGGCCTTCAAAATGTTTACAAACCATTAATGCCGATAACATAAGTACTTTATATATGTGTGTGTGTGTGTGTGTGTGTATATGTATATATACATATACACATATATCTCATATAATATTTTATATGATATTATGTATATATGTATAATATATGTGTATGTGTACATATAAGCATATATCTCATATATATCTATATAATAAAAATAGTGTCTACTAAATGCATGAGAGGGAACAAAGAACATGTTTCAATATTTCAGATAAAAGGGAAAATTTGCTTCAGGTGAGAGATAGTAAACTGTTTAAGAAGAGGCATTTGAGGTCCATTTTAAACAATAAAATACTTTTCAATAAGTGTGAATGGTTAGGAGGGGAGAGTTAGGGGAATGATTCGACTCGTGACTGTGTGTAGGGAATAGTGTTCAAAGGCACAAAGGAAGGTACAGAGTTAGGGTATAGAGCACATTCAGGGAATGGAGATTTTGAATGAGACATAGCATATACAAAGGGGGACTATAAGAAGAAGGTTAGCTTGGAAAGGTAAATTGAGATAAGAATCTGAAGAGCCTTTAATGCCAGATTAAGGAATTTTGAGGTTATTACAAAAAGATGCATTGGTTATTCCTAAAGAGGTTAGCAATAAGACAGGAGCTATGCATAAGGAAGATTAATCTGGCATCACTATGTAGGAGGGTTGGGGAGGGAAAGAACTGTGAAGAAAAACACAAGAGTATCTATAAACAAGTGATCACTAATGCAGTTGCAATGTAGAATTCAACTTTTTCGTCTGTTTAAAATAGATCTCAAGCCAAAATAGATCATCTAAGCAGGATGTGAAAAATTAACAAAGATGAATAGAATGGTCAAAATTACAGAAAGAATATATTGGACTTCTAGCTTTGCCATAGACCAATTCGATTTTGAAAAGCATAGATAGGCTATTTACTTCTTCTATGCCCCAATTTCTTATTCTATGAAGTAAGGATACTTCCTTGCCCTTAAAATTAGAAAGTATTAATAACATTTGCAAACTTTGGGGACCAGATTGGATGAATGAACGGCTGTAATAAAGTTTTGGTCATGATTTCATTATTCCAGACATAACAAGATTTCTTTGTGTTCACCCATCATGTGGTGATTAATAGGTCTCCAGCTCCATGTGTAAAGGCTTCTGAAGCACCTGTTTGGAAAGCACAATCAGCTGGCAAGAGAATTAATGGGCTCTTGTAGATGACAGGTGAAGCCCTGAGCAGTTATCAAACACTGATATCAGAGGAGCAGCCCTAGGTTATCATTGTTGAATGCTTGGATTATGAAAAGAGAGTATGAGAGGCAAGCTACAAACTAAGCTTTTCTCTCCTGAAACCAGAGACAGAGACACAGATTGTCAGAGGGATGAGACAGAGGGAGAGTCAGAGAGAGACAGAGATGGAGACAGAGAGAGAGAGAGAGAGACAAAGAGAGAAAGACAGAGAGAGACAGAGACAGAGTCAGAGACAAACAAGAAAGAGATAATTCAACCAGTTTTCAAAGGGTTCGGCATATAAGGAGATGAAAAACCTATGATTACTTTTTTTTTTTTAAGTTGATGGAAACTGTTAAAGAGAAAAAAATCCTGCCACTTAGGGGATAGTTAAATACAATAGAAAGAAACCAAGACTCATCTGCCTTCAGTGTCATCCTACATACAACCTGGGAAACTTTAGTCTTTAGTGTTTTATTCAGTCACATGATGATTCAGGTTGATTTTCCACCAGCCTAAGTTCAGATCTGAGCCCAGAATGAAATGTTTAATGAGGCCAGGTTTTGAGGGGTTGTGGATAATTGTATCTTTAAATAATTAACTTCAACCCTTTGCCCAATCACATATAAAACTCTCTTTGGTGGGCAAAGAAACTAGTTGCCATTTATTTGTGTCCCAAATTCTCTGGAAGTTTGCAGATTCCTCTAGGCAGCAAACCTGGAGAAATCTAGAGGTTTCAGTTGAGGAGAGGGCAAACTATTTTCTGGAACATGTCTATGTACTTGCTGATTTCCAAGGTAGGAAGCCTGGAACTCGATGCAGGGCCATGAGCCTGTGTGGAGTCAAAAGGAAGAACATTCCTTTTTTACTCAAGCAGAAAATTTTTCCGAAACATTTTCAGAACATCCCTTCTCTTGTTATCTCCTGTATCTTCAGTCCTCCTCACATCTTAATTTGCATTCTAGATCCATTGTCTATTCCATATGGTCATCACTCCCTGTAAAGAAGGCAAACAAACTTCTCTCTCTTTCTTTCTTTCTTCCTTCCTTTCTTTTTTCTTTTTCTCTCTTTTTCTTCTTTTTGCTTAGATTTGTTTCTCATTTTTCAAATTAACTGTCCAGTTAGCCAGCTATACAAGAGTTAATAGCAGAGCTGCTGCATGAAAGAAGATGGGGAGATGAGCATAGATAAAGAGAACCATAGTCAATGTTATAAAAGCCAGATGCAAGTCAGGGAGGCAGAGACTGGGAATAACCATACTAAGAGAGGTCAAATATATCAAAGGAAAACCAATAAAAACAAGGACTGGGGTGAGTAGTGGGCATCAGAATGGAAGAAAGGGTTAAAAAAAATGAGGACACAAAGATTTAAAGAATGATAAGTCTTCAGAAAATTTCCTGTTTGCCTTATGAGCTCTGGCTTCTAGAACATCTTTATATGGCTAGTTAGTCTGTGTTTGACCTTAGCAATGTTGTGCAGAGAAAAGTCAAGAAGCATTTATTAATCACCTACTCTAAACCAGACAAGGTGCTAAGCCTTGGAAGATAATACATTTGAATTACATAACTGGTTAAAATCTTTTCTTTAACTAGTTATGTGACTTTGTATAAAGCCTTTCTGTCTTGAAGAATCATGGTATATTTTATCCCTTTTGCTTCTTAAGATGACAGAACTGTTAGCCACAACTGTCAGTCATTGTATTCTCTCCTTATCATTTTTCCTCACAGTCATAATAAGTCTCCTCTCTTCATTCTAAACTGTTCATATGGAATGGTCTTATCTTTAAAGTTTTTTTAATGGTTATTTTGTTATTTGTTTTATCTCCTCAATTACATTGTAATCACTTTGAGGACAAGGACCACATGTTATTCTCACAACAACCTTGTGAGGTACTATAATTAGATCACAGGCTTTACAAGGAGAAGAAATATTAGGGAGTATCTGGCCCAACCCCTTAATTTTATAAATTAGCAAACTGATGCCCAAAGGCAAAGTAATTTGCCTGAGATTAATTATAGGAACAATAATTAGGAGAGTCAGAATTCAAACCCAAGCCCTCTGGTTTCGATTCCAGTACACTTTACAGGACTAATCAATCTATATTTTAAAGCACCTTCTATGTGCTACACACTCTGCTAAGTGCTGGGGAAACAAGGAAAAATAAAATCTAGTCCTTGCCTTCAAGCAGCTTACAAAACAAAGAGGGAGACAACCTGCAAACACATATACACAAAGTAAACTATATATAGGCTATACTTTTGCTATGCATGGAATATCATTAGACACATGGAATACAAAAACAAAACTTAAACAACCTCTGCCCTCAAGGCACTACATACTATTCTAGAAGACAATATATATACTTGAAAACACACAAAATGCAAGGTACTTTCAGGGAAAGGCAAGAGCAGCTGGAGGATTTAGGAAAGACTTCATGGGGAATGTGGCATTTGAACTAAACTTTAAAAGAAACTAGAATTTTAAACTGCAAAGGTAAGGAAGGGGGACATTCTAAGCTAGCCTAGGAAGAAGTATAGAAAGAAGAGATAATAGGAACAGTGAAGAGAGTGCTTTAACTTTTGCAAAGCAAACCTCATAATAACCCTTTGACTTAGGTGCTAATCTTGTCACCATTAAACAGATGAAGATGCTAAAGCTTAGGAACCTAGCTTGGATAACAGGGCTATTAAATGCCTCAGATGGGACTTGAATTCACACTTTCCTGGGTCTGGCACCAGCCCTCTAATCACTAAGCCATGCTGCTGCTGAGCATGGAAGTGGAATAAAATATTGATATTATTTGTCCTTCATTTTCAAAGAAGACCAATGACATCATAGCAAGATATCTTGACCTGTGCATGAATTGGATTTAAGTTAGGCAGAGATTCACAAAGTCATTGCCTCATTCTCTTTTCCAAAATCAACCAAGTCTGGGATGGAGGTGTTGAGTGGCCAGCAGTGGATGACCTTGTGCTTCTTCAAAGTCTGACCAAGCTTAAAGGCCCTCCTCAGGTCTACTTCAAGTGCCTTAATGGCCACTGGAACTAATTGTTCTCATCTACCCATTGAAATGGAGAAAATCTTCACATGCTTGGAATAGACAAATCTTTAAAAGAAACTAGAATTTTAAACTACAAAGGTTTAAAATTCTAATTCATAAAT
Organism: Gracilinanus agilis; assembly: GCF_016433145.1. Taxonomy (NCBI): domain Eukaryota; kingdom Metazoa; phylum Chordata; class Mammalia; order Didelphimorphia; family Didelphidae; genus Gracilinanus; species Gracilinanus agilis. The sequence continues at coordinate 604,824,295 of NC_058130.1, read as the reverse complement.
TCTAATTGATGGTTTTGTAGCCATCGGTTACCCTAAATCTGGTTTATAGCCTATATACCAGGGGTCAGCAACCTTTTTGGCCATGAGAGCCATAAACGCCACATTTTTTTAAATGTAATTTTTTGAGAGCCGTACAGTGCTCACAGTGCGCGCTCCTGTAACAGTCCTGAAAAAAAAAATTGACTTTATGGCTCCTGCAGAAAGAGCCATATCTGGCCCTCAAAAGAGCCAGATATGGCTCGAGAGACATACATTGCCGACCCCTGCTATATACTGAGATATGGCCATTGTGTATATTATAGCTTTTTGAAGCTATAAGAAAGAAATGAGTGCCATATATAAAGAATAGCCAAAACCAATCAGGAGAGGGGCCAAGGAAGATGAGGCCTAAATGAAAGAAAACAAGATTTGGAAATGAAGACATCATTGCTAAATTTGGAAAGAAAAAATTAATTTGAGTGATGAAATCCAAAACCATAATGGAAGGGCTGAGGAGAAAATTAGAGGAAGAAAATGGAGATAGTGTCAATAGACTGTTCTAAGAGTTTGATAGAGAAAAGATGGAGAGATATACGATAATAATCTAAGGAGATACTAGGGTCTAATGAAGAGGTTTCTGTGTTTTAAGTATGGGTATACTTGGGAGTGTTTGGAGACAGAAGGAAAGGAAACAATAGATAATGAGAGGTTGACAAGGAGGAAAATGATTAAGATTACAACCTATTGGAAAAGATGAGAGGAAAAGATGAAAGGAGGTGGGACCAAGGAGGGTACATGAAGTCTTGGCAAGTAGAAAGGCCATCTCTGTCATATATTAAAGTAGGAGAAAAGGTGGGGTGATGTCAAGAGTTTTGAGGTAAAGAATAAAGTGAAGAAGTTCATGTCAGTTGACCTCAATTTTCTCTGTAAAGTAAGAAGTGAGATCCTCAACTTGGGGGGGAGGATGAGGCTTGAGGAGAAAACAGAAGATTTGGAAATGTTTTTGTAGAGTGTGAGATATGGAATCAATTAGGGAAAAATAAAAGGATCAACTTGCTGCAATGAGGGAGTTGGATAACATGACTTTATAATGTACTTAATCAATACAGTTATGAGACTTCCTCCAGTTCTGTTCAGCAGCATTTGAGTAGGATTGAAGGAGCCAGATGGTGGGAGTAATCCAGGATTGAGGTTTGGCAAGGGATATTCCACAATAGGATAAGGGTGCAAGGGATTAGAATTCAGGGGCCAGTTTAGAGTTGAAATAGCTAGTATTAGCCTGAGATTGGAAAAGGAAAATGAAATGAGATCAGGGGTAATGGCCTTAGAAAATGCTGTGAGGGCAATTTGGCTGACTCATTGCATGCTGGAAGGTAAGTAGTATACAAAAAATCTGGAAAGGTAGGTTAGAGCCAGATTATGTTGAATTTTGAAGGTAATGGGGAACCAGTGGAATTTTTACCATGCCGCTTCTTATTATCTCCATTTTATAGACTGTGAAATAGAGGATCAAGAGAGGTTAAATTACTTACTCAGAGGCACTCAACTAGAAAACAGCCAATTGGGACATGAATTCATGGCTTTTTATTCTAACATCTTTCCACTATATAATAGTAATAATTGTCATCATCATAACCTTGATGGCACATGATTTTTGTTGCTCTAGAGTTTACAGGTCACTGTCCTTGAAATAATCATGTCAGATGATGTATCTATTATTATCTTCCCCATTCTACAGATAAAAAAAAACTGAGCCACAGATTGGTGAAATAACTTCCTCAAGGTCATAACAAGCATGAATGGGGCAATATAGTGCAATTAAAAATGCTGAATTTGGAGTCCATGACAAGTCAGTACAAAAGCATTTATTAAGCCTACTCCGTGAATTCTGTGTCTTCAATTTAATTGGTAATAATTCATTTATTCTCTCTCTAAGCCTATTTCCTATTTCATCTGGAAAATGAGAATACTAGCCAAGAAAACCATAAAGGTCCCCTAGTCTTTTATGGCAGAGCCAGGTTAAAAGTTCATATTATTGGTCTTCCTTCCTTTCAATTGTATCCAACTCTTCATTTTGGCAAAGATATTGGACTGGTTTGCCATTTCCTTCTCCAGCTCATTTTAGAGATGAGGGAACTGAGGCAAAATGGATTAAGTAAATTGCAAGGTCACATAACTAATAAGTGTCTTAGGCTGGATTTGAACTAGGAGAGAGGAGTCTTTCTGATTTCAGGTGCAGCATTTTATCCACTACACCCAAATCCAAGACCCTATTCATGTTTCATCAATACAAATAAAAATATTCGTTGATTGACTAAAGCTGTTTTCACCTTTTAAAATGACTACTAGTTCTTCTGTTCCTCTCTCCAGCAGGTCTCTACTAATTATTATTCTTCCACCCACGTTGAAGGTGAGGCAGCCTAAAAAGAAGTCAGTTGATATCAACTTTATTTTGTAACACTGAGGCAAAGTTCACAGTCTTATAAGGATCACTTTGAGCATTTTCCAGGCCTCCTATCCAGACAGACCACATAATGTAAATAAATCCTTTCATCCAGTTCCAAAGTGCTCCTTCACATTCATCCACGTTCATGCAGAATCTTTTTTTTAAAGCTTTGCCTTCAATCAGCAAGCAGATCTTTTACTGGAAAAATAAAATAAAAATTTTAAACCCACAACTGCTGAATTTATTAACTTGCATGTGTTTAATGCAGGCAGTTGTCATTTAAAATAACAAATGGGACCATTTAAAATGAACGTGTTTTTGATCAAAGAGCGCCTATTATCTAAAAAGATGATTTTCCAATAACATTTGTTTGGGGATGTGGAGATGGTATTTGTAGATTTATTAGTATTATTATCATCTGTTTGTTTTTACTTTGAAGTTTTCCCTTGCCCTCTGACTCAACAAATGTCAAGATAGCATTTCCCTGTGTCTCTTAGTGTGACTTAATAATTCACCAAAAGAATGGTGGTTGTAGAATTTCCCTTAAGAGATCACATTCTCTGGCATTATTTACAGAGATGGAAAGTGTCTTCATCCCTGCAGTTACAGAAGAATGACAAGTGTGGTCATTCGCCTAAAAGAGCAGCGGCTCTCCCCCTAAAAGTGTTCCGCAGCAAGAAGTTAGGAAATAAAAGAACTCCATTGGCTGTTTAAGAGCCAAATTGATGTTTAATGGGAACAAATACACATGAGTTGCTTAATGAAATAGAAAAGACTATTTCCTATTCGACATGATCAAATTGGGTCATCATTGATTTTGTGAAATCTAATTAAATGAGCATGTGCGCCCATGTATGTACATACATACAGAATCACACAAACCTAGATCTTGCCTGACTTCTATAAACAGCTTTAAAAACATGGATAGAGAGTGAACTCTTGCATAAAATTAAACAAAACTCTTCATAGTGAAAGGGGAATAGAATACATAAATGGTACACACAGCAGAGCCTTACTCTTTAGTGAAAAATATTCTCTTGCATAATAGGGAAGAAAAGAGAAGATGAAAGGAAGAACACCAATCATTGTAATTCACTTGGAATTCCAATTTTAAGACTGGATAGGAGTCAAGAAGAGGAGTCTTCCTGAGTTCAAATCTAACCTCAGACACTTACTGGCTTTGCAACCCAAGGCAAGTCACCTAAGCCTATCAGCCTCAGTTTCCTTACCTATAAAATGAGTCAGAGAAGGAAATGGCAAGCCACTCCAATATCTTTGCCAAAAAAAACCAAACAAACAAAAAAAACTCCAAATGAGGTCACAAAGAGTCAGACACAACTGAAAAATGCCGGAACAAAAATAATGAATCCCTTTAGCATCAAGTCCAGTAGCCAAGATAGGGATATAATGCCAATCTAAAAGGGAACTCGGAGCAGGTAATCATTCAATTCAGGGGAAGGAAGACTATAGCCAAATAGTGCAGAAGGAAGAATCCAACATTTATATCAAATAACCTGTGTTCTAATCCCAGCTCTTCCACTTAAATCATTTCTCTAGGCTTTGTTTTCTTTATCTCTCAACCTAGAAGAGTGGAATTGGACTAAGATAATATCCAGCATTCTTTCAACACTAAATCAATGATGATATGAGGGAAGGGACATAACTATCTATAATGATCCTTGATTATGATCCTGTCTGTTCTCTCTATAAAGTGTATAAGAGAACTTCCATATTGAAGAAGAATTTTAGAGACTACTAAACAAAAACATTATTTAAGAGATTCTACAAAATGGGACAGGGTTGTTTCTGAGGAGGAAAAATAGATCCAATATTTCATAGGAACCATAGGATCTCTTGATTTGGGACAAGCTGCCAGTATCTGATGACTGAATAGCTACATTTTTTTTATTAAATGAGTTTTGTTCCTTCATCATGAGCCATGTGTGGTCACTCTCATTCTGCCAGCACTCGGAGGCCTCTGTTTTCCTTTAGTCTGATCCTCCCTTGATAGAGAAAACTAGGACCTCTTCCTGAGCTCCTGAAACTCAACTCCAACTGGCCCTCTCCTACAGGAATTCCCCCATCCTATTGAACAATAGCTTGGCAAGCACCAAAACAACAATAAAAAAATTGAAAAAGGAAAGAAAAAAATGAGGGCAAGGACTTTTCATGCTAGAATGGTTGGCGCCTGACGATGGCGAAGAGAAGTTTTGAAGTTAAAATAAGCCTAATACATTACAGCTTTCTGCCTATTTTTCATAAGCAGGGAATGTAACTCACATGCTTCTGCAGATGGATTCTGCTCTCTTTCCCTTAGATCTGCCTAGTTCAGAATGTCTTGGCAAAGCCGGGGTCTCTTCATCTCTCTCCCGTTCATTCTTGTCATTCTCTCATTTCCAAACCAGACCCCCCACTACCCAGTAGTCCCTATCCATGGAATTATCAAGGTCTCAGTAATCAATACATCAGTTCACAATTATCCACACTGGGACCAAAACCATATTGACTATTATTTGAGTAGCTATCTTCATATTTCAATTCAGTGACACCCATCCAATCATCCAAAGATATATCGATATAGATTTCTAAAATCATTATTCAAGAACATTTTAAATTCAAGTAGGGGCTGGAATTGAACTGTAATTTCATCAATACAGCATACTCCCTGGAGGAGAAAACTGTTCTTTCTAATTCATGCTGTAACTTCTCTGTAACTCATAAACTTAGGGCATTGCCTTAAATATGGAGAAGTGAAGTGTCTTGCGCAGATTCACATAGCCATTATGTGTCAAGGTCAAGATATTGACCCAGATCTCCTTGGCTTCAAAGATAGTTCTATATTTACTATGACATTCTGCCCCCCCACCAATTTCAATTAGCTGAACTTAAAGGTCAAACAAACTCACGAAGGATTGATGAAGTCTTAGTCATGACCACTTGATGTATAAGAGTATTTTATGTAAGCTGAATATTAAAGCATTTTCTTAAAAACATGGTATAGAGGATAGAGTATTGGATAGTGTCAGAAAAATATGGCTTCAAATCTCTCTCCCCATACTTAGTAGCTGTGGAATTACAGGAAAGTCACTTAACCCCTGTGTTTCTCAACCATCTCCCTAGGATTTACTAAAGAACCACTTACTTTCATGGAGAGGGATCCCCATGCCAATAAAGTCCTAGATTTGCTTAACATAAAATGCACCTACATGTACATGTATTTTTAAAACACAAATAGTTTAGTATTAATAAGAAAGTAGAACATCTTCTAGAACAACACTTTAAAAATAAATAGCTCAGAATAATTTGGGATCTTTTTCATTTATCCTCATTTATCTCTTCCAATACAAACTATTTTCTTTCCCAGAGCTGTTATTGAAAAATCCAAGATTATCTTAGAATTTAACTATTAAATAATGTAAAGGACATTCACAGTTGTGAATTGAAGAAATAATGGCTTTCTGCTTTAATCCAAGAAGTTTTAAGCACCTACTATGTGCCAGTCACTGTGCTAAATGCTGGGGATGCAATTTAAAAAAAAGTCCTTGCCCTCAAATATCTTACACTCTAAAGGGGTGTGGTGGTGAATAGAACATACAGAGCAGCTAGCTAGGTGGTACAGTGGATAGAGAGTCAGACCTAGAGTTAGGAAGACTCATCTTCTTTAGTTCAAATCTGTCCTTAGAAATTTACTAGTTGTGCGTCTCTGGTCAAGTCTCTTTTTCCTGTTTGCCTTAGTTTCCTCATCTATAAATGAACTAGAGAAGTAAATGGCAAATCATTTTATTATATTTTCCAAGAAAATCTCAGATGGGGTCATAAAGAGTCAGACAAGACTGAAACAACTGAACAAAAATTAAAATTATATATATATATATATGTGTATATATATATATATATATATATGAATGGATCCTAAATATGGAGCCTCTCTGTATATTAAACTGTAAGCCTTACAAAGGCCAAGATCACTACTGAATAACAGCAATGAGAACAAAGCTGAGGGAGCACTATGAGTAGGCACAGTTTAACTACAAAGAGAAGTAACATCTTCTAACAAAGAAGGCCATGGGAAAGCTATAAAAAGAAAACACAAGAACTAAAGAAGTATAGTGATCTGGATAGATTTCATATAGAGACACCTTACTCTGCAAACTAAATACAGCCTATTACATAGCAATAAAATGATAATAATAATAATAAAATAGGAACTATAAAAATGTTAGCTGTTATTATTTATAGAGCATTATGTGCCAGTCATTGTGGTGAGCACTTTATAAATATTATCTCCATTGATCCTCACAACAACACTGAGAGGCAGGTCTTGTTATTAACATCTCCATTTTACAAATGAAAATTCTAAAGCAAACAGAGGTTAAGTGTCTTGCCCAAAGTCACATTGCTAGGAAGGGTCTGAGGCTAAATTTGAACTCAGATCTTCCCAATTCCAGGACCAGAGCACTATATAAGGTACCACCTATCTGTTCTTAAGTATAATAATTGAGTTATATGATATTAGACCAAAATAATCAAGAAAAGGTTAAATTACATTTTGTATGTTTTGTTTAAGAAGTCAAGAAAATGTGTAATACATTTTAGAAATAATTTCCTCTAAAATCATCAAAATAAGAAGTTTTGTGCTTTAAAAAATAAAGATTCTAAGTACTGTATTCTAAAAGGACATTTTACAATATCCATGTCAAGGTAATTATCTTCCAATGGGATTTTGTCCAGAATCAAGATTAGATCTCTTCATGATCCCATTCCACTGGCTAAATACAAATGTGTAAAAATTAACCTTGAACAGTAATCTTTGAAGATTTTGGATCAAACATCCCTATCAGTAAATAATGTTTGATCATGTATCCTCAATGGGTGTATGAGTATTTATAAATCATATTCATGCACTATGTAGTCTACATATTATAAAAGATACACAACAGAGAAATTAAAAGGATATTTCTTTTATTTATTAATGGCAAAGATCCTTTTGTTTAATATTTTGAATAAGCTTCATCATTTTTTTAAATCATCCTTTAACACCTGAGTTAAAGTGATTATACTATTTGTAACGTTAGTTTATTCTGATATTTGTTTTTAATGACTCTCATGGACAAAAAGGAAATATCACAAAGATAAAATATCCAAATGGAAGACTCGCAGTGTTTACTAAATCATGGTACTCATTTTTCAATCCTATTTGCCAATTACGTGGTTTCTGTTGAAATCCAGCTATTAAATTTCCATCTTCCCTGATGTCAATCAATTGTTCTTGCAAACTAATCTGAAAATAATGCATTAAATATTCAACCAATGAGTTCAAAGCCCACTAAAACTTTTTAAAAGATATTAAAACAGATTAGAACATTCTGTTTCAAACTTTTTTCAAGTGTTTAGATATGCAGGCTTTTATAGTTGGCATTCTTATATTATTTTCAGCCGCAAAAGCTTAAATTATGAATGTGTTTTTCTAATCATCATGGTTTCATGCTATTATTACCTATTATCTCAAGGCACAATATATATTTATGATAGGCTTCATCAATAATGATAGAGGATGCAAATCTTTATTTCAAATGATCTTAATCATTTCTAATTTTTTTTATTTCCTGGGAAATATGATAAAAATCATCATTGTTTTAATTGAATATACATGTTTTTATTTAACGTACCTGATGAAAATTTTCATAGTAGGAGTAGACATGTTATTTCTCACATTTCCTTTTTTTAATCTGTGTTTGCATTAATAGTATTATCTTCAATCTTTGGTTTCTTTGTAGGAATATTTTTTAACCATGTGTATCCAGTATTTTGTGAGGGCTAGTTGATTTACCAGAAAGGAAGAAAAGATGGGTTGATGACATTACAATAGGGAGAGGAGAAAGTAGACAGCCAGAGTCCTCCACGGGTACCTTCAAATTGAAAGATGGCCACCTACCCATTGGATAAAGCCCATGTGGTGAATTTTTGGGAAGATATAGACAGTCCCACAGAATGGGCAGGAATAGATGAGTTATAAAATCTATATTTTTGAAAACAACCCACAAATTGATGAAATCCCAGATTCATTTGAGTATTTAAGTAGTTTAAATAATGCAGCCCATAAAGACAACTAACTGGGTCCACAAAAGTAATAATACATTTCAGTACACTGTAAAGTGAGGGAAAGACTGAGGGTTTAAGAAGACTGAAAAGTGAAGAATCAATCACGTTATGAAGGGATTTAAAAGCCAAAAGGAAGATTTTATATTTGATTCTTGAGATAAAAATTAACCATTGGAGTTCATTGAGAAAAGTGTGATGTAGTCAAATGGGCCCTTTAGAGAGATGATTTTGACAACTGAGGGAAGGTGAACTTGACTGAGAGTAGACTTCAGGCAGGGAGACCAAAGAGAAGCTACTGCAATAGTCTGGGCTTAGAGTGAGAAAGGCCTTCATCAGAATGATGTCTGTAAATATAGAAGGCGAAATGCTTGTGGGATGTGGCAAAGGTAAAAATGACGAGACTTGGGAACAGGTTGAACATATAAGGTGAGTGCTAGTGTAGAGGTAAGGATGACAAACATCAAGGTTATAAGCCTGAAGGGTAGCGCCTTCAAAAGTGGTAACCATTTGAGAGTGGGGAGAATTTGAGGGGAAATATAAGAAGATCTGTTTTAAACATGGTGAGTTTGAGATTTTTACAGGTTTTTCAGTTCAAGATATCCAATGGAGAGTGAGAGATGTGGCACTGTTGGTCAGGAGAGAGGCGAAGGCTGGATAAATAAATCTGAGAATCATCTGCATAGAGACAACAATAGAATCAATGGAAGCTGATGAGATCACCAAGTGAGAGTATAGAGGGAGAAGAATAGATCACCTCGGATAGAATCTTGAGGAACAACTGTGAGCGACAGGCAAGGTATAAATGGAGACCCAGCAAAGAAGTCTTCGGAGTCATCAGACAGGTAGGAGGAAAACCAGGAGAGTATAGAGTCATTAAAAAAAAAGTCTAAAAAAGAGAGAGGATCCAGGAGAATAAAGTAGTCAGTGGTGCTAAAGGCAACCCAAAGGTGAAGAAGGATGAGAATTGAGAAAATCCCGTCATATTTCTCAGTTAATCAATCATTGATAACTTAAGGATTCGGGTAAATGATAAGGTTCGATGCTAGACTCGAGGGTTTAGAATTGAGTGTAAGGAGAGAAAGATACAATGGAATATGGCTTTGTCAATGAATTTAGCTAAGAGGTGCTGAGGAATAAGTAGTGATGGCTAGTGAGGATGAATGGATAGAATGTGGGTGGTTTTATGTTTGTTTTGTTATGTTTTATTTTGCTTTTGAGGAGTCATTGGAGAGTCATGAACCCGTTTGTAGTCAGCAGGGAACACATCCAGCAGAAAGGAAAAGATGAAAGAGTAGGCATAATAGAAGGGGCTATCTGCTGAAGAAAATAAGAAGGAATGTGATCGCTTGTGTACTTAAAGAAAGGAGTTTGCTTAGTAAGAAGAGCTACATCTTCATGTCAGGCAGGGATCAATGAGTTGATAGCGATCTCAGAAGGCAAGAGAGAGCTTGTATGATTTGAAACTTTGTTACCAACATGAGAAGACTTAGGCAACAGAGACCATTGGAGAAAAATGTACATTTTGTAAAATCTAATGGCACCAGTTCAGTGGCCAAAACATTTATCATTCAAACGTTTAGTGAAGTCTTGCAATAGATGCATGGAATATACTAGAGATGCATACTTTACCACGGCTTCAAAAACAGCTCTTTAGGCAAATACACCACCAAAAGAGAGCTACATCTATGGGCATCTAGAAGGGAAATCATAATATTTACACAGAAATAAGGACTGGTATTGAGGACCTCCAGATAATAAAATTCCCTCTACCAAAGCAATTTAGCAACATTTTTGAAACTTATCACTTTAGAATGTTGCCTGGAGCAATGAGAGGGTATGTAATTTTCCCAGGGTTACACAGCTGGTATGTATCAAAAATGGAACTTGAATGTAAGTCTTCCTGGCTTTAAGACTAGCTTTCTATCTACTATGCCAGGCTGGCTTTCAAAACTTACATACCCACATGGATTGATAGAATTCGTTCCCTAAAATTGGCTTTGAAAATCTCTTCAAATTGAGGGTCATCTGACTGACAATAATTAGATTTGGAAAACATAATCTTGTTTATTTTGACTATTCAGTCATTTTCAGTTATGTCTGATTCTTTGTGATCATATTTAGGGTTTTCTGGGCAAAGATACTGGAGAGGTTTGCCATTTCCTTCTCCAGTTCATTTTATAGATGAAGAACTAAGGCAAACAGAGTAAAGTGGCCTGCTCAGGACCACACTGCTAGTAAGTGTCTGAGGCTAAATTTGAACTCAGAGATGAGTCTTTCTGATTCAAAGCATGGCACTCAATCTACTGTACCCCTAGCTGCCCTTTAATGCTGTTTAGTCATTGTGAGTCAAGTCCAACTCTTCCTGTCCTCATTTGAGGTTTTTTTGGTTAAGATACTAGAGTGGTTTGCCATTTCCTTCTCCAGCTCATTTGACAGATGAGGAAACTGAGGCAGACAGAGTGAAGTAACTTGTAAAGGGCCATGGAACTAGTAGATCAAATCTGAAGATGTCGTCATGACTTCAAATCTGGCACTCTATCTACTGTACCGTTTTATACCTTGTGCTAATAGCAGAGGGCAAGGACAAGGCAAATAACTGCCCCAGCTTCTTCAGTAAAACTGCCGTGGTTCCTAAGAGTCAAATTTTTATTCATCCAAATGAATAAGAGAAAACATGAGTAAAACCCCTGAAATACCCAGATAATATAAGAAACTTTGTTAAGCCCAAAGTTTCAAGATCTGCATCCCACCCCAACCCCTACTCCAAACGCACATACATCACATACCAACAAATGCCATAATGGACTGACTTTAAGGTTTGCTTCTTTTCTCCCTGCTAACACTTAATTATGTGAAGCAATATACTAGCCCCTGGCAGTGCCAAGATAGATCAAAGTCCATGTGTTATAGGGGAAAGGACCCAGAAGTTATACTTGGAGAACCTGGTTAAAATCCTACATCTTCTGTTTACTGGGTTAATGACTGGCAAGCCACTCGGAGGAGCGTGTCTAAGCTCCCTTCATCTTGAAATCATGATCTCCATGAGAAAGCCTCAGGATAATTTTTATATATATGTTAAAAAGAATCTTTAAGATCATAATGTAGAGATGAGATGGAATGGGCTTTGGAGGTTGCCCCCTCATTTTATAATGATGAAACTGAGAGAAGTGACTTTTCCAGGGTCATATAATTAGTGTCTGAAATAGTATTCAAACTCAAGTCTTTGAGAGTCCTAGTTCAGTACTCTTCTATCCAGTATATCATAATTATATCTCAGTATATCTCAAATTATAGGTGACACATAAGATCATAGATACTGAGTTGGGAGATAATTTTAAAATTATATAATCCAATTTGTCATTTTACAAATGAAGAAACTGAGGACCCAGAGAAGGAAATTATTTATTCAAGGTCAACTAAGTAGTAAGTAGCCGAGCCAGGATTTAACCATAGGTAAGGAACCAGAGCCACTAAGCCATAATGTTTTAGCAACTGATAAAATGGGGATTTGAAAGAGAAAGGGGAGATAAATGTGATTTCTAGTTTAAAAATTAGAGTGACTGGGAGATTGAAGATGCCATTCATAGAAATAGAGAAGTCAGAGGAAATTACAGAATGGGACACAAGGGATGTAGGAACCAGAATTCTGATTTTCTGGGCTTACAGAGTGAGAGATTGATGAGTAGAGGCAGTAAGTAAAAATTACTTTTTCTGGAAGTTTGGAAGTGAAGAAAAAAAGAGAAAATGAATAAAAGCCTGTGTGTAGTTCTAGTGGTGTCAAAAGGTTTCTTTTCTTAAAGCTGTTTTGGGATCAAAAGTAAGATTTAAGAAGAAAAGGAAATAAATATTTAATGCTTACTATTAAATATTATCTCATCTGCTTCTCTCAACAATCTTGGGTGATAAGAGTGCTCTTATGGTTCACATTTTGTAGCTAAAATAGAAAATGAGGAAAATTGCAATTAACTGACTTGCCCAGGGTCACTCAGCTAGTAAGCATCTGAGGCTGAATTTGAACTCAGGACCTTCCACCTATAGACCTAGGCACTCTATCCACTGAACCAAATAAGTATCTAAAAAGGCATAAGACTGCTCATGTCACTCCACTGCACAAAAATCTTCAAGGATTGTTTCTTCTAAAATAAAATGCAAATTACTTATTTTGGTATATAAAGTCTTCTGCAGTCTGGCACCAACTCACCTTTTCATTTTTATTTCATATTACTTCCCATATCATACTCAGTTTTAGCTAAACCGGTTTACTCTCTGTTCCCTGAACCTGGAGTTTGGATTCCCACATCTATGCCTTTGTCTAGATTCTTCCCCCTCCCTGGAATGTTCTCCCTTTTTATCTTTGCTTCTTAGAATCATTTGGGACCGGGGAAGAGAAGAAGAAAGGAGGAAATGAGGAAACAAATAAGCATTTATACACACTATGTGTCATTCGCTGTGCTTTTACAAATTTACATTGATAAATATTTGCAAATTTTTTGTAATTTTTTGCAAATTTACAAATATAACCTCATTTTATCCTCACAACAATCCTGAGGAAGGTACTGCCATGATCCCCTTTTTATAACTGAGGAAAATGAGACAGTCAGCGATTAAGTGACTTATCCAGGGTCACACAGCTAGTAGGTGCTCTAGAGGCAGCACTCTCTCCACTGGTCACCTAGCTACTTTTAGCTTCCTTTAAGATTCAGCATCCCATGCAGTCTTTCCTAATTCCCTCTATGTTTCAAATTATTTAGTTTTTACTTACATAATGTGTAAGTAAATCTTATAATATATAAATATTATATAGTACATATTATATACTTGACTGGAATATGAGCATCTTGGAAGAAGAGACAATTTTTGTTTCTTTTTATGTTATATACACAGTTCCTAAAAGAATGCCTTGCACTTAGCAAGTGTATAATAATATTTATTATCAAATTGAATTGATGAGCTTCTGATATTCATATTTGAAAAACTAGAGAAGAGGAGAGATGCCATAAGACTGGAGATGATCAAAATGGCCTGAGTTTTTTAAAAGGGAAGAAGGTAGATTCTGTAAAATATTAACTAGTAAGCATAATTTAATTACCTGAAACATTCTAGAATGTATTACTAAAGGCATTACTTTTGAATATTTACAAAACAAAGGAGTAATCATTTAATGTCAACATGGATTCATTCAAAAACAGGTTATGACACATTAAATTTATTTTCTCATTATCCTTGATTAGAATATCAAGATAATGTTATAGAAATAGTATACATAGAATTCAGCAGTGTTTCAGGCAAATTCTCTCCTGCAATCTTTATGGAAAAGATAAAAATACAAAGCTTTGATAATATTAAAATATTTGGAACCAGTTAAATGTTTGTATCCATGGAATAGTCATTAATGGTTCAATGTGTTACCCTGGAGGAAATTCTCTAATGGAGTACCTCAAGAATTGCCCTCGTCACTGTGCTGTTCAATATTTAATCAAAGACTTGGTTTGAAGCATAAATGACATGATTATCAAATTTTCAGATGTCACAAAGCTGGAAAGGATAGCTAACACTGGAGGAAACAGGTTCAGAAAGGTCTCAACAGGCTAAAACAATAGGCTGTCTAACATAATAATATTTACATTTTTAAAAATCAATCTAGCAAATGCAGGAGGAGCCATAGATACGGGAAGACTAAAGGAATCAACAATATGATGTGGCAACCCAAAGAATATGTTAATGAAAGTTTTGAGTCCAAAAAGATTTTCTCAAAAGGGAGCTGATTGTGATACTGCCTTTACCCTGGTGAAACCTGGAGCACTATGTTTGGTTTTGTGTATTATACTTTTGGTAGTACATTGATAAGTTGGAGAGTATATAGAGATGGGAAACCAAGATAATGAAGAGATCCCAAACCAAGCAATTGAGAATAGTAAGTCTGGAAAAGAGGATTTAGAGGGAATATAATAATTGTTTTAAGTATTGAATGAGCTTTCATATGGAAGTTTAGTTGTTCAGTCGTTTTCAGTTATACACAACTCTCTGTGATCCCTTTTGGAGTCTTCTTGGCAAAGATATTGGAATAGTTTTCCATTTCCTTCTCCAGCTCAAGATTAAATGACTTACCCAGGGTCACACAACTAGTAAGGATCTCAGGCCAGATTCAAATTCAAGGAGATGAGTCTTCCTGACTCCCGGTCCAATATTCTATCCACTGCCTCATATGGAAGTAGGTTTGGGAAACATATGATTCTTCCCTTTATTTCCTCCATGAATTTTTCACTAGTATAAAAGATATATATCTGTTTTCACATGAAGAACATAGAATTATGTACTACAAGATAGCACGTGTTATAATCTATATCTTATTACCCACCATCTCAGGGAAGAGGGAGAGTTCGAGGGAGAGAGAACATTAATCACAAAATGTCATAAAATGATTATTAAAATTGTATCTATATGTTATCTGGAAAAATATAAAAATAAAACATGCATTATTTAGAAGAAAAAGAAAAGTAGATTTTGACTTATTCTGATTGGCTTCAGAGAGCAGAGTTAGGAACAATGAGTGGAAGCTGTAGACAGGCAGATCCAGACTTGATTTAAGAGGAAAAAACTTCTTAACAATTACAACTGTCCCAAAATTAATTGGGTTGACTCTGGAAGGTGTGGTTTCCTCCTTAATAGAAATCTTCCAACAAAGACTTTCTAAACAGTTAAATTTGGAGTGGCACAGAGGGGATATACATTAGATTAGATGGCCCTTCCTTCTAAGAAGGAGATTTGGGGATTTTTTTTTTGATTGAAGAGTAAAGAATACAATTTTAAAGTTTTGACCAGAGAGTCAGAAGTAGTTAGGTAAGAATGTGAGAGTAGTACAATAGAATTTGAGGTAATAAAAACCAAATGAAGAGTAAGTAAGTAGAAGGTAGAAGAGATCATAGTCAGAAAGAAGAATTTCAGAGTTCAAGATATTGAGGTGGAGCATTTTTTAGCATAAAATGAGATTGAAGGTATGGCCAACTGGGTATATAGCTGAAATAAAGTAAAGATGGCATCAGAGGAGCTAGAGAGTTCAAGGAACTGTAAGGACAAGATAATAGGTTATCAACATGGATCTTGAAGAAAGAAGGTAAGGAAGAAGGAGAAAGGAAGACTGTCAAGTAGCAGTTATGGAGAAAAGTCTATGAATCAATCAATGAATCAACAAGCATTAATTAAGCCTTTGGCCTGTGACGAGTACTGTGCTAGATGCTGAGGATGCAAAGGCAAAAAAGAAATAGTCCTTGCCCTCACAGAGCTTACAATTTCATCGGGAGAAACAATGCATATATACAGCAAATACAAAATATATAGTAAATATAGCAATATAGCAAATACAAAACCATATAGAGTAAATACAAAATAAATAATAAACACAAAGTAATATTGGAAATAATTCAGAATATTGTAAGACATGGATAGACCAAAGGAAGTGCCTGGGATTAAGAGAAAATGAGAGAAAAATTCACAAATAGGCATCAATTTACAAGAAGAAGAAGAAGAGATACAGAACAGTACAGTGGTTAACAAGTTGGTCTTGGAATCTTGAAAACCTGGGCTCAGATTCTGTCTCTGACAATTAACTGTGTGAGCCTGAGCAAGGCACTTAAAGTCTCAGGGTTAACTCTCTTGAGACTATAAATTAAAGACAAATTAATATGCATTCTTGGAAGGAATTACCCTACAGTTATAAAATCACATATCTAAGGAAAACAAACATAAATTAGATGGTCAGTCTTTGAATTAGCACCACAGGATTTAGAGCAATAACAGGTTTTTAGAGAATCAACCTATTCATTTTATAGATGAGTAAACTGAAGCCTAGAAAGGAAATGTGACTTACCCAGGGTCACAGAAGTAAGAAGCAAGAGAGCTAGGATTTGAACCCAGGCATTCCTACTCTAAATCCAGTATCCTCTCCTCTACTCCAGGGTTTCTTACCTGAATAGAGCCCATGAATTTGTTTATTTATTTTTAATATTGTAATGAAAATATTTCAATGTAATAAGTTCCTTTTTTCAATTCTACATATTTTATGCACTTAAAAACATGACTTAGGGGCATCTAGGTAGCACAGTGCTGGGTCTAAAGTCAGGGGGATCTGGGTTCAAATCTAAATTCAGACACTTCTTAGCTGTGTGACCCTGGACTTAATCCCTATTGCCTACCCTTTATTACCCATTTGCCTCAGAATGGATTCTAAGACAGGAGGTAAAGGCTTAAAAAAATAATTCGGAGAAGGAATACAGAAGTTTCACCTGATTTCCAGAGGGCTCAGCGTCAGTAGTATGAAAAAAAAAAAAGTTAAGAACCTCATCTCTATACTTTGAGGTCTTGGTTAAATTCATTATCTTTTTCATCTTTTCATCAAAAAAGGAATATTTTTCCCTCCCTTATGGTTCTGGTCTATCAGCTTCAAACCTGTGCCTTTGTGAACAGCATAGTAATCTTGTAATTATGATGTTTCTACCCATCTTAATGCGCACACTTAGACAGCTGTTCATTTAAAGCATCCAGGCTGGCCAGCTGAAGACGGGACAAGGTGACTTTTTTATTTTTCCTTTGGCTTCTTCCCCTGTTATTTCTACAGCCAGATCCCGGGGGAAACAAAGCTTAGGAGAACCTTCCAACTTATTATTATCTGTCCACAGGGCAGGTTTCAGAGGTCTGGCCCCTTTCTTGGCTGGAGGCAAGTGGGAGCTCCCCTCATCCAGGCTGGAGAACAAAGATGTCTCTATCCATAGATAGCATGTGCTGTCAATTAGAGTGCATTCGTGGGGATTTGCACAATAATACATATCCTGGTTTGGGTCCTGGGCTTGGTGTCCTTGCCTTGGTGGTTTGAGTCTAGCCTACTTTGATCACTTATAAATCTTTACTTCCCTCTTGTGGTTCTCTTGTAATATTACACTTGGAGAAGTCGTGGCAGGGACAACACACAAATTAACTCTCCAAAAAATGTCACCTGCTATGCTTGGAGGGAACTAACTGTCTTTGTAGCCCTGACCTTTTGTTCTGTTTCATTCCAAAAAAGAAATCAGGTAATTGGAAAAGCATGAAGAAGTGTCCCTCTTCCCACCGTGTGGTTGTTGTGACCAACATTCTGTCCTTTCCATGATGTTAGGAACATTCAGCTGCTAGAGAATATACATATATATCCTAAAATTTAATTTAATACATACCCTAGAATTTAATGGGTCACCATTGTGAGTCAGGGAGAAAGGCAATGAGATCAGGGTTTTTTCTTATCCAGCTATACCACCAGCTGCTTCAAGTGGCTCCTGATTCATCCACATGGAGAGAAAACTAACTGGGCAGTACTCAGTGTCCCTAGACTGAACAGAAGGTTGAATATAGAAATATGAGTTCATAAATATAAGTTTTCACTATTCTTTGGGGATGTAAGGGCCATCATCATCAAGAAACACTTGGGAGTCTTAGGACCGATGCTATGTCTTCAGAGGTGACACTTAAAACTGTAAGATACAGTAGAAGGAATCCTTGACTTAGAGAAAGGGAAGATACAGATTTGAATCTTAATTCTAACACTTATTTGAAAAGGAGATTATGGGCAAATAACTCTCCCCTTGTGAGCTTGAGTTTATTTATCTCTAAAATAACAAGAATAGTACTTTGTTGGTTTTTGGTCATGTTTCCAATCATAGCCAACTCTTTGTGATCCCTTTTGAGGTTTTATTGGCAAAGATACTGAAATAGGTTGCCATTTCCTTCTCCAGTTTATTTTACAGATAAGGAAACTGAGGCAAATAGGCCCAGGGTCACACAGCAGAATCTGATCTCATGATGATATCTTCCTGATTCCAAGCCCAGTTCTCTATCCCCGGGCCACATACCTGCCCCAGTGCCTAATTCATAGAAATATTATAAAGATTAAATGAATTAGTATGCAAGAAGCACTTTGCAAATCTTAAAGTATCATATAAATATCAACTATTGTATTATGGTTATTTTAATAATTATCATTCATTTTTAGAAAGGATCAAAGATGAATCAGTTTTGGGCCTCTAGAATTTCTTAGTTTCTTTCAAAGCTTGTCTCAGTCATCACCTCCCATTTCAACTGATCAATCAATAGTAATTTATTAAGCATCTACTATATGTCAGACACGATGCCAGGTTCTGGGACAGTCCCTACTCTCAAATAGTTTACATTCTAATAATAAGACTTTTCTCTTTTTCTTTTTTTTTTTTTTTGGTGAGACTTCTCTTGATACCCAACAGCTACTAATTCCTCCCCAACAAAATTACATTGTATTCGTTTTATTATTTTTCTAGATTACATGTCAATATAATTTTAATAATAATTTTCTGACATTTTGCAGCCTATGTTCTCTCCATCTTTCCCAGGCCTCTCCTCCCCAAGAAAGCATTTAATATGATATTGGTTTACATGTTATTGTATAATTTGTATTTCCATGTCCATCATGTTGTGAAACAACACAAATATTGCTTACACTAGAGAAAAATGCATGGAGGAAATAAAGTGAAGTATGGTATGCTTCAACCTGCATTCAGACTCTTAACATTTCCATCCTTGACAGTAGATAATTAGAAGTTCCTTGGAGTTGTCCTGGATACATGTCTTGTTGATAATAGTTAATTTTTTTACAGTTGATCAGCATGCACTGTAGTTGTTTTTATGTACAACGTTCTCCTGGTTCTCGTTTTATATATACTTACAAGTTTATGTGTGTCCCCTCCAATAGAATATAAACTCCTAGGATGCAGAAGTTGATGCATTTTTGTCCAGCCCCTTGCCCATTATTAGAATATAGGAGATGCTTAATAATTGCTTATGATTGCTTCATTGCTCTCTAGAAAATATAATTCCCTTGAGCTGATGTATGCTCATTTAGTGTTGACGCTCCAGTGCTATATTTTAGTCTTCTAACTCTGCCAATTGGGATTTATATTGGGGGAATTATTTTTTAAGTGCTAAGTAACTTTACTTGACAGTTTCATTAGTTTCAGAATACATAAAAGTATAACATATTCCTATTTTGAAGAGCCTTCCCATTCTGGAAATTTCATTTTATATACTGGTCAAATCATATGCCACTGGATACAAAATTATGTAGGATACTGAAACTTTGCATAATGAAGATGCCTTTATCACCGAATGCTAGAATTATAAAGAATTCCATTTGATCAAAAGTCTCTTAAATCAAATTTTGCTTTCCACTCAAGCTGGCTTCTAATGCCTCTTGACATTCTAGAGATAAATTTATATCATCAAAGGTTAGGTCAACCCAAATTCTAGCAGGTCTTATACACCAAGCTACAAGGACCCCAAAAGGCAGACCCTGAATAGGCTGTGTATATATTAGTCTGAGCCTTTTAGTTCAGTTGGAATGATTCATCACCAGGAGGTTGACCTACTGGCTGATTGACCCTTTCTTGAGTGTAATATATGGCATCCTTATTTCAGCACAGATTGGATTAAATGGTCTTTTGGATGTCTTCTGATTCAGGGATTCTGGGGTTCTAGGCTGACTTTCCCCCCAAAAAAAACTCTTACAACCTTCTGCCTTTTCAATGAAGTGTCCACCAAGTAGCACCTGGGAAAGCAGAAGGGCTGGTAAGAAACTAAATTGAAGGTCTGACTAGGAGATCCTATTTCTGAGACCTGAAAGTTTCAGTCAGAAATGTGACACATTTTTAGTTCGGAAAATTTTCTCAAAGATTTTTTTCTTTAGGATATAAATGTGTGACTTAAAATACTGCAGAAAATAGATCATATTTTACACATTTTTCTTCTCACATAATGGATTTGGAGCTGTGTAGCCCTTTACTTTCTTTGCATCACCTCGCCTTCCATCACCACCTCACATACATATGCACATGCACAAGCAGATGCCCAACCTGGGCACCAACTTCCTTTCTATTCTTGAAACACTAGGAAGATCGTTTTATATGTACTGCTAACATTCTAAAGGGTGAAACTAAAGCCAGAGTATTAAGCCCTTTCTGGACACCTTCTGAAGCCTCAGCTGTCAATTCTTAGATGGCTTTCTGATATATATTGTTGTTGAGAGGATGCACAGATAAATTGGGTCACTCCCTATCCTTTGGTGCTAGTACCAGATTTGGAAAGTTGGCCTAGATAGTAAAAATAATGAAATCCAGATGCCAACTTGCCTTTGCCTTAGGAAGGGCTTTTCTTAAAACTATGCTTTCCTTAACTGAAGAGAACAGTTGAGCTACTTCCAGACTTAAAGTCTCCTTTTTGCTGCTGTTCTATTTGAGTGCGTGTGCCCTCTTCTGGAAGTAATAAGCATATTCTAAATTTCTGCCATGGTGACTGACTCCAAGAACTATTATAACTAAATGTGGGCTCTAGGATTAGATGTCTCTTGTTAAACACTAAATGGTACTGACACCAGTTTTCAGGTCATCTCAAATCTGACTATGTTAATTCACCAGAAGTATGAAGAATTGAGAGACAAAGAAGAAAAGGGCAAACTTTAACTTTGTCATAAAGCAGGGGGTATATTTCTATAAGCAATTCCTAAAAGCAAATGAAGTTGGAGAGGGGAATTTTTCCCAAGAGATTTCATTTAGCAATCTTATATATTTAATAAGTCGGATTTAAAATGTATTTTCGCCAGGAGATTTCTAATAGGGCTTAGATAATCTTTCTTAATAGGATATTGTCAACCAATGAGCCCCAAAAATCATTTTTACTACTCCACAGTACTGTGTTATATTACACAGCACTTATCTTTGGACATAGTACTGCATAGCTATTTGCTGAAGTATTTATTATTACTTTTGGTCTCTATTTCATTTGTAAATTGCGATCATTGTACTATATGATTCCTTGTAGCTGTAAAATTCTTGGCTCTGAGATTAAACCTCTAAAGTAAAAATATATACACATTGTGCAGAGGATAATAAATCAATCAGATAACAATCAACAAGCATTTTTAAGTGCTTACATTGAGCTAAGGGCTGGGAATACAAAGGCTTAAACAAAATAGTTTCCACTCTCACACAGACACAGAATGGGCTGCCCTATCAAGTCAGTGGTGTCCCTCCTCAGAGAAAGTCTGGAAGCAAAGGATGGGTGACCACTTTCAGGCAGGGTGGAGAAGACATTCTTGTTCAGGTATGGATTGATCTAGGTGGTTTCTGAGGTCCTGTCACACTTTCCTGAGTGGGAAAGGAATTATTTTCACTTTTGTTTTTGCATACCTGGTGTCCAGCATATTCCCTGGCCTAATAAATTCATTCATACACACAAATAAATTGCATTGTAACCTAAAATAAGTCACATAACCTTTCTGCATTGCTATTGTTTTTTAATTTCAGAAGAAAAAAAATGTGATTCAATATTTGAGTCCCAACTACTCTTCCCACAAATGAGGAAGTTGGGCTAAATTATCTCTAAGGTCTTCCAAATATAATCTACCCACCACCCCCCAAAACACACACGCGCGCGCGCACACACACACACACACACACACACACACACACACACTCCCCAATTATAATTCTTCCTCAGCAGAAACAATAATAAAATCAATACTAATATTAGTTCTGGAAAGATCATATCAACTGACTTTTTTAGATCAATTCATTTTCCCAAACCAGAACCCTCTTCCTTCTCTATCATTCCATGGCATATGTTGTTTCCCCTAGTGGGATCTAATATCCAAGTAGGCAGGGTTGGTCTCACTTTTGTATCCATATCCCCAACACCACTTACCACACTGTGAACATTTAATAAATGATTTTTTAAGCCTTCAACACCTGGTAATTCCAAGCAGTCTCCCATCCGAGTACTAATCGGGCTCCACCCTGCTTAGCTTCCAAGATCAGACCAGATCAGGCATGATCACAGTAGAATGGCCATAGACTAAAAAATGTTTTTAAATTCATTAAATAGAAAAGTATTTATTGGCGATTTCGCCAATGCCAAGCACTTGAGATACAAAGACAAAAATATTTTGCTCCTTCAATGAGCAAAAGAGATAATAGGACAAAACCACTGACCCAAATTATTATTTTCTCTACCCACCTTGCTGACATCAGTTTTCAAGATACACTCTGCCCCAGCCTTGTAAGGTGCCCTTAAAGAGCTCCATTAATGTTATAAGAATGTTCTCCTTTAGAGATCCCCCTTAATGGTATGAGAAGTTAGTGAAATAAGTGGCCTTACTTGTTACACAAAGCAGGGTGATGAAATTTGACCTGTGCTCCAAAGCTCTAACAGAAAGTGAGAAAAAATTAGAATGATACGAGGCTGACTACAGAGTCTCACAGAGCCTGAATCCTGATTTGTACTCAGAATCATAAGATCTCAAAACCAGAAGAATCCTCGGCAGCCATTTGGTCCAACCTTGACCTGAAGAAGAGTCCCCACTACATCGTCCCCAACAAGTGGCCATCCAGACTTCACTTAAAGACCCCTAACATGGTTGAATTCATATCTCCTGGAAGAAGTCTATTTTGCCTCTGCTAGTCACTCTCTGTGTGACATTAGATAAGTTACATAACTTCTCTGGCTTTTACTCTCATCTGTAATATGAGGGAATTGGTCTAAATGACCTCCCAAATCTGTTCCAACTCTAAATTACTGACCCTACGATCCATAATCATAGACTCTGTCTTCTCCAATGTATATTGACTGAGAATTCTCTCTACAGTCTCTCTGAGTCAAAGTAAAGAGGTCATACAACTAGTAAATAATAGTGGTAGTACCCAAACCCAGGTTTCCCAAGTTCTGACTCAAATCTCATTGCTCTATACCCCTCTCAAAGAAGGATTTTAGACTTCCTGACAATAATCAATGTGAAGGAATAGTTATGGGGGAGGAGGACAGGACAATGGCAAAACACTAAGACATTGATTCCTTGAGCACAGTAGACCTTTTATTAATTTTGGTTGGCATCAGCATTAGTTCCTATGACATTAACCACATTTTAAACTTTCTCCAGAACATATAATCAATGCCCCTTGAATTATAAATTGTTGCTACTGAAAATTATATAGGTCTTTTTAAACTTTTCTGCCAGTGGTTCACTTCATCAAGGCAAAAGGTCCCTGGGACTTCCCATCTTGATTATGTTTTTCACTATAAAAGAAAAACCCCTAAGGGGGCATTTAGAACCAATAAACTCATGCCTTACGAATCAAGGAGAATAGAATCAACTCTTGGCAGAGTGGGATAGGAAATAGAAGAGTGGGATTGTATTCAATATTCCATATAATTTTCAATAAGACTCCATACACTTACCATTGTACCGATAATTCCCTACTCTTGAGTACCTAAGGATGGCTTTCATTGACTCTACAAAGTGCAGAATGAGAGGATTTTCAGCTGGCCATGGCATCAGGTGGGTTAGTTAGCCCATCACCTTCAAACTGAAGTAGAGGAGTTTTGCATCAATAAAATCATTGATAATAAAGTAAACAGCTCTTCTCTTCCCTCTCGCTGTGCTGGTCATTAACCTCATTTGGAAGCCAGAACAGCCTGTGTTCATATCCCAGACCAGACAAAATACTGTCTTACCAGACCTCATTCGGAGAAACCCTGCTTTAAGAGACGAATCTATACATGCCTGCAGCCAATGGCAGACTTCGAATTTGGACTATCAACATCTGCCCTGCATGGTATGATGTTCTGATGTTATTTCTGGTAAAATCTTTTTTCATGGCCTTTTATAACAGGACAGCAAGTTTCCAACTATTCTCTATTATTTGCTTATGGCCAATTTTATAGATCTGAGTTAGTCACCCCTTCCTCACACCTCTCCTAGAATCTCTAATTTCCTTCAAAGCACACCTTGGTGCCATCTCCTTATCAGATCTTACCTCATTTTGAAATTATCAATACTCTCTCCCTCTTGAAACTACATTGGTTCACTCTGAATATCCTTTGTATATACTTATATTGTGTAATTATCATATTACTCAGGAGAATGCAAGCTCTTTAAAGATAAGGATCCTCCTCTCTCTCTCTCTCTCTCTCTCTCTCTCTCTCTCTCTCTCTCTCTCTGTCTCTGTCTCCCAACTTAGGAGATGCCTTCTTTTTTTAATTTTTATTTAATTTAGAACATTTGTCCATGGTTCTATGATTCATGTTCTTTCCTTCCCCTCCTCTGCCCCCTCTCATAGCCAATGCACAATTCCACTGGGTTTTACATGTGTCATTGATCAAGACCTATTTCCATATTATTGATATCTGCACTAGGGTGATCGTTTAGTGTCTACAACCCCAGTCATATCCCCATTGACCCATGTGATCAAGAAGTTGGTTTTTCTTTCTGTATTTCTATTAGGAGATGTCTTCTTAAATGAAACTTGGAGTCAGTATGGTATAGTGGAAAGCATGCTGAATTTGGAGTCACAGGAGCTGGGTTCAAATGCTTCCTTTGTCATTTTCTGTGCCATGATAGGCAAAATACTCAACCTCTCTAAATGTTATTTTTCTCACCCATAAAATGAAGGAATTGAAGTAGAATACCTTGAAGGTTCTTTCCAGCTCTAATTCTTTAATTGCCTTAAAATAATGATCGTGTCACTAATAACCAAACCCTGCCACCTAGCTTTAGCTGCAGTTAAGATGACTATTCTATACTGCTAGGAAATCCATTGTCATAATAACTATGGATCCCTTATTTGCATATGCTGAGTTGCAGAATCTACAATTATATGTGTTATCAATTTGAGACTTGCTTATATAATTATATTAATTGATCACAGCAGTAACTTGAAAGATATCAGAGAGCATGGCATTGAGCCTGCTGCAGCATCTGAATCATTAGTAGATTAGGGAGATCGTTATTAATTTAAAAGAGGACTTTACTATTTTGTATTAATGGATGTAAATAGAATGGCCTATATACCCCTTCCAAGCTCAGTGATAATATAATGTCTATGCAAATGTGTAATTTATGTTGAACGTAATGGCAAAAGTCCCATTCCCCTGAAAACCTAGTCAATCACAGCATCCAACTCTATCTCCACCACCCTTCAATTCCTTCTGTTGGCTGAAGTGGAATGAAATTGGTTGTTGCATGTATATGGCCAACTTCTTTTCATAGCATGATCAGCTCTATGGTCTCTGAAGTCCCTTATTCAAGTCCAATCTACATGTAGATAAGCTATAGTCTAGAATAGTTAACAAAAGAGCAATGGCCTGGTTTGCTTCTGTATGCATACTGCATATATTTCTCTTATTGGAACAGAGTGTGCATTTCCTCGAGCTAGTCACCAGGTACCCTCAAATGCATTCACCGATAATTTCCTGGGTATTTCTTTTGGAGACCTCATCATAACCATCTAAAGATAGGTTTTTCTTTGATGTGACAAACTATGAACCAAAAAGTAGCAGGTAAGCATAGTAATGGGAATATAAATATATAAATGAAAGCAGAACTATTGTTTGAAGAATGATTTGTGTATTTTTACCTTCAGAAAAAGAACTGATAAATAGAAATAAGGATTACATAGTTTTATATATACAAAAAAAAATGAAAGTAGCCCAGAGCAAGGCAGATTACCTTATGCTTTTGAAACCAATTTCTGTGTAAATCCTAAAAATAAATGAGGAATTGAGAGAGATGTAGCTGGGAAATGTGAAACCAATTTCATATGTGAAAGATGTTATATTTTCTTTATTTTTCTTTCTCTCCCTTCCTTTATCTCTCAACCTTTTTTTTGTTGTTGTTTTATTCTTTTTTAATTACCTTCTGTCTTAAAATCAACACTGTGTATTATTTCCAAGGCAGAAGAGTGGTAAGGGCTAGGCAATGAGAGTTAAGTGACTTGCCCAGGGTCACACATTGAGGAAGTGTCTGAGGCCAAATTTGAACTGAGGACCTCCCATCTCTAGGCCTGACTCTATCCACGGAGGTACCCAGCTGTCCCCAACTTTTTTTCTATTTCCTTTATTTTCCTTTCTCTTTTTCCTCTTCCCTTTTCTCTTCTTTTTTCCTTCATTTTGAAACCTCCTTTCCTTTTTTCTTTTTTTCTCACCTTCCTTTCTTTCCTTCAGATACATAGATAGTAATTCATACAGCAAAATTCTGGGGAGTTTAATCAATTTCAAATTCAATAAGCCCTGATGCATTGGGCAGCCAAAAATGTTAATGTGGGCTCATGCTTCATTAACAAAAGCAGATTGTCTGGGATAAAAGAATCAATAAAACAAATTTGTAAGACATGAATGTGGAATACTGGATCCAGCTTTTATTTATATACATATACTAAAAACATATACATAATATATATAAATATACACATAAATACATGTGTGTATAATATATATTTATGCATATAAAGTATTTGAAAGCTGGCATAGTAAGTACTTCATTAACATTAATTGATTGATTGATTGATTGAAATTGGAGCTAGTACAAAAAATGAAGGTGACCAAAATGATGAGTAAAAGCAAAGCCATAGCAGTCTGGAATTATGCCCAAAGAGTGATAAAACTGTGTATGTCTTTTGACCCAACAATACTACTATTAGATTCCTAAGGTGATCAGGAGAAAAGAAGAGTAATTGATATGTTCTAAATATTTATAGCAGCTTTCTTTGTGGTGGCAAAGAATTGGAAATTGAGGGGATATCCATCAGTTGGGGAATGGTTGAGCAAGACATGGCATATGATTGTGACAGAATACTATTGTGCTGTGAGAATTGACAGGCAGATTATTTTTAGAAAAAAATTTCCATAAAGACCTACATGAAATTATGAAAAACTGTTTGAAGGATGACTTGTGTATGTCCACTTTCAGAGAAAGAATTGATAAATAGAAAGAAGCAATATATAGTTTTATATGTCTTTTTGTCAAATGATGCTTTTTGTAGTGAAGAAGGGGAGGGAAGAGAGGGAGATACCTGGACATTTTAATGTAACAAACAAAATAATTAAAAATATTTTAAAGCAAAGGCATGTCATAGGAAGACATAAGGGGAACCTCAGAACTATTTCAAAGTCTGTGAAGGACTACCACATGAAAAAAGGATTAGAATTATTCAACTTAGCCCCAGGGTATAGAACTAGGACTCACAGGTGGAAGTTACAGAATAGTTGGTTAAAACTATACCAGAATGGAATGAGCTGTCTTCAAAGGTAATTTTTTGTCACTTGAGGGCTTCCTGTGGAGAAAAAATTAGGCAAAATAAATTAGGCGAATTGGAGAAAAGATTCATCTTCCAGTTAGATGTTAGGCTAGATACAGTGAAAAAGAGAGCACCACATCTGGAAGATTCAAATCCCAGATGAACCACTTAATAATTGTGTGATAGTGATTAAATCATTGCACTTTTCTGGACTTTACCATAAATCAAAGGGGTTGGACTAGATGCCCTCTAATGTACTTTGCAACTCAAATTATATAGAATCATAGATTTATTCTTCAAGGTTCTATTAAAGGAAAAAATTCTATAACCCTATATTGATGAAATCATGATGCAAATTCCATGTGTGATCATTCAGTGTGTATTACCATGTACCTATTATGTGCAAAGCATTATCAAGAGAGAATGGAGTTATACAAAGATTTAAATGTAGTTCCTATAAACAAGGATCTTTTGAGATCATACACCACATCCTGGGATATCACTAGTCATCCTAATTTTTGTCTTGCCACTAGATTTCACTGACTCTGAAAGAGGGTGATGACTTTGTGCAAATTTATCTCATTTAAATCCAATTCACAACCAAGTCAAGATATCACTCCCTGGTGCATTGGTCCTCTTCATAAATGAAAGATAACAACATACTCAACACAATCTAGTGTGGGATGATGGACATAAATAAGTTAAATACACATTATTATGTATAAACACCAAAAAAATGCAAAGTTCAGAAGAGGGAAGGATGTTTTCTCATCAGGCTGATCAGGGAAAGCTGAAAGATTTCTTTAGAAAGAGGTATGGAAAAGGCATTGAATCATGTCTACCAGAGTGACTAACATGAAAAACATAAAAAAGAAAAGTGATAAATGTTGGAGGAAATGAAAAATTGTGGTACTGATAAACTGTTGGTGAAGCTGTGAAATGATACAACCATTCTGGAGAGCAATCTGGAACCAAGACCAAAGGACATGCATAGAACATTGGCCCAGCAATACTACTACTAGATCTGTATTCCAAAGAGATTAAAGATAGACTAAAAGGACCTACTTGTATGAAAATATCTATAGCAGGTTTTTGCTTTTTTTTTTTGGTGGCAAAGAAGTGGAATGAAATAGAAATGGAAGGGATGTCCATCAATTGAAGAATAGCTGAACAAGTGGTGGTATGTGATTGTAATGAAATAATACTGTGCCATAAGAAATGACAAACAAGATAATTACAGAAACCCAGATATTTATGAAGTGATATAAAGTGAATATAACCAGGAAAACATGGCACACAATAACAACACTGCTATAAGATGATCAATAGTGAATGACAATGATTATTAGCAATGCAAAGATCCAGTACAACTTCAAGAGAGTCATAACAAAAAAGATATCCATCACCATAGAAGGAACAGATGGAGTCCAAAATACAGATTGAAGGATACCATTCTGCCCTTTTTTTCCTCTGTGAATTTTTCTCTAGTGTAAGTAATAAGTATCTTATTTTACAACATGATGAATATGGAAATATGTATTATATGATAACATATGTACAACCTTTATTCTATTACCTTCCTTCTTGGGAAGGGGGAAAGGGTAAGAATGCAGTAAAAAATATGGAATGCAAAATGTCAGAAAATGATTATTAAACATCATATCAACAAGTATTCTGGAAAAAATAAAATCTTTTTAAAAGAAAAGGCACTGAAATCAGGGAGAATTGTGTGTCAAAGGTCAGTGTGGGAAAGCTCAGGGTGGGTTAGGAAAGTGGAAGACAGTACAGTATTGGGTACATAAAGCAGTAGTGGAAGTTGAGCCTTGAAATAGAGTTATATTATAGAGAGAATTCAGGGAAAGACCAAGGAATACAGGTTTTATTGGGGGAGATTTAGAAAACAGATCAGAATAGTGATTTGGGAAGATTAATTTGTTAACTATGTACAAAATGATTTGGATATCATAGAACATAGAAGCACAGAAGGCATTTAATAGGCTTTTACAAAATTTTCCAGGCATGGAGACATGAATTGCTGAACAAAGGTAATAGAATCCAGAGCCATAACCAGGGCAGAGTATTCAGGGCATTGCCTTAGGGTACTATCATCTGGGACATATGGTTCTTCTTCCCTAAATGTTCCCCCAGACTTACTATCTCTGTGAATTTAAGTGCTCTGACAGCCACATTCATTACCACAAGTAACCTTATGACAGTGCCCCATAACTGTATGTGGATCCTCTACCCTTAACCCATCTTGACTATCTCCTACCATCTGGCTCCATGACTCAACTGAACCTGACCAGCCCAAACTCAACATAACCTCCTTATTAGAATTTACCCAGTGAACTAAAATTCCTAGTTACAGTTCTAGAAAGAGTGGAAGTGAGAACAAAAATAAAGAGTTAGATGGTGACAATTTTAATTTCTGGAGCCATTCTGTTGGTAAAGTATAGGAGGAACTATTGAAACAATCCAGGTTGAGTTTGAGCAGAGATATGCAATTTCTTTTCCCATGGGCAACAGCTTGATCAAAGATTGTCATCCCTTTCCGCCCCTTATACACACACCATACAAGATAATATCACTATAATGCATGCTAGTAGATAATGAAATAAAACTTCCAGTTTTGTGGGTTTGTATGATTAGTGAATAAATCATTTAAACTAGAAGAGAGCTCTTGGGGAGAAAAATAATTTCACTCATACTATAGTAATGCTTTGGGGAAGCAGATTTCCCTAGAATCTAACAGTACCCTGTTCCTGCATTCAAGTTTCAGCAATTTGCTTCTCAAAATTAAACACCATGAGATTAATTCCATGATTGTCTTTGCACATAAAATCTAAGCCTGATACATGGTAGGTGCTTAATACATTCTTGCTGAATGAATGACTTAGCAGTTGACTTTGACTCTAAATATACCAACAAGTTAATTTCCTTTATTTTTTAAACGGGATTACTGGAATGGTAGATCAAGGAAATGTATAGACATATTATCTAGATTTCAAAAAAGCATTTGATAAAGTCCTTGTTAACATCATCCATCTGGACAAGGTAGAAAGCTAGACCAACATACAATGCGGTAAATATAGAACTAGTTGGTTACTGGACCCAGGAAGTATTCATTAATGGATCTATGTCATCTGGGGAAAAAATGGCTTACAGGATGCTACAGGGATCTGTCCTTGGTCCTGTGCCTTTCAGCATCCTTGTTAGTGACTTGGATGAAGACATAAATGAATATTTATCAAAACTATAAATGACACAAAGCTGGGAGCTATGACTTAGTCTCTCTGCATGACATACTTCAAAAGCACATCACCAGATTAAAATGGTGAGCCAAATTAACTGTAATAAAATTTAATGAACATAAGGTGTTATACTGGGGTACAAAAATCAAAACCACACTAACAAGCTAAGGGAATCTATCTATCTAGAGAATAAATGTATGAAAATAATCAGAGGATTTTAGTGAGCCTCAAGTTTAATACAAATCAAATATAGACTAATCAAAACAAGTTTATGAGATCTTATGTTGCGTTAAAAAAGGCATAGTATAAAGAAAGTGGGAAGTGATAATATCTCTGTACTCTTGCCTCTTTAGAATCCATCTAGAGAATTAGGTTCAGTCATTGGTACCACATTTTAGGAAGGATAAATCTGGAGGATATCCAGAAGTGGGTAATTAGAATGAAGGATCTTGAGTAGAATACAATTATTTGGTTAAAGAAACCAGGATATTTATCCTAGAAAAGATTTAGGGGAAATGTAATAGCTGCCTTCAAATTATTTTGATGAAAGAGTGCCATGTGTAGGATGGATTATATTTGTCTGCTGGACCAGAAAGCAGAAACACGAACATGGAAGATAGACTAAATTTACAAGGAAAAGTTCTATAACAATTATCACAAAGTGGAAGAGATTGTCCCAGGAGGTGGTAGATTTCCCATTACTAAAAGGCTTAAATTTTTTTAATTTTAATAAAAATTTCCACATAAGTTTTCTGAAGTTTTATGATCCATATCATCTCCCTCCTTTTCTCCCTCCCCCTTCCCGGAGCAGACAAGCAATTTAGTCTCGATTATATACATGCATTGTCATGTAAAACATTTCTGCATTATTCATTTTTATAAGTGAATAATCTTATAGAACCAAACCCCCAAAATATATACCAAAATAAGCAAGTGATAAATCATATGTTTTCCTCTACATTCTTACTCCAACAGTTCTTTCTCTGGAGTTGGGTAGCATTTTTTTTCACAAGTCCCTCAGAATTGTTCTGAATCATTGTATTGCTGTTAGTAGCAAAGTCTATCACATTTGATGGTCCCATAATGTTTCAGTTATGGTGTACACTGTTTTCCTGGTTCTGCTTATCTCACTCTGCATCAGTTCACAGAGGTCTTTCCATCTCTTTCTGAAATCATCCTGTTCATCATTCCTTATAGTACAATAGTATTCCAACACCATCTTATACCACAGTTTTTCCTAAAAGACTTTTAAAAGCAGATTTAATGACCACTTGCCACAAATGTTATAGCAGGGATTCCTATACAAGTATGTTTTTTTTTAATAGTTTATTTTTATTTTATTTTATTTTTTTTAACATTTATTAATATTCATTTTTAACATGGTTACATGATTAATGCTCCACCTTTCCCCTTCAACCCCCCCTCCTACACCCCCCTCACCCATGGCCGATGCGCATTTCCACTAGTTTTGTCATGTGTCATTGATCAAGACCAATTTCCAAATTGTTGGTAGTTGCATTGGTGTGGTAGTTTCGAGTCCACACCCTCAATCATGTCCACCCTGACCCATGCGTTCAAGCAGTTGTTTTTCTTATGTTTCCTCTCCTGCAGTCCTTCCTCTGAATGTGGGTAGCTTTCTTTACCATAAATCCCTCAGAATTGTCCTGGGTCATTGTATTGCTGCGGGTACAGAGGTCCATTACAATCGATTTTACCACAGTATATCAGTCTCTGTGTACAATGTTCTTCTGGCTCTGCTCCTTTCGCTCTGCATCAGTTCCCGGAGGTCTCTCCAGTTCGCCTGGAACTTCTCCAGTTTATTATTCCTTTTAGCACAATAGTATTCCATCACCCGCATATACCACAGTTTGTTCAGCCATTCCCCAATTGAAGGACATACCCTCCTTTTCCAATTTGTTGCCACCAAAAAAAGCGCAGCTATAAATATTTTCGTACAAGTCTGTTTATCTATGATCTCTTTGGGGTACAAAC
>NC_058130.1:604757910-604786409 GCF_016433145.1 Gracilinanus agilis | reverse complement strand
TTGATATTTGAATTGTTTCTTTCTGGCTTCTTGTAAGATTTTTTCTTTTGCTTGGAAACTCTTGAATTTTGCAATGATATTTCTTGGTGTTTTCCTTTCTTGATCAAATGTAGTGGGTGTTCTATGGATCCTTTCGATGTCTATGTTGCCCTCTTGTAGGACTTCAGGCAATTTTGCTGAATTATTTCTGTTAGTATGGAGTCCAGGTTTCTATTAATTTCTGGTTTTTCTGGAAGACCGATTATTCTCAAATTGTCTCTTCTAGACCGGTTTTCTTGGTCTGTCACTCTCTCATTGAGATATTTCATGTTTCCTTCTATTTTTTCAGTCTTTTGGCTTTGTTTTATTTGTTCTTGTTGTCTTGAGAGATCATTAGTTTCTACTTGCTCAATTCTAGCCTTTAGGGATTGATTTTCGGCTATAATCTTTCGGTTTTCGGCCATACTCTTCTGGTTTTCGGCCATAATCTTCTGGTTTTCGGCCATAATCTTCTGGTATTCCTTTTCAATCTGGTCATTTCTGGAGTTCAATTTGCTTATCAGTTCATTTGGTTTCTGAGCCTCACTTTCCAATTGCATGATTCTACCTTTTAAACAGTTATTTTCTTGCCAGATCTCTTCCATTTTCCTCAAAATCTCAGTTTTGAACTCTTCCATAGCTTGTGAGGAGTTTTCCTTATTTGAGGAGTTTCCGGATGCTTGTTTGTTCTCCTCCTCTGTTTGCTTGGTTGTCTGGATTTTCTCTGTGTAAAAGCTGTCGAGTGTTAAAGACTTCTTTTTCTTGTTGTTATTCTTTCTCTTCTGAACTTCCTGAGGCTGAGTAGCCATCATTACCCCAGCAGCTTCTCAGATTTATCCTCGCGCTCAGTGTCTGTCCTCTGCCGGAGGTTTCTTTACAAGTCTCAGGGCGCTGCTTCCACAGTCGTATACCCGTCCACACTGGTTCCCCACTTAGGCTTTAGTTCCTGGCTGTTTCTGCCTCCGCAGTGCCTGCGTTCTGTTCAGCCTGCGCTGTGCGCCCTGCGTCCTGCGCCCGCGCTCACATTTCACCTGCTTTCTTTGGCTTAATGGGGTCCTAAGTCTTGCTGCTCTCAGGAACAGGCCCCGGAGCTGCCAATGACTCGATGGGTGCCCCAAACTTGCTCTATTTCTTTTTAGCTGGCTTCAAAGCTCTAGATCTTGTGTGTGGAGGGGGTGGGGGTGGGGCGGTTGCTCAGCCCGCGATTTAGTGAGAGCCCTTTATAGCCTGGAAATGTCTCGATTCCACGTACCTTCCACGCTGTGCCCTGTTGTGGGGTTCCTCCGTTCGTCTGGACTTGTTTTTATGTCCCCTTGAGGAGTTTTGTGTGTTTCGGTCAGGAGAGGTTAAGAGCTGCTTCTTACTCTGCCGCCATCTTAACCCGGAAAAAACACAAGTATGTTTTTTAAATTACATTTTTAATGAACAAAAATATACCTTTTCCTCCCATCTCTCCCCCCTGGGGGAAAAAAGAATAGGAAAAAATACATAAATATGCATAGTCGAGTGAAAGAAATCTCATTTTGGCTGTGTACAAAAATAAGTCTTATTCTGTATCTTATATTTATCAATTTTATGCAAATCATTCAGTCATTCAATAAACACTTATTAAGCAACTACTATGTGCAAAACCCTGTGATAACCATTAGGAATAAAAAGAAAGCTAAGGATACTTCCTGTCCTCAAGAAGCTCAGAGCCTAGGAAGGGAGACAAGACTTGAACAAACAATAATGTACAAAATTGAAGGTAAATTGGGATTATATCTCAGAAAAGGCACTGAAATTAAGGGGTAATAGCAAAGCATTCTAAGCAGACAGATGGTGCAATGATTAGAGCACAGGGTCTGAAGTCATGAAGACTCAAATTCCTGAGTTCAAATCTGGCCTCAGACACTTACTAGGGATGAGACCCTAAGCGAGTCATTTAATTTTTGCCTCAAAAAAAATGGCAAACCTCTCCAAGATCTTTTCCAAGAAAACCTTAAAGGAAGTCACAAAGAGTTGGACATGACTGAAAAATAACTGAAGAACAACATGCAAAGGTATCCTACAAAAGATTATGACTTTCATTGAGCTGAAGGAAACTAGTTAGCAGAAATGATGAGGGAGAGAGTTCCAGACATAGAAAGGTAGTGAAAATTCCTAAACTGTGGAGGACTGTGGGAGAAACAGCAAGGAAGCCAGAATCATTGAATTACAAAGTACCTTTGGGGTGAGGGAGATAAGGTGTAAGAAGACTAAGGAGCACATGGAGCTGACAATAAAAGGCCACTAATAACTATTAATTGTTCAATTGAGCAACTTGTCCACAATATTCACTTATAATGCTTAACTGCTGATATCCTAAATGCTGAATACTCTTTCTCCTTTGACTTCCACGATACTGTTCTTCTGGTTCATCCATCATTTCTATCTGATTATTTCTTTGATGCTTTTTGCCAGTTTATTGTCTTTGTCCCATATCCTCAGTATGAATGTCCCCTAAAAGTTTGGACTCAACCTTCTCTTTTTTTTCTGTAACTTCCTCTTGGTGAGTTTCTATAAACAAACACTCTGAAGAGATGATGTCTGTAGATACCAAATCACACCTGAGAGGTTTTTCCTTGTGGGAATCTAGTACCATAACATAGTTTGAGTTTGTACTTTATTTTTACCCGCCTTAGATTTCATTGATGTAAGGAGCTCCTGGTAAAAGAATTCCCTCTATTATTTCTATTTCAAATCTATTCTGAAATGTAGTCTTAGAGGTATTCTGGAGAGTACTGAGAGATTACATGACTTTCCCAGATTCAAGATTTTCTAACTTTGAGGTCAGATCTCTATCCACCCTGTTTTGCTGCTTCACATTAATTTATTTTCCTAATAAATTAATAATGAAGCATCTATGAACTACCAGTAGTAGCGTCCCTTCTGCTTGTAAATATCTCCTTTTCCCAGCTTGGAAAGCCTAGATCTGTGGCTATTTACTGGGCAGCTAGGCTTCATAGTGGATAGAGTGTCAGACCTGGAGTTGGGAAGATCTGATTTCAAATCCAAACTGAGAAACTTACCAGCTCAATGACCCTGGGCAAGTCACTTAACTCCATTTATCTCAGTTTCCTTTATCTGTAAAATGAACTAGAGAAGGAAATGGCAAACCACTCCAGTATCTTAGCCAAGAAAGTCCCAAATAGGGTCATGAAGAGTTGAAAATGAAAAAAAAACAGCATTTACTGATATATGAAATGTCTAATAATACTCAAGAAATAGATTCTTATTCAATCACAAAGCAATTTATTATTCCATTTAACTATTATTATAACTGCTTATACAGAGGTTCAAGGACAGGGAAAACATCATTTCATATATCATACCTAAAAATGCTGGAGTCTAATCTTGGCCTTACCACTAATTTGCTATGTGTTATGTGACTTTCAATAAGTCACTTAACTTCCCTAAGCCTCAGTTTTCTCACCTGTCAAATGAGAAAACTAAACTGGAGGATTTCTAATGTCAATTCTAATTCTACATCTGAACTTATCTATTAACCAAGAACAGACTTGCCTCCTATCTTTAACCCCAGAAGTACTTAATGCTATGTTGAGCATATCAGAACTGTTTCATGATATGGGCAATCTTTTATTTATCTACTATTTTATTTACCCTTTATCTCCAGGTATTTTGTGCAGCCCCAATCCTGCTTGCCCATTAGATCTAGCTTGTGTAAGGGATCTATCTCCCTGCCATTTGTGATTCCTCTAACTCCCCCATTCCTCGGGCAAATCATTTGGTTGAGGGTTGTGTCTCTGACAGCTGCTAGGAGAAAATCAGGGCTCTGGTCTGGTAGTTCATCTTGGAATTCTTTCCTTAGGGAAAATATTCTGCTTGTAAAGTAACTTATCAGTGTTTTCACCTGATGAGAATTTATAGCCTTCTGGTGGGTCTGCCAGATGATGCTCTGATAAAAATGTGTGCTCCTGAATAAAAGTACTTTGCAATTATCTGCTAGGGGGCAGCATTTATTAAAGAATGATTGGCGAGGTGTGATTTAATGAGTTAACACTGATGTAGTGTATTTGCTTGGTATTCAGCAAGGAGGGCAGGAACTTCAGACACTTAAAGGCAATTATCTTCTCTAACTTCAAACTCTGTCACTTTCATTTTCCTTTTTGATCAGATAACTCTGGAAAGTCAAGAACAATAAATGCTTGGGAATTTAAGGCAGCAGTCTTAAAGATTTAAATTTAGATAAGATTTAGAACTAGAAAGGATGTCATCTGGTCTAAACCCTTCATTTTATAGATGAGGAAACTGAGGCATCTTGAGGTCATGTGAATTGCTTAAAGTCACTCAAGTAGAAAAGCCAAGATTCCTACCCATTCCTCTTGCCATCACTCTTCAGCATTCGTGAAGACGAGGCATGGGTGCAGAACCTGCACTTGGGGAGCTGCTCTGTTCCCCCACCCTTCCCCTCTGTCTAGCCACCCAAAGCAAACACTTTCTCCCTCAACTCTCTCCCTCAGGTAATAGGGGACTCACAGAAAGTTTGAATTTCCCCTCTCAGCATTTGAACTCTGTATGTTTCCCACAATTTTCAAGGGGTTTTGGGAAGGGGACATTTATCTCTGTGATTGCTTTTATAGAAAAAATCATAAGAACGCCGCTCAAATTGAGTCAGTGTAACACCTCTTCGAAGTCCTTGCTCCAAATCTTTACTAAGTTTTAGCCCGAAAACCCAGAATTAGGAAAGCTGTGTCAAAGATAAATACGGGATAAAGAAAAATTTTATGACTTTTGTGCATTCCCCAAAAGGCCTTAAATCTTAAGCGTTGTCAACTATTACCTGTCAAGTAGACAGTCACATCCCTAAAGCTATTTGTAACTTATGGAAGGGAAGTGGGGTCAGGAGTACCCATGAGAGGCACTATTTTGTTTTATTAGCTGCACTACACAGACCTGGTTTCTTGAACATCCGGCTGCCTTTTGTTGTTGTTTGTTTCCAGGAAGGTTTTTTTAAGGGCTGACACATTTCTCAGTTTATCCATGAAGCTTGTCTTTGTACTAAAATCAAATGGGTACCAGTAGAGGGCCAGATGCCCCGGTAATAGTGCAATCTCTGCCCCAACCTGTCCGTCCTTGAGCCTTCCGTCTGCCTCTTATCTTTTACTTTCTGTCATCTGTCTGTGCGTGAAATGGCATTTCTGAAAAGCGTGTATAGCCCAGAGCCATTGTGGATGGGATTCAAGGACTTATGTGTCACGCTTAAATAAGCTGCTTTTCCTATGACAGTGTAATCCAATATTTTGGACACATGATTTCCTTGTCCTAAAGCAAGACACTGACCTCTAGTTGAAACATCAAAGAACAAAGAACGCCATTATGGTTTTTAACAGAACACAATCTTTCTAACTATCAGAGGGCAGTCCCTTATCTGGTCCAGACAAATTAATGATTACTTTTTAATAATAACCTTGAAATGGGCAGCTAGGGGCACAGCAGATAAAACACCAGGTTTGGAGTCAGGAAGACTCATCTTTTTTAGTTCAAATCTGACCTCACACATTAGCTGTGAGATCCTGGGTGAATTGATTAACTCCATTTACCTCAGTTTCCTCATCTGTAAAATGACTGGAGAAGGAAATAGCAGACCACTCCTGTATCTCTGCCAAGAAAACTGCAAATAATGTCACGAAGAGTCATATATGACTGAAAAACAACTGAACAACAAATATGAGTATATAAATTTTAATAAATAATTCTACTGAATGCCAGATTCAATTATTGTATAGGCAATTCTTTCTGTCACCATGTTAGGCACTAGACATATATCACTCCCTGCTCTCAAGGAGCTTTTATTTCTACTAAGGGATTAAACATATTCACAGATAGATATAGATAAATAGATATGAATGGATAAATAGATATAAGATATATGGAAAAATAAAGGTGGCAAAGTAGGCAGAGAGCTTTTTTCAAAGCCAAGAAAATTTGGATTTAAGTCTTCCCCCTGGCAGATCCTGTTGTGTGACCTTTGGCAAGTCCCTTAATGTCTACTCAGTATTCCAGACAAGTCTCTAAGATTATTTGTTGCAAAAGTGTCCACTTAGGTTAGCAGGGGAAATTTCCTCAGTGGCCTCATTAAAACTATAACAATGAAATTATAGACCTAGACCCTATCTTTCTATCTAAAATGAATTCAAAGTCACTGGGGTGGGGGGCAAAGAGGGGGTGTGGAATAAAAACTTAAGGTATGCCTAACTAGCCCTGGGAAAGTTTAATGTGAAGGAATATTCCGATTAAGTAATAATATTATTTATGACATTAAAGAATAAGTCCTGGTCAGGACATCAGAGTGCCAGGGATGTAGGAGAGCACCAGGGGTTCTACTTGAACTCCAGAGGCTATCATAAAAATCATATTCAAGAGGAAATTATCTCAAAATTAAAATTATGATTTTTCCCAACACACACCTAGAGAGAAGAGTCCCTGGGACAACCACTTTTTGATTACCACTCCTTCCCCATCATCATTACAGTAGCTGTAGGCCACTTTTGTGGTCTGCAGTATAGGACCTGTCAGGAGTCCTAAACACCCCAGAATTAGCCTGGGAACCCAAGGGGAGTTTCCAGTCCAAAGTTCCAATACCTTGAACTGAAGAAGGAGTCTAATACCCTGGTAACATCTGACTATACTTACTTAAGAAGAAGTGATAAATGGAAACAAGCAAGACCGTTTTAAATACTGTATTTTTTTTTGTTCAACTGATGCCTTCTCTAGTGTGGGGAGGGGAGAGAAGGAGGGAGATACCTGGGAACTTTAATGTAACAAATAAATCAATAAAAAGAAATAATTTTTTTAAAAAGAAAGAAAAGTGTTGAGACTGGGCGCCCTCTAGTGATTTCTCACAGCCAGAAAATTTCAAGAAAGTATTCAAAGACACAATGATTTAGGGCTTAAGAGTTTTTTTGATTCTTTTATTGATTTAACCAACAACAACTCCTAAAGCAGTTTAGGCATTCCAAGCATTCAGGTATCCCTCAAGACCCGTGTACCTAGGGTGACTACTGAAAGCAAAATCATAAATGCATCTAGGGAAGTAATTTCCAGCATAACACCATCAAAAATCTATCAGTAAACATTTATTAAGCACCTAATATGTGCCAGGCACTGTGCTAAGCACTGCGTATATAGATAAGACAAAAGACAGTCTCTGTTCTGCAGCAGCACCAGGTTTAAATGGATAGCAAAGAAAGAACAATGGATTTGAAATCTGAGGAACTGGCCTGAAATCCCAGAGTGAAACCACCTGAGTTATATACATCCCTTTTGGAGAATTGGATTAATACAACTATAGAACCTAATCACTCCATGTAATAATGGGAAAATGCACCAAATTCCAATGTGGTATGCAAAAGCCTCCCTTATCCCCAATACACACACAGTACTATTGGACGTTATTTTTCCACTTACCTGCTTGGCAGGGGAAGTGACTCCCCCAGCTACAAGCTACTGGTGGTAGGTAGTTCCCATGACTAAAGAAAGGAGCTCCATCTGGACCAAGGCTGGGGAGAGAGCCAAGGGGGAAAGGATTCGATTTCTGGGATGAAGATGAGTAAAGATGATGATAGAGTCTGTAAGGGCTAAAGAATAAAGGGCTCTATTTCACAACATGATTCACAAGGAAATATATATTATATGATAGCCTGTATATAATCTATATCATATTACCTGCCTTCTTGGGAGGGAGGAAGGATACAAGGGAAGAAGAGAATATGGATTGTGGTGTCAGAAAATCATTACTAAAAATTGCATCAACGTGTACTTTGGAAAAAATCAAACATTTAATTTTAAAAAATCAAGAACTCTAGAAGCCAGAGTTTCTTGACAGCATAAAAGCCTATGTCCTATTGATTCATTGATTAACAAGCATTTATAAAGCCCCTTCCATGTTCCAGACACTGACCTAAGCACTGGATACAAAGACAAAACTGAAAAAAAAATCCCTGCCTTTAAGGAGGTTACCTGCTAAAAGGGGAAGCAAGATGTGCATATACAAGAAGATGAAGAATATATCTAAAATGAAGGTAAGATAGGAATTCATTTCACAGGACACTTTCTCTAGGATGTCTTTCCTGATTCCCCCAGCTACTAGTGTCTTCTCTATTTGAACTACCTTATGTCCATTTGGTATACAAGTACTTACGGAGCAAAGGCAACTAGGTGATAGAGTGCCAGGCCTGCAGTCAGGAAGATTCATCTTCCTGAGTTCAAATCTGACCTCAGATACTTACTTTGTGACCCTGGGCAAGTCACTTAATCCTCTTGGCCTCAGTTTCCCCATCTGTAAAATGAGCTGGAAAAGAAAATGATAAACCAGTTCAATATCTCTGCTAAGACAACCCCAAAAGGAGTCTTAAAGAATTGGATACAACTGCAAATGATTGAACAACAATAAACTTACTGAACATCTGTGCTTAGTGCTTTAGAAGATATAACAGAAGCAAAAGCAG
This sequence comes from Gracilinanus agilis, assembly GCF_016433145.1. Lineage (NCBI taxonomy): Eukaryota > Metazoa > Chordata > Mammalia > Didelphimorphia > Didelphidae > Gracilinanus > Gracilinanus agilis. Next base: position 604,777,902 of record NC_058130.1, on the reverse strand, counting down.
GAATAGCCCTCAAGGCCACCTCAACACCATTTGTGGCTTTCATCCAGAGTTTATTCTTTTCTTGATCAAGCTGAAAAACAATGAAATTTCCTATCACTTCTGTACTTGTATCCCTGATGTCTAACACAGTGCCTATCCCATTGCAAGTGTTTAAGATTGGTCAGTTGATCAATCTACCAGAGATATGCTGGTGAATCTTTAACAATTGGCTCTCTGGAAGAAAAAAATTGTACCTGCAACACATTTTTTAATTTAATCCACATCTTTAACATTTTCTCCATCACTTTCTTAAGTCTAGACCAATGATGGGCAAACTACGGCCTGCAGGCCAGATGTGGCCCCCTGAAATGTTCTATCCAGCTACAGGACGTTATTCCTAATCTGACGAATACAATGAGTAGGATACAATACAATGAAACTTCAAAAGAGTTGCCTTAGAAACAGACCAACAGATGAGCATTTCCTTTCCTTTGGCCCCCTCTTTAAAAAGTTTGCCCATCACTGGTCTAGACAATCAACAAGACAAAAACTCAAGCTCTGATTTGTAGCACTTGCTATTTTCTGAGGTGCAAAGATACACAGTGAAAATTTAACAAGCAGATTGGAGTTACTGCCAACATACTCCTGGATTCTTCCCTATTCTTATCCCTGGAGAAAGTACTAGTAGGAAATAGTAGGAAAACATAAAAGGGTCTTTTACATACCCCACCTCTTTTTCGCTCTTTACCTTCTCAGATCCTTTGGACCCACTCACTCCTTTTCCTTTTGTTTTAGATCTTTGGAATACCAAGTGTCTCTGTAGGTGCTAATACTTTCCCATCCCTTGTTAAAACCTCTCTTCTCTGTACTAACCTCTGATGAAGATTCAAAGATGAAAGAAGGCTTGGTCCCTGTTCTCCAGGGGATCTCACAGTTTTGGAGAAATGTCGTATACTGACCCACAAACAACCATAGTTAAAAGTAGTACATATAAAGTGCATAAGACAGCAGTAATAATTGAAGGGCTCTGTGAGGTTTGTGGGTGGTAGGACCCTTCCTTTGACTAGAGATCGCTGGGACAGACCTCAGAGAGGAGAAGACATTTGAACTGGATCCAGGAGACTGGGTTGGAGCTGATTTCCCATGATCTACTTGGGCTCTAATTCTCTGGAGTTCTGAATGAGATGTAAGTTGAGTTACAATCCTTAAATTATAGCTATTCTGGGTTAATTAATTTTACGCCATTTCCTACTCCCCTAAGTACATGAATTGAAAATAGACTGATATTGTTTCCTTCCCATTTACATTATGAGTTGATGATTGTAATTGAAATACCTCCATTTTCCCCAGTCATTTCTATTCACATTGAACTCTACTACATATCACTTATGAGAAAAATCACTTACAAAAATGTCTTTCTGCCAGGGTGCTCTATTTCTGGACTGCTTTATACTCTTGGATTTATCAAGTAAAGTTGCATATTTATCCCTGGCATCTGCTTTCCTGTTGACAGGCTGCTTAATGGTCCCCATAACAGATATCTTTGGTATTTCATGTACAATTTAATATCTCTTAGAGAATTTATGATGTAATTTTCAATACAAATTATCTCCACATACCTTTATCAGCCCCACTGTTAAGGCTCCAATTGGTTTGTTGATCCTATCAGTTGTGCCCAGAATAAGCCCCAAGTAGAGTCATATCCTTCAGACCATTGCTCACACTAATATTGTTTCACATCAGGAATTCACCAAACTCCACTTCTGATGCTGAGGAATAATACTGTAATACTGCTTATTCAATCACCCAAAATGTAATCAGGTGGCCAGAAATTCTCCCAATTATCACTTGAATCCCTTATCTTAGTAAATGCCAGGAAAATTCCATCATCTTATGATTTCATAAATAATGTTGTTTCTATGGAACTATCCCCCTTATAATGTCATTTCATCTGTCTTTTCATAGAACAAGTTGGCACAAGACCACATATGCCCTTTGGTTGAAAGTAAATATTTTCAACATGCGTTCTTTGAGTTTAAATATACTCTTCCTAAGTGAATAACCTATTTATTAACTAAAAAAGTAATTATTGAGCATCAGTTGTGCATATGGTAACATACATGTGAAAGTTACAACAGAAGTAGGTACATGAAGGATAGACCTTGGGCTTGGAATTAGGAAAAGCTGAGTTCAACTTTAGCTAGCTCTTCATTCAGCTCAGTAGGTCTGTCTGTGATCTTTTGCTCAAACTCTGTTAGCCTTAATTTTTACATGTGTGAACTTGGTTTAGTTCTATTTGCCTCAGTTTCCATATCTGTAAAATAGAGATGACAATAGCACTAGGGTTGCCAGTGAACCAAATGTTGCCAGTAGAAATGGTGCTGGAGGACCAAATGAAATAATCTCTATAAAGTGTTTAGAACAGTGCCTGGCATCTAGTGGGTACTTAGTAAATGTTTGGTTTCTAGCTAACTACTTAACATAATAGAGTTATAAATCTAGAGTTATTGGGCTCTGAGAGTCCCTTTAGTAAAACACACAACCCTTTCTGCAGATGAAGGTATGAAGAGTCCCTGGAATTATAAATGACTATAAATGACTTGCCTAAGATCATGAGGTATAGTGTTAAGCATCTTACCTAATATTTAAACCTAGTCCTGCTAACTTCAGCGACGGGGCTTTTTCTACTTCACTGTATTGCTTCATCTAACTCCCCTCAAGGAACTTAGGAAAAGGGAGCCTCCATTAATTCCTTTCTCTCTTCGAAGGAAATGAGAATTTTTTAATCAAAACTTTCTAATTTTCTTTTCCATTCTTTGTTGAAAAAAAAGAAAAGCCTCAATCATAATCTACATATGACAAATAAAGTACTTAGAAGACCAGAAATAAAGCATTTCCTAAGGGAAATAGTTGATTGAAAAAGAATATTGGTAAAGAGTAATAGTGTGAACAACCACATACTCCACTAGCATCTTTGTGAAATCAGGAGAAATTAAGTCTCACCAGCATATTGGATAGACTTTCTGTGGTGAGTATATGGGAGGGAATGAATAAATTTTGGAAAGGAGAGCAGGAATAGATTGGGTGCTATCTGCACCCCATTACAATAGTGTCCATCATGCCCAATTGGAAGAACTCTCAAAATCGATAAGATGAAGGCTCTATTTGATTACTTGAATAGTGAGTCCTATGGAGGGTGTAGGAGTGTCTATCGCCATGCTTCTTCTACCCTTAAAGACCTTCTCTCAGAAGAAAGTGCATAAACTCTGAGGGAATGGATAAGAGAAATCTCAGACTCCCGACATCAGCTTGGGCCCTCTCTAAGCCATGAGAAAACTGGCCAGAAGTTAACACAATCCATTCAGCTTCAAGGATCAAAGCTATGTTGACGGCACCCTCTAGCTTTTCCTACTGTCCATTGACATCATTTATGTTTGACTTAGGTTGACCCTCAGTCAGCCGGCTTTCAGCCCAACCCTTTTCCTAGGCATTACATGAGTTATAAAATTATCTTGTCAAGATCAAGTGGTAAATGGCTAATATAGAACTCAGCCTCATCCCCAAACAGATGATACCTCATTTTTATTTCACTAAGTACCATCACTGAATAGAGGTAGTGAGAGATACCTCCTGGAGGGAGAGAAGAGCTTAAATGGATGAGCCATCATCTTAAAATTACTTTTTACATATCCACTGGGGGGAAGACAAGCACAAAAGATGCCTTTACAGAACAACTCTTTTTAGAGATGTTAAAAGCAGTGATCAGCAGTTGTGGAGACTGCCAGAGGCATAAACATACCATATATTCTAATACTAAACCTAGTCTGAAAACAAATCAAGAGGATAGATATTGAGCTATGTTGCTTTCTCTTCTCATAATCCTTTGCAATTTATTGTGTGACCTTGGACAATTCACGACACTTTTCTGGGTCTCAGCTTTCTCACCTTTAAAACAAAAATACTGGATTAGCTAGTCTCTCAGTAACCCACAAGGTCTATATCTATGCTTTTATAACCTTGCTAAAAAGATAACAATTTAGGAGGCTATGATAGGCAGGATGTAATCTCTATCATTGAGAAAATATCATGGCTCACTTAAGTTTTGGATTCTGCAATGGAGTAGGGTTCAAAGCATTTGGGTTTCCACAATAAGTCTGGCAGCAAAATGGTGGGCCCTAGGAGGGCATCAAGACTTCCTAAGGAAGGCTAAACCAGCCCAAGTCAGAAAAACAGAGCAATTAAAGTGTCAGAGCTTATCAACAGTGGGATTGGCTACTGCACTTTTCAGACTAGATGAGATAGCCTAAAAAAAAAAGATGAAAAAGCTAGAAAGTAAAGCTGTTATATGCATAACATCATTAATTTCTTCCTTCATCTCTTATTGCAAAAGAATAGTTCTGTTCTTATTCCTCCTACTCTACACCCATAAGGAAGCCATATGTGGAAAATGAAAGTGCTGTCAACTAAGAAACAATCCTCCCATCCATATAGCAAATTCACAGTTACTGAGTGCCAATTGTGTACCAGGAACTACATCAAAGCTTACCTATTTACCATGGAAAAGCTTGTTTTCTTCTTGGCGCCTCACTTTCCTTGAGTAAAAACTACCAGTGTTTGTCTTGTGTGTTTTAAAAATTTGTACCCTGAGGACTTCATTTCCCAGCATTCTTTACTCTTCCCAGGGTTCCCTTGACTTGCATCCTGGTGTTGCACCCTGGTGTGGGTTTATTTATAAATTTGCTGAAACCTACGCTAAGGGACTTTTTTGGGAGCTTTGGCTTTGGCTCGAGCATGGTAGGCTGCTGGGTCTCTGGCTCTTCACTCTGCTCACTCAGATGAAGCAACCCCTTTTCTCTCTCATTTTGTTGTTACTAAATCCTATAAATTTAAATACTTGGAGTATTCCTTCATTTTTAGTCTTACAGTCTGTAGGTGACTTCTAAGGACCCTTCCAACTCTTTATGATCTTTTAACCTCTTTTTCTCACTAGTACTTAGCATCATGCTTTGCATATAATAGGGGCTCAGTAAATGCATATTGGTGATGGAATTATTGAACAAAAAATATAATTGATAATATATTAAACTTATTTAAAGATAAGGATAATATTACCTCTCCATTTATGAAATTTCATCAATTTTTAAAAGATAATGGCTTTACCTCTTGGGGTAGTTATTAATGGCATAAATTCCAAGAATCAATGGGGCATCATTTGATTGGGCCAGTTAGCCATACAATGTTCATCTTGACAGCTCCATATTCTTGTAAAGTGGAATTACCCATTCAGTAGCCATGACTACAGAAAGTTGCCACACTTATAAGAGAAAGAAAAGGACCAAATTTTTTTGTGTGTGTGTCAAAAGGGAAATGTCTTTCCCTGGTCTGATTTGCCTGCACTTCTCAGGGAAAGGGTGAGCCAGGATGACATGGCCAACCTTTGGTATTTGACTAGGATGAAGCAAAGGGAAGTCTGGCCTCTAACATATGTCAGAAAAACTGCAACTGCAAACCTAACACTAAGTTTTAAGTCCTTTAGTATTGGCATAAAATTTCTACCAATCCTACCTGGATTGATACGGTCTTTTTGACCTTGACACTGTGCAGTTTCTCACCAATCCCATTGGGACTGGGTGGTCTCTTTGGCCTTGTGGCTCTTTTGTTCCCTTTACCTGGAATCACACAGAATCATTAATAACATTCCCATAATATTTACCAATTCATGGCAGGTTTCCATAGTCTAAGGCTTTTTTATAAAAAGACTAAGTCACATTTTAAAAAAATCTTTGTTTCCCCTAGTGTCTGATATTAAAATATAGCATAAAAAGGTATTTTTAGAGACCTTATTATGTGCCAGACACTATTCTAAATACTACTGAGGATAGAAAGATACACATACATGTACACATACACACACTACACACACATGCACACAAACACTTCCTTGTCCTCGAAGAGTTTCCATTCTAATAGAGGAACAAAACATGTATACAAATCACAAACTAGGAAATCATTAAATGCATCAGAAGATCCAACAGTGTAGTCAGAGAGATTCCAAGAGGAATGAATCATTTCTGAGCTAGAGGAGGCTCTGAGGAAGATGAAGGAAGACTTCAGTGAAATGGAGAACTTAATCTGGACCTTGAAAGAAAGGAAGGATTTCAGAAGGTGTAAAAGAGGCAGAGGGGACCTAGAAGGAAGCATCATGTTCAAGAGCATAGAAGTGAAAGACAGCAGTAGATGCTTTTCTTTGAAGCTTCTAAATGGCACAATAAATAGATCTCTGGACCTGGAGTAACGAAGATCTGAATTCAAATCCAGCCTCAGACACATTATCTATGTGACCCTGAACAAGTTACTTAACCTTTGGTTGCCTCATCTTTCTCAAATGTAAAATGGAGATAATTATGGCTCCTACCCCAATGGTTGTTATAAGTATCAAATGAGATAATATTTGTAAAATGCTTAGCATGCTGCCAAAGATTAGTCATTTAATAAATAAATGCTTATTTCCTCCCTTTCCTTGCTTTTGAAGAACACATTTATGATCCCTGGTTCACACACTCCTAAATAATTTCTAACTTTTCATTCAACACCCACTGGGATATTTTCTTCATCCATGCTTGTCAAAAGTAATCATTTTAATTTTCTTTTAAATTCCTCATGATCCCACAAGCACTGTCCCCTCATGGTTAACTAAGGATGATTTCAAAGTTTGGATGTAAATAAGAGGTGCCATCAGGGTCATCTCTCATATTAGAAAGCATAAGCATTGCTTCCCATGTTCCTGGTTCACTGTTATTGCTTATAAAGCGTTTCCAAAACACATTACATAAATTAAAAACAAAACTCTGTAATTAGTCAACAAACCCTCCAACTTTCCTAGTGAGTCACTCATATAAGACCTAGCAGGTTCAATCAGAGAGAAGACAAAGAGGAAGAGGAACTTGAAAGGAAAGGGTAATGTTACCCATGGATTGGGAGTTGGGATTCAGACAATTACTACAGTACCAGAGATGTATCAAAAGTGCCATTCCTGTTCCCATGATGACAATATCTAAGATCAGTATATATATGATTTTCAATACTTTTTAGCTCTTCAGACCAGAAATCTCACTAGTTAGAGGGTTCTGGAACATAGTCTTTATGCCTAGCAGCTATGTGGTTAATACATAGGAAAAGATGCAGAGGGACCAAAAGTCCAGAGAGCTAGGCATCAAGTCTAGGGTTCTGTGGTAACCAGAGAAGTATAAGCAGGAAGCAAGCAAGCAAACTAATACCTGGGTACAGAGACTCAAGCCAAATGTGTGAGATAAAGAGAGTAGGCCAAGGAAACAGTGAGTTCCTTGAGAGGATTACAATTCCCATATCTATCTTCATGCTCTTCCCAAAATTCCAACTTCCATTTACTCTTTTGAAAAAATCCTTACCTTCTATCTTAGAATCAATACTCAATCCGAGTTAAATGACTTGCCTGAGAGCACATAGCTAGGAAATGTCTGAGGTCAGATCTGAACCCAGCACTTTCCATCTCTAAGTCTGGCTCTCAATCCACTGAGCCACAGAGCTGCCCCCTTCCATTTATTCTTTAGGTCTCCAAATTCTGAATTTACCTCAATGGCTCATCTGACCCACATCTTTCCATCTTATTCAAAAGGAAATTAGCATATTCTTTACTGAAACCATTATCTATGCAGTGTTTTGATCTATTAGTATAGATTTTATTGTTGTCCTTTCAATTGTGTCCAACTATTCATGACCCCTGCTAGAGTGGTTTGCCATTTCCTTCTCCAACTCATTTTACAGATGAAGAAACTGAGGCAAACAGGGTTAAGTCACTGATTTCTCAGTGACTGGTCTAAGCTCAAGTCTTCCTGACTCCAGGTACAGTACTCCATCCATGAATCACCTAATTCCCCTTCAGAGAGATTCTATCAATAAAAATGTTTATGACAAATGACATCTTTTGCTTAGCATACACAGAAACTACAGCATACACCTATGTTGACAGTTGAAAAAGAACTGTAATTTAAATCACTAAAATTCAAAAGAGCCAGAGATGAAAAAGGAAAAAGGAACAAAGTCAATAAAGTGGATAGAAATAGTGGATGTAGTAGACAGCATTGTCTCTGCTCTCAGAGTTATTCTTTTGTCGTTCTTCATTCATTAAGCAAAAATGTGTTGAATAATTCTTAAATGCAAGGTACTAGCCATGAGTATGATGTCCAGAAGATAACCAAAAAGAGTATATTTTTAATACCAAATAATTGCTTGACCCTAGAGTACCATCCTCATACACTGAGACTGATTCACTGCCCCATCAAATGAAGATCAGGTTGTAATTAACCCAGAGAGGGAAAGTTTTATGAACAAAAAATGTTTTCCCAACTTCAGTGTATTATGAACACATCTAATCTTACAATAATATATAAATCTGGTACAATGTCAAGAAGGGACCCATGGACCTTCCTGCCTGAGGCATTATGGGTTTTAGTATAGGAGCACAAAGAGTAAAATCAAACAGTTTGGTAAGGGACCAATCAAGAATACAAGTCCATCAGAATTGTAATATAATCAAAAGAGTTCTAGACTAAGAGGAATGTAAACTCTTTGAGGACAAGGACCGCATCATATTTGTTCTTGTCTCTAGCACCTGGCTGCAGGCATCATGGCATAGTGGACAGAAGGCTAAACTTGGTGTCTAAAAGATGTGGGTTTACCATGGCAGGTTACAGCCTCCCAGTATCCCTGGCAACTCTATAACTCAAAATTTTAAGTGAATTGTTCATTTGCAAGGGAGTAGGGAGAATGTTTCCACATTGGGAGTTCCTTATATTTATGAAAATGAAGCTTTAGATTGATCAATAAATCTGCAATACCTAATATAACTTTCAAATAGTATGTACTCAAATATTTGTTAAATATTTGAATGAGTAGTTAATTTGGAATCAGGACACACAGACACTAGGCTCTATTCTTTCATTAACTAACTAGTAATGCAATCTTATGATCATAGATTCTGAACTAGAAAGGACCTTCTAAGTGCAACCTCATTTTTACAGATGAAAAAAGTGAGGCTCAGAGATGTTGATTTTCACAGTGCTAGATCATAATAAAAATGATTGTTAATTGATTGGTTGACCATAACACATAGCTAGTGTCAGAGGCAAGGTTTGAATCCAGGTCTTCCTCACTTGAAGTCCAACTCCGATTTATCTTAAAAAAAAAAGAAAGAATTGATATAGAAAACTTGTGTAAGAATCCATATAATATTATATCCTAGTAGTTTCCTATAATAACAATTAGATGGCACAGTAGATAAAGTGTCAGGACAGGCATCAAGAAGATTTATCTTCCTAAATTCAAATCTGGTCTCAGACACTTATAAACTGCGTGTTCCTGGCCAAGTCACTTAATCTTGCTTTCTTCAGTTCCTCATCTATAAAATTGGGATAATAATATCTTCCTCCCTACATCATCATGATGATAAAAAGAGCTATTTGTAACATTCTTCACAAGATTGAAAGCAATATACATATGCTAAGTGGACAGTGAGATGACTCAGTGAATAGAGCACTAAGCCTGGAGTCAGGAAAACTCACCTTCCTGAGTTCAAATCTGGCCTCAGACACTGACTAGTTGCGTGACCTTGGCCAAGTCACTTAACCCTGTTGGCTTCAGTTACTCATCTGTAAAATGAGTTAGAGAAAGAAATGACAAACTATTCCAGTGTCTTTGTCAAGAAAACCCCAAATGGGGTCACAGAGTTGGACTCAACTGAAATGATTCAGGAACAACCATGGATTCTTACCATTCTGCTCTGAGGAATAACAAATGTTCCATTATCTCCTCTTTAGGGCTTTCATTAGGTTTTCTTTTACTCATCATTCATATTCTTTTTAGTGATCTTCCTATTTCTTTTGCTGTAGTCACTATACACATTGTTACAGTACTTGTAAATCTTATCCACATTTCTCAGTGTTCTTCACATTCACCATTTATTAATGCACTTTAATATTCCATTTCATTCATACACCATAAAATTTTCAGTCTTTCCCCCCAAACAATGGACACTCATTTGTCCAGGTTCTTGGCCACCACAAAGAATGCTGACTCAAATATTTTAATACATATTGGAATTGTTTCTCTCAAATTTCCTTTGGGTTCATGAGTAGTAGCAGGATTGCTAGCTTAAAGAGTAGGGAAAATTTAGTCACTTTTATAGCATAATTCCAACTTGAAATCCAGAAAAGTTAGTCTAATTTTATACTTTATATAGTTTATAGCTTATACTTTATAGTTCTACCCACAGTGCATCAATGTACCTTTCTTCTCAAAGCTCATTCAGCATTTACTATTTCCATCTTTTTTCATCTTTGCTAATTTGTGTGGGATGAGATAAAAACCTCCTTGGTTTTATTTTCCCCAATAAAACTATGATAATGATGCTAAGCTAAATACTAGTGAATTCATGTAATATATATCTACTCTCACATATCACCATGGCTGCTAGAATGTATGTGCCTGAGTATCAACTGGAAGCATACTTTATGCCTACTGGAAACAAAAAAGCCAAATTAAAATCTTCAAGATCCCATACCCCCTGAACCATAAAACTCTTCTTGCAAGTCATGAGAAAGGTAGGTCTATGGCCCAAGTTCTTATTCTGCTCTTTAACCTTCCTGAAATTAAGTTACCCCAGGAAACAAATGTCCTCTGAATCCTCTCAAAATACATTTTCACAAAATGGCTTTGATCAAGTCTGCCTCCTTGTAATTTCAGATGAAATGGGAAAGAAAGGAAGATTTTTAAAAATATTAATCTTTTTGATCTTCGAAAGAGGACCTTATTTTCGTTAAGGAACAGTAATTTTGGTTGAGAGTAGAAACAGATATTATTGGCATTATATACTAATGCTGTGGCTAATCAGATTAATATGAACTCAGAAGATTTTACCAGAAATCAGGAAAAAAATTTCAAATGAACATCTAGAATAGATATATCACTAAATTTACACATCTCAAAAGAAACATGAGACTCTATTATAATACAACACATTATGTGTTGATAATATATACATATAACACAAATATATGTATATATTTACTTTCAAAGCAGACTAAATGAATTTTCTAATGCTGGTTCTATTTAATGAGATTTATAGCAATGTTTTCAGGGAACATCTAGCTATATATATATGTTTATATATTATATTTTGGGGAACATCTAGCTATTATATATATATGTTTATATATTATATTTTGGGGAACATCTAGCTATTATATATGTATATATATAACAATACTCATAAAATTAATTAATCAAGGCCTCAAGTGTCTGAATACATAATTAAATTAGAATTACAATGACAAACAGGTCACATGAGAAAAATAGAACAAAATGAACATATGAGAAATGTAAAAGTCTTTTGTTGGAGTAAAATTCTAAGGAGAAATGAAATCTATTTCACAATCCAAAGTCAAGTTCTGATATCGGTGCCCCATCATCTTCAGGTGAAGGTATAGTTCTGTGTACTGTGACCATACAGAAACATGCACATACTTCAGCGGATTCAACATTTCATTTATGGGAGTATTCCCTCCAGGAATGCCAATCACATGCCTTCCCATCCTGAGATTTTAGATCTAGAGTTGGACCGGACCTTAAAAGATCACTGAGTTCTACCACTTCATTTTATAGATGAGAAAACTGAGTTCAGAGAAGCCTATGCATGTGTGTAAATCCACATGGATAGACAGACAAACAGATAAATAGATAGATAAATAATGGAGAGATGATAGAGACACACACAGAGGTGATAGGGAGATAGAGATAGATAGATAGATAGATAGATAGATAGATAGATAGATAGATAGACAGACAGACACATACCTATAGATATTTATTTGTTAAACAGGAAAGATTTCATGTCCTCAAGGAGTGTATAGTCTAGATCAAGGCTTTTGAAACAATTTCTCATCACAATCTAATGAGATAGGTAGGGAAACTAATATATCCATTTTAGAGAAACAGATACAGATAGTTTAACTGCCTTGTCTGTGGCCATATTGCTAGAATTCTCGACCTAGATTTGAATCCAAGTTTTTTTAACTCCAAATCCAGAACTTTTCCCCCTGAGCCATGCTTTCTGTATATCCCCATCTGTAACAGGGAAATGAATGGATGAGTATATGAATGAAGGAAGCATTTTTTAGTATTCATTATGTGAAAAACACTGTGCTAAGTGCTGAGATCATGAATAGGGAAGTAAGTCAGTCCCTGCTGTCAAGGTAGTCATATTCCAAAGAGCATGACAACACAGATGGAAGATTTCCTTTGCAAGTCAAAGGGAAAGGGGCCATAGTACTTATAGCGTAGCTGCAAAGTAAATGGCAAAACCTCTTCTTTAATGCCATTTCCGATTTAAAATCCTATCAGTTCCTGGTAATTTGAATCATTTGACTGTGCAAAAGAAACTTTGGTGATGAGAACCTTTGCTTTGGAGTCTTCAAAAGATAGATGTAACTATACCATCCACAGAAGCAGTTGCCAGGCTCTATCTCCACAAGAGCTGCTCACCAGGATAATAACTGCAAACATTAAGTTCAAAGCATTGCTATTCCAAAGGCTCTTGGATCAGGACCCTGGGCTGTCCCTATCAGAGTCTGTGGGAATATGGCAGTAAAAGTGGAAACTTCCCCGGCATGTGCTGCCTCTTATTTCTCTCTCATGGTACCATATTGCTTCTGTCTGATTGGCTTGGCTCCCTGTGGATGGAGTTGGTTAGTAGTTGGTGGGGATGGCAGAGCCCTTCTCCACATGAGTCATTTCCCCATATGGTGGCCACGAAGAATGGGCTGGAAACAAGATCAGGCAGGTCTGGTGGATCATTGCCACTCACAGGGATTCTGCACCACTCTCAGTATGGCAGTTGATCAGTGGTTGGTAGTGATGAAGAAAATGGTCCCCTTTTCCACTAGGAATTCTGTACTGAGTGGTGGCTACAGGATCTAGTGCTAGAAGCAGGGCTTGGGCTTTGGGGGACACATATTCTCAAGGCCGTTAAGTTCAGAGGACTAGGCTTTCTCTATCAAGGTCCAAACAGAGGTCATAGTTAATGTGGTTGTGATGTTTTGAATTGCCTGGTACTTGCTGCCTCCTATCCCTCCCTTAGGAGGCCCTATTGCTCCAGTTAATGTAAAGTTTCCTTAAAGAAATTTCTGCTATCCAAGGGCCAAGCAAACATCACTAGTCCATCACCAGTAATGTGAAAAACACATCTCTGACAGAAATTAAAACATATGCATTCACATTATGTCTAAGATTACAGAAATTGAATAATATTTAGCCAGGATTATATTTAAAGGAGCCAAATGCTCCTGCTCAAAGCCATTGGGAATAAGCATTGTTTAATTTATCTTTAGTCTGTGGAAGAAAGTAAATAAGCTTAAATGTTCTAGACAGCTATGTTCCTAAGACAACATTTAAAAAGAATTTTCTGAAGTGAGGCAATGGAGGAATGGAGGAAAGAGGCAAAGAAAGGGAAAAGGAGAAACGTATTAAGATTCTTAGAAATTCAGCATCTGTAGAAATATGTATTTTGCTCCTACAAAGCACACAAAAAAGTAACAGATTAACGTCTTTATCCTTAGCAACTGAAAGTGATGAGGATAAAGTGATGAGATCAGAGATAATGGCTGAGGTAGAAGAGGTGACAGAGATGAGAGAAAGGGAGAGGAAAAGAGAAGGATTTATACTTTCTACATTGTTGCCCATATACAAGTTAAATACACATACACAATCACTATCTTCTTTAAAAAATAGGGCATATGCCTGCTTTTTTCTATTCTTGAGGGATTAGTCATAGAACGTGAATTTTCTGAGATGGGCATGAGATGAGAATGGGAGGTAGCTTTTCCTTCCTTCATCAGTAGGAGGGAGATAAGAAAAAAGTACCTAAGGAGAGCTGGAAGGAGAGTCAATGTATCTAACCAAGAATAATAGGCCTCTGAGAAGTTAAGGAGCCTCATGATTTTGAAATTCAGAATTTGTCAAAATTGTGATCCTGTCTAGAAACAAGGGAATGCATGTGTGTGTAGGAGTCAAAAAATAAGACTTGAAGCCTTTATCACTTATGTACAAGTACCCCATACAAGTTATTGGTTTTATTGTTATTATTTTCTAAGCTATTGTTTTCTCTTTAAATATTCATGGAGAGAATTGTGCATCAGCTAAGGGGGGTTGGGGGGTTGGGGGGAGAGGGAAAGAACATGAAACATGAAACTAGATGAAAATATTCAAAGTAAAAAATAAAATAAAATAAATATTCATGGAGAGGTTTCAAAAGAGAAAACATTGTAGCTCCTTTGAAAAATTACTCACACAACTAACAAAAGCAAGTCTGCTATGTTTAAGACATTTTAGGCCAGTCCCTGGAAACCTGATGCAATGTTCACCAGTCCCAATACTAGTAGAAATATCATTAACTCAGAATTATAGAGGGAAATGGGATCAGAGAAATGATCTAGTCCTATTCACTTATTTGACAGATGAAGGAACTCTCAAATGGGGTCACAAAGAGTCAGACATAGCTGAAACTGAACAAAAACAACAACCAAACGCTTTGCCAAGGGTTGTTACACTTGAAAAAAAGGTATATTCTCTCAGAATCCCATAATCTACCTATGAGTAAATTACATTTAAAAGACTTTTCCTTAAACCCTTAAGTATTTTAGCAGACTTCCTCTAGCACAGAAGAATTTGCTGATTTTTCACAATTTTCGCCAAAACTAAGCTGAAGCATTTGATTGAAATAGGGAAAGATAGCAAGGAAATGAAAATTCTATAGCTCATGAAATTGAAATAATGCATATTATGTATTTCCCAATAGGGTCTGGTCAATTTGATAGATTTAAAAAATTTAGCCTCTTGTTTCAGATTTTTGTTATTTGGGAAGATGTCAGATTATGCCACCTAAATAAGTAAGAAATCCCCAAAGAGATTATGAACTCTTCTATTAAACTGTGACTTCCTCAAGGATCTAAACTGTTTTTTACCTTTCTTTTATTCCCAGCACTTAATATCATGGCCAACACATGGTAGATGCTTAATAAATGTTTATTGGCTGACTGATCAAGTCTCAGTATTGGGTCCAATATATTTAGCTCAGGCCATAAAGAATTGGTACTATTCCTTTTTATTGGACTATAAAAAAGAATAGATAAGACTTGTTAGAATTAGTTAAAGGATCTAGAAAGAGTTCAACACAGATTAGAGACCAGAGACTAGGGACCTGAGAGCCCACCTGGATGGCTGAAGCAGGAAGAGAAAAAAGCCTGCCTTTCTGCATTCCATAGGCTAGCTTCAGACTCAGTTGTGGAAGGAACCAAGGGCTAGAGTAGAAGTGTCTAAACCCCAATAACCCTAAAGATCAATAGCATTATAGTGATGCCCTGTAATTAATGCCCCCCTAAGGATTCAGACCCTCCAGTTGGAGATGCAAACTCACATTCTACCAAGTCTGATTTACCACCCCAATGATCTCTATAGCCTACCAGTTCTATACTAGACACCATAAAGGTTTAAATTTCTTCTCAAAGGAAACAAACCTAAGGTTCTTAGGCAAATCACTTCCCATTGGGTTGGCATAGTCCAAATTACTCATATTTGTATTGCACAGCAAAATATAAGTCTTACTCTCCTGCATTATGGTCTAGGAAAGCTTATCAATCCTTCACAATGATGGTGTTGGAAAAAATCTCCCTTCTCTTCAAGAAGACTGGAGCTCAGAACCACCTGCTAATTAGCCAGTTTATTTCCCTCTCCACACCTGCCATCCACTTATCTAAGAGGCTCCTTCTGTTGCCACAAAAATTCATCTCTGGGACTGAGGGGTGGCCAAGGGTCAGGGGACCATCTGGAGTGGAATTAGGACTGAAAGCTGGAAGAAATCTCAGTAATCATGTAGGCCTAGTGCCTTCATTTTATGGATGAAGAAACTCAGTTCCAAATGGGGAAGTGATTTGGGAAGGCCATGTACACAGATAATAGTAAGTAGATAAGTCAGAATTTGAATCTGGGTCCTTTGACTTGAAATCCATCATTTTTTCGATAGTAACTCACTGTTTCTGTTAAGTGTAGTATTAAGGATATCTTATTTCTTATTAAAATTTAGTCATTTCTTTTATACATTTTAGGATGCCCCCCCCCCAAATTACATAAATCTTAATTCACTTAATTCACTTCTATGGCCCTGGGTTTATTCACTAGTTAGATAAGTCACACACTGCTGCTAAAGAGATTGGTGAGAACCAACTATTAACTATGGAAATTGCCTAAAGGCCCACAGTACCCCTTTCCTGGACTAATTATTGTAATAGTCTCCTAATTGGCCTCCTTCCTTCCTTCCAGTCTCTCCCATCCCCAATCCATCTTCCACTTAGCTGACAAGACAAACTTCCTAACTCATAGATCTGGCCATGTCACTTATCTTCTCAGAAATTTTCAGTGGGCTCTTCTTCATATGACATTCTATCTCACATTTCTGTGTTTTTCACTGGCTGACTCTCATGACTGTAGCGCTCTTCTACCTCATCATTAGAATCTCTGGTTTCCTACAAAATTCAATTCAAAGACTGTAAAAAAGGCTTTTCTCCAGTCCAAGCTTCTAGAGCCTACCCTTATAATTGCTCTCTCTCCCTCCCTCCCCTCCATCTCTCTCTCTGTCTCTCTCTCTCTCTGTCTCTCTCTCTCTCTCTCTCCCTCACTTCGTCCCTCCCCTCCCCATCTTTCCTCTCTCTTTTTCTCTCTCACTCCCTTCCCCTCCCCATCTCCTCTCTCTCTGCCTTTCTCTCTCGCACTCTCTCTTGCTCTCTCTCACACCCTCTCTCTTTCTCTCTTTGTCTCTTTCTGTCTCTATATGTGTGTGTATAGACCTATAGATAATAATACATATATAAATAGACAATTTGTATTTGCAGGTATCTAAATGGCACAGAAAGGATCCTTGTTAAGGTACTGGTTGGATCAAAGGTCCACTGAGATCTCTTCCAACCCTGAAATTCATAGCTTTGCACAGTGGCAGTATCATAGCCAATGAGTTTTAACTGAGGTGCGATTATTGCTAATTGAAAACCAACTCTGAAATTCAGAGATACTATCTCCTTGCTCATAATTGCAGAATATGACATCATATTGATAATAAAGTATTTTATATCATGCAATTTATCATTAATAGCTCAAGATACCTTTTACCATTTTCTAAAAGAAAGGACAAAATCCTTTAGGTAATTGTTTACTACACAGTGCAGACACTATGAGTCAGTGGTAAGTGTTGCGCCTCCCATGCCACTTGTCACAGGGTAGCACCTAGAAATCTAGGTACATGCTAGGGGAAAAGAAGCATCCCTTAAAAAAAAGATGAAGGAGAAACTATAATAAGAAGGAGAAAGAAAGAAATGATTCACTTCTCCACAGCCTGGGAGTTAGTAGGTTTAAGTTATAATTACCCACACTTTAACGATCAAACCTGAAATGACTTCTTGGCCAGTGCTGCTACACAACTTCACAAGGGCCCACCCCTTTGCATCTACTCAAATCACACATTAGCAACTCTGGCTCTAAGTGTACTCTAATTAAAGAATGATTGCTGTTGCAGAGTCTTGTTATTTCAATTCTTTAAATTACTAAAGGTGTTGACTGGAATGTGAATTATCTTAAAATTCTTATTAATCTTCCAGCATGAAAAGATCATTTTTATAACAAAAACAAAGAAGAAGTTGATGTTTTACTCAAAACAGCCCTTAATAAATGTATTTGGAGTGATTCTTCTAAGAAACAATTTTTCCACCAAACTAAAAGTTTTGGATTAGGATGGTAAATGTGCTACAGGGACAAAAATTGCTTCAGAGGCTAATGGGAAGAACTTGAGTTCCATATTCCAAAGATGTACTATTTCATTAGAACCTCAGGTGCCTTAGTAGCTGATTTCCTGAGATATTGTGATCTGGTGGTCAGCCTTTTTTTTCTTTTTTTTTTTAAACCCTTACCTTCTATCTTAGAATCAACACTATGTATTGGTTCTAAGGCAGAAGAGTGGTAAGGGCTAGGCAATGGGGGTTAAGTGACTTGCCCAGGGTCACATAGCTAGGAAATATCTAAGGTCAAATTTGAACCCAAGACCTCCTGTTTCTGGGACTGACTCTCAATCCACTGAGTCACCCCGCTGTTCCCTGGTGGTCAGCCTTTTGATGGGAACAGTTTCTTAACTTACCCTCAAACAATTGGCACAGACTCATCTTGGGGCCCAGATTTGAAAGCTTTGTATCTTAATATGACCTGCCAGAGCTTGTTCTCTAGTAACAAGACCTTCAAGAATCTGAGGTTGCACCTCCATGTTACAGTAAGGAATCAATTTAGGCTTAATAATTTTTGATGTGGTGGTTTGCATACAAAAGTCACAGAAGGTGGTTCAGTGTATTGAAGAAACAGGCTTAGAATTGGGAAGTCTTGGGTTCAAATATGACCTCATACTTCCTGAGTAAATCACTTAAACTCCATTCCTCAGCCCTTATTGCTTTCTTGCCTTGGAATCAATACACAGTATTGTTTCTAAGACAGAAAGTAAGCATTTAAAAAAACTCATAGAAAGGAGTAGGTCATACATAGCTGAATAACCAATACATAACCTTCTGATTCTATAGTTTTGCCCAAGGATAGAATTGCTTTTGAAGTGTGACCAAGCATGAACCAGGAGATAAAATAAAGTCAACAGCATTTATTAAATATTTATTATGTGCCCCACACTATGCTAAACACTGAGGATAAAAAAATGGGCAAAAACAGTATTTGTGCTTTAAAGAGTTCCCAATCTAATGGTGGAGAGGACATGCAAATGGCTATGACAAACAAGAAATTTACAGGTAACTTATTAGAGGTAATCTCTAATAGAAGGGACTAACATTATGAGAGGCAAGGAAAGATTTTGTGCAGAAGATGGGATTTTAACAGGGACTTAAAGGAAACCAAGGAAGCCAAGAGGTGGAATGAGGAGGAAGAAGGAGAAAATTCTAATCAATGGAGTCAGCCAGGGAAATGCCTAGAGTCAGGAGACAGTATCATTTGGGATGGACAGCAAGGAAATCAGAGTCACTAGATCCTCTAGTATAGGAGGGAAATAAAGTGGAAAGAAATTGGAAAGGTAAATGGAGATTAGTTTATCAAGGACTTTGAAAGCCCAAATAGAAGATCTTATATTTGATCCTGGAGGTAAGAGGGAAACACTGGAGTTCACTGAATTTGGAAGGTGGGGGTGGAGGTGGTGAGGCAATATGATCAGACCCCACTTTTGTAGATCACTTTGATAGCTGAGTTGAGAATTGGTTATAATAAGGAGAGACTTGAAACTGGAAGACCAACCAGTACACCATTGCAATAGTTTAGGCATGAAGTGATGGGAGACTGCACCAAAGAAGTAGCAGGAAAAGAGGAGAGAAGAGTCTCTCTACAAGGGAAATCACAAAGGTAGAATTGACAGAGATAAACACTGGGAAAAATAGTTCTGGCCCATTTGCATCAAGGTTTGCAATCAAAAAATGTTTCCTTATCTCCACTTCCAGCTAGAGTGTACTGACTTGCCTAATTTTTCTGACTCTTTATCCAAATTACACTAGCTAACAATGAATGGGTGACCACCATATCACCTTATCCTGGGCCATTTTCTGTTCTCCCTATAAACTATTTCACTTGAATTCATCAGGTCCTAGAGATTCACTTGCCATCTCCAACTCTCCAGTCTCACATCTTCAACTTTTTTTCAGATATTTCAAACTAGATGTCCTTCAGACATTAAAAATTAAGTCAAAACCTTTCCCTTTTCCTAACTTCCTTATTATGTTGAGATCATCATGACATCCCTAGTTGCCCAGCCTCACACCCTCGGTATGATAGTTCACCTCTCTCTCTCTCTCTCTCTCTCTCTCTCTCTCTCTCTCTCTCTCTCTCTCTCTCTCTCTCTCT
>NC_058130.1:604700668-604757662 GCF_016433145.1 Gracilinanus agilis | reverse complement strand
TGTGGGAGGTGTTGGAGAAAGTATAAAAGAGAAAGTTTGGTGCCTTTTCTCTCTCTACCCTGGAGTCTCTGCTCTCTCAGGCGCTCTCTCTCTCTCTCTCTCTCTCTCTCTCTCTCTCTCTCTCTCTCTCTCTCTCTCTCTCTCTCTTTTCTCCCTCCCTCCCTCCCTCCCTCTCCCTCTCTGGCTCTCTGGCTCTCTCCCTCTGGCTCTCTCTGGCTCTCTGGTTCTCTTTCTCTCTCTATTTCTCTCTCTCTTTCTTTCTCTGATCACCACCTCCTCCACCATCCAATATGTTGCCATGTGCTGTCTGTCATTGTACCTAGTAGATAGTAAATGCTTAATAAGTGTTTGTTGATTTGACTACAATACAGCTGACTTCATCACTGTGGATACTTATGGGAAGAGAATCAACATGGACAAGCATGGACACTTGCATGACCAGTGGGTGTGAATGAATATAGGTAGAAGAGGAAAATCAAGTCTTAATTAACCGCCCAATAATCTATTGCCAAACTGACAAAAGAAATTTGAGTATGGTTGTATTTGTTTTGTTAATGAAGATGGAATATGTCCCCCTCAAATGTTAGATGGGCGAGATGACAGAGAAGCATCTTTTCAGATTCAGGATATATTCTGAAATCTTAATCCAGAGCCAGTACAGGGATATTTGATAACCAAAAGTTATATGCAGTTCAACTTAATTCAACATTTATTAATATATGCAGTTCAACTTAATTCAACATTTATTAACCACTTACTATGTGCTAAGCACTAGGAATATAAAAACAGAGAAAAGAGCCTTCAAGGAAGTTACAATCTAATGATGGGCTGGATGCAACCAAATATATACAAAGCAAGCTGCTCAGAGAAGGGGCAGATGAAGTGAGGAATGTCCTCAGCTAGTATAGAGAGGGGTAAGGGAGTGGCCCCAGTACTCTGCTCCCTTCCAGCTCTGCAATCTATGAGCCACCCACCTTATCTCCTGTGTGTTCCCATTGGGCTGCTGGGCAGAGGGGTGGGGGATATGAAAAAATGCCATCAAGCATAGTGGAGATGGGGAGGGGAGCAACTCCACCATGGTCCCTCTGCCTTTCTAGTAACCAACTCTGGGGTGTATGTGTGTGACAGGGGTGGCAATGCTGACAGAGAGCATTCTGCATGCCATCTCTGGCAACCATTCCATAGGTTCACCATCACTGGCCTGGAGCCACCAGATAGTATCTTATTTGTGGAATATCCAAGAAGCCAATGTTACTGGGTTGAAGAGTATGTGTTGGAGATGAAGGTATGAAAAGACTGGAAAGATAGGATGGGGGCTATCTATAGGTTATGAAGAGCTTTTATAGAGACAATAACCAACAATGGAGAATGGTGTCATCTGGTTCTCATACTGCAGGGATCAAGTCATCGGATGAATGGACTTTCCCAGGCTCTGAGGATAGGCAGCTCTCTACTACTGGTAACTCCCTTCCATGGCACACAGAGCTACAGCTGCAGCCACATGGGCCAAATGATTGGCAGATTCCCAAAAGCAGCCAGGAGAGAACCTGCTGCCTGCACTGTGTCAGCCTCAGAGGTACTGACAGATGCAGAAGGAAAGAAATCAATCGTGAGGACCTCTTAAGGAAGCGTCCCTGTGTTCTGTCAGGTTAATTATAGATACAGAGGATGCAATATTTAACCAGCTTCCTGCATGCTACCTCAGGAATCTCTCTGGTTCAGGGCAAATGCAGTTTTGATGTCAGTCATTGTTTGGCTGATTAGAGTTATGCAGCACTTTAGGACCATTCCTTAGACCATCTATCACCCTTTTGAGGGAGGTGATACATCTTTCTTGCTAATCAAGTCTGTGAACAAAAGCACATGCTGGCTTACAAAGAACAAAGCAACCATAAAAAAAGAAGATAATGGGATCTCTTCCCTCCATTTACTTTCCTCAGCATGCTCTACTTTGAGCCCAAATATAACTCAATTCAACAAGCATTTATTAAGCACCACCTGTACTCAAGGTACTAAGGACACAAAAACAAAATGAAAAATGGTCACTTCTCTCAAGAAGTTTCAAATAATAGTATCAGTCTTTTGGCAGATAAACAATCCTTTCCCTTTTTTTGCTTTTTTTCCTTGCCCTACATATTAAATCCCAACTATAGCATCCCCATACCTGTGTGACCTTGGACAACTCACTTACCTGTAGTGTACCTCAGTTTCCTCATCTATGAAATTAAGTAATTGGACAAAATGCTTTCTAAGGTCTCTTCAGCTTCAAAATCTATGACCCTTGACTTAGATCCTCCTTGCTTTTCTCCACTCCAGCCTGTTTTTCTGAAGAAGGCTGGGGTGGGGACATCAGAGGTAGGATTTTAAAGTGACTGTCCGGACCAGGTAACGTAGACATTAGCAAGGCACACCAAATATTTAGTTAAATTTGATCACTGAGGGAAATGAAACAGCATTTGGGAGCTATGTAATAATCAGAGTCAAGACAGGCAGAATCTGATCAAGAGCAAGAGACAGACAGGAGTCATTACAAAATACCTAGAATATAATATACTGATCGGAAACATAAGCCAGGTCTCAGACTCAGCCAGGGGCTTCTTATAAAAAACCTGTTCAGGTGTCTCCAGTGTATACCCACTTTCAGGGTATGAACAGCCAAGAACCAGGAGGGATGGTGATTTAAGTGATTAACCCTCTTTAGAAAAGGAGGGAATTGCAATTCATGGGAAATTCTGAGTCTTCATCCCAGTACCTCTTCACTCTCTCAACTACCCTACCCAACAGCTGCTCTTATCAGTAGACAATTAAGGGGAGGGAATCAACAAGTGTAGCCCTCCCATTTGCATCACTGTTGAACAGAGGGTGTGAATGAACCCAGGTAGAATGAGGAAGTTTAGAGTCTTGTCTCACTGTCCAAAAGTCTATTTTTTTTTTTTCAGTAGAAGTTAGGGGGTGTTTTACTTTGTTTTGTTTTGTTTTGTTTTTAATGAATAAAGATGATCTTAATTCCTACTGAGAAGGGTGGCGAGTAGTTTAAAGAAGAAACATTTTAAGGCTCAAAAGGTCAAAATCTTTTGATTAATGTCAAACATTCATGCATATTTTGATGTAGTTCTTTAGACAAACTTCTGCTCATTCTAATAATCTAGAAGTCCTTAACTTTTTAAAATATGGTAGTCTGCAGACGCTCATGTAATCTCTTCAGCACTGTTCTTCATGGTGGCATGGACCTTTAGCTATCATAGCAAAATCAGCAATTAATTAATAAATATTTATATGACATCTGTTCCCATGTCCCCCACATTGTGCACAATACTCTGGAAGGTAAAAGGGAAGAATAGGGTAAGAATTTCTTCTGCTGAAAGTCAGCACTAGGCTTTTGGACAATGAGGCAAGACTGAATTCACTCAACTTCCCTGGAATATTAGAAAAATGTTGGTGGTAAAGCTTGCCTGTCCTGCGTATTTAAGTTCTAGGTCATTTTATGGAATATTAACCTTACCAAATTGCGTGTGGGATTAATTGGAAACAATTGTAATAGGCTCACTACCTCGCATGACTTCCTTCTGCCCTTTAAGAGACATTACCCTCTGCTCTGCTGATAACAAAGGGCTAGATTGGTTTTAATAGCAAAAAAGAAGCCTTGGAAGAAGTAGATATTTATTTCTGAGAGTATAAAATTGGCAGCAGAGGACCAGGATTCCCATGTGAGGTCTACAACATATTCCTTTGTTAGAAGATATGAATTTTATCTTGCAGAAAGATAAAGATAGACAGCTGGATGGCACAGAAGATAGAGTATTGAATTTGGAATGGGAAAGATTCAACTTTATGAGTTTAAAATTGGCTTAAACACTTACTAGACGTGTGACCCTAGACAAGTCATTAATTCTGTTAGCCTTAGTTCCTCATCTGTAAAATGAGCTGGTGAAGGAAATAGCCAATAACTCCAGTATCTTTGCCAAGAAAGCCACAAATAAGGTAATAGAGAGTCAAATACAATGGAACAAGCTTAAAATACTCCCTTTATAATAACTCTTCTTTTCTCCCCATCTCTTTACTCCTCTGCCACCATTCTTGCTCCCAGTAGCAGGCAATGAAAAATACAAAGATTTGTAATTAAATGGGAATTCCAAGGGTGGAAGAAAGGAAAGTCAGGCAAACAAAAACCTCAATGCGTAGGAGATCATATGTATTCAGCCCTGTGAATGATTATATACATTTATTGTCAGGTTGAAACTGGAAGCCAAGAACCCTGCATCTAATCCTGGCTCTATGCCTCTAACTGACTGTGTGACCTTGGGCAAACCATGGAAAGGTAAACTCTCTAGTCCTTGCTTCCATCATTTGAAAAAAAAATCATTGACTAAATGATTGATCCAATTCAATTCTTCAAGCATTTATTTATTGCCTCTTATGTATCAGGCAATATGCTAGTTCTGACGATACAGAAACAAAACAACCCCTGCCCTGAGGGGACTTATATTCTAGATGAGGGGGAAAACATGTACATTTTTCTATTGGTATATATAAATTTGTTAGGGGAGCTAGCTGGTACAGTGGATAGAACACTGGATCTAGAGTCGGGAAGACTTATCTTCCCTAGTTTAAATCTGGCCTCAGACACTTACTAGTTGTGTGATCCTGGGCAACTCACTTAACCCTGTTTGCCTCAGTTTCCTTATATTTAAAATGAACTGCAGAAGGACATGGCAAACCACTTTGCCATGACTCTTTGCCAAGAAAACCCCAAATAGGGACAAGAAGAGTCGGACACAACTGAAAATGATTAAACAATAGCAATATGAAAGAGGTATGTGTTCATTTTGGAGGAAAGCACTAGCAGCAGGGAAGATCATTAAAAGCTTCTGCATATGATGCTCTGAGCTGAGCCTTGAAAGAAATTAGGGATTCTAAGAAGGAGATGTAAAGAGGGAGGGAATTCATTTTCAGTCTGACCTTCTAATTCAAAGTCTCGATGCATTTGCAGTCTGACCTTTTAATTTGAAATTTGATAGAAGCATCCTGTCAAACTGCAAAGAGCACCAGAAGATTAAATTAAAATGATACCTTAACAACTATAGAACCTTTACAGTTCACCAAAACACTTTCACACAATACATAAGTTTATAGGCAAGAGCAACCCTATGGAGTAGGCAGAGCAGGTGATACTTTATGCCCATTTTATAGATGAGAGGAAGTAAAGTTTAAAGATGTCATACTTTGTCCCATGGCTAAGTGGTAGTTTCAAGATTAGAGCCCAGTTGTAGACTCCAAATCCAGCTTTCTTCCTATTACTAGAGATTCCCAATTTGGGATCTGTGAACTTGGTTTTTAATGGTCCATGACAAGAAAAAGGACAAAAAAAGTTAAGAACTCCTGCAGTACACCATTCCACCTTTCTAATAGTTTAGAAAGGATTTTTAAACAAGGCAGAGGGAGTGGGAAAGGTGGGAAGAGAGAAACCTCACATGTTTTATATTGACTTTTAAAAGTCACTTCAAAGAAATCAATCTGGTAATGTAGACTCACTATATTTTTAAAACTTTACCTTCTGTCTTAGAATTAACACCAAGAATCAGTTCCAAGGCAGAAGAGTGTCAGGGCTAGGCAATTGGGGTTAGTGACTTGCCCAGGATCACACAGCTAGGAAGTGTCAAAGTTCAGATTTGAGATTAGGATCTCCAGTCTCCAGACCTGGCCACCTAACTGCCCTGACTCACTATTTTTTAATTCAATACTGCAACAATTTATGATTTCATTGGTGTGGGTATACCCTCCATGCCTTGACTGATGCAGATTATTACCCACCATTTTCTAGTAAATTGTCTTCATGAATCCCTGTGCCAGAAAAACCCAGCCTTATTTGATGGCCAGTCCTCTTATCAAGAGTCTTTCCTCATAGCTTGACTGGCCCTTGGACCAGAGGCATATGATCTAATACTGAGCCTCTACTTAAATCCTTTCTAGTTTGGTGGCATCTACCAAAGTTTCTGTTTCCCTGGGACATTCTTTGAGAACCCAGGGTCACATTCATGCCATACTGGAGCGTAAGAGTTGGCCTTTGGTGAACATTTAACTCAACAATTTTTAAAGCCAATTTTGGTTTTTAACTCAATAACTATGTATCTTGTTTGGCTTGTGTACTTACATTTTTTGTTTCTTTAAATCCTGTATTAAGGTTTTTGTCTGTACTTGAGCAGACTTTGTTTCTCTCCACAAAGTTATAGGTCAATTTGGATTGTAGCTGAGCAAATATTTTAATCTGGACTGTAACATCCATACAGCAAAATGGAGTCAAAAGCATGGCATAGTGATGTGTACTTGGAATCAGAAGGTCTGGATTTGAGTCTTAAATTCATGATTTATTAGCTTTGTGACTTTCAAGTTGCTTGTCATCTCTGGAACCTTCATTTTCATAGCAATAAAAAGGGAACAGTAATACTTTGCCTATTTTCTTTTTCTTTTTTTTAAGCCCTCACCTTGTATCTTAGAATTAATACTGTTCCAAGGCAGAAGAACAGTAAGGGATAGGTTGAGGTTAAGTGACTTGCCCAGGGTCACTCAGCTAGGAAGTGTCTGAGACCAGATTTAAACCCAGGACCTCCCATCTCCAGGCTTGGCTCTCAATCCACTGATCCACTTTGCCTGTTTTCAAGAGATACAGTGTTAGTTTGGAATGTGTTATAGAATAGAAAAAAAAGTGCTGGTTTGGAGTTATAGAACTTGTGTTCAAATTTGAACTCTTTTACTTGTTACTTGTAAGACCTTCCAAGCTATTTATCTTCCTGTGCCTCAGTTTCCTCATCTTTAAAATGTGAGGGGTGGACTAGATAGACTTTGAGGTCCTAAGTTTAAATCAATGAAAGCAATATTCAAATGTAAGGTAATAGCCCTATGATGATCACATTGTCATTATTGTCATTACCATTTGTCATGAATTCCATTTGATATCTTCACCTATCAAATAAGGGCAAAACTGGACTACAGTCTACACATGACTTAAGTTCATTCTGTTTAGTTTTGCAAAAGTAGAACCGTACTTAGGTGGGACAACCTAAAGAGGTCTCTAAAATATCAGAATATAGTTGTATTGCCATTCAAATATTTTTCATTTGAGTCTAACTCTTCATGACCTCATTTAGGGTTTTCTGTGCAAAGATTCAGGAGTGGCTTGCCATTTCCTTCTCCAGCACATTTACAGATGAGGAAAAAGAGGCAAACAGAGATAAGTGATTTGCCCAGGTCACATAGCTAGTACTGTCTGAGGCCATATTTGAATTCCAAAAGAGGAGTCTTCCTGACTGTAGGCCCAGTACTCTATCCACTTCACCACCTAACCACCCTTCAGAATATAGAGGACACAGAACCCTGCCAGGGTACCTGATGTTTCTCTCCTACTCGGCTGAATTTATCTTAATTACTTTTTATATTATTTTCACATGATGAATTAGATAGATGGTTTGAGGATGGATTTGTGCTACTACCAAAATTGCTATAGTTGCTGCTACTCTGTGCAAATAAAAGCTATTGATTTTTTCTAAAGTAGTTTTTAAAGAAGGCATGTTATGCATGCTCTTTTTGCTGCCTAAAATATAAATCTGTCATGTTAATATTTGTATCCATCTTTCTCAGATATTATTAGGGGTCTATGATGTTCATTTTAGTTGGTCAGGAGAGAGGTGGCCTAGTGATAATTTCTTATTACATTTAAAGATATTCCCCGAAGAAAGTCAAAATCGATATCATATGTATTTAGCGAAGGAGAAAAAACATGGCAAAGTACAAAATTACTTTTAAGTATGTGAAGAAAATTTAAGCTAGTGAGATTGATCTTTCAGCCCCATGTCAGTTTTAGAGTTAAAGATCATTATGTTGGGCAGTATAATATATTAGATATGGGGCTGTAAATAGATTCAGGAGACTTTAGTTCCTATTTCAGTTTGGACACAACTGAAAATTTGCCATGGCCATCATTTCACTTCAGAACCTCAGTTCCTTTATCTTCAAAAGGGAATAATAATATCTGCACGAGCTACCTCAAAGGGTCTTTTGGGGGGGGAAAAGCTTTGTAGACCTAAAATTATTTTTAAAGAGAATTTAATCCATTTTGGAGATCTTCATTCCAGGCTTAGCTCTGCCACTAATTTATGTGACCATGGGCAAATAACTTCATCTCTGTACATTTTTCCTCCTCTGTAAAATGAGAAAGTTGACTGAGGGGATCTTTAAGGTTCCATCAGCCCTAAGGACTTGATAGTTCATCATCAGTTATCTTTGAATAAGTATATAAAAGTCAAGATAAGCTTCTCCTTATCTTTTTTCCCTCCCTTCTCAGCCCTCCTACCCCAACTTCACACAAATCAATGAATGAGAAATATCTCTTTATAGACTATGGGGACTGTTGGCCAGAAGGAGAAACTCTTTGTGTTTAGATGAAGGAGTAGCCAATTTAGTCTGCTCTAGAGACTTTTAACAAAGTGTGTCATGCTATGCATTCATTTTATTTAAACTCTTCTGCCTTAGAATTAATATGAAGTATATGTTCAAAGGCAAAAGAGTGGCAAGAGCTAGGTAATATGGGTTTAGTGACTTGCCCAGGGTCACACATCTAGGAAATATTTGAAGTCACATTTGAACCCAGGACCTCCAGTCTCTAGGCCTGGCTCTATATCCACTGATTCACCTTATATGTTCGTTTTTAATAGGCCTAACGATATCGTAACAGTTGCCAGGTAATGACTGCTTTAACAAACATGCACAGTTAAGGCAGATGGCAAGATTCCTGTTCTAGAACCTCAGGGGCACCAGTGGAGATGGTGGCATATTTATGTGCTCGTCCCAACCGAATTAATTGGATTTTCTGAAACAATTTATATGATTGCATCTATTAGCACAAAATGCTGAGAGATATTGTCTCAGAAGGGTACTGACAGAATGGCAGGAGGGAGAGGTGGTTGAAAAGTACCAATGGCAGAGGCAGGTGGAAGCTCTAATCTTATCTTACTTTAGGGGTGTACATTGGCAAGGGACTGAAATGCAAAGAGCTTTTCCACAATGATGTGGTGATCTTTTATTTTTATTCTGGAGGACTGGAGAGTACAGCAAAAGAACAAGATAGTATCTTTGATCTAAGGAAGAATAGAAGAGAAGTATTCTCCCCCAAATGGATATTTGAATCGTGCATTTGCATTTCCTTACCAAATCTATGTCTACTTGTTCTAGTTCCAAGATGTTTCAATACTTTATTTCATGATTTGGAGCAAGAGAGTATGATAAATTGTTTCTGTTTATTTTAGCAAAGAAAGGGTTGAAAAGAATTTTGAAAGGTCCCCCAGGCTCATGGTAATAAGGTTAGTGAGGATTTACTGAGCACCTATTGCCGAGAAGGCACTATACTAAGCCCTACTTGGAGATATAGATGGGGAGGAAGAGAAGGGAATAAGCACATAGAAAGCTAGAGGGCACAGTTGATAAAGTGCCTGGCCCACACTCAGGAAGACTCTTCTTCTTGACTTAAAATCTATTCTTAGACACTTACTAGCTGTATGATTCTGAGCAAGTCATTTAACCCCATTTACCTCAGTTTCCTCATCTGTAAGAATGAACTAAATAAAGAAGGAAAGGGCAAATCATTCTGTATCTTTGCCAAGAAAACTCCAAAAGGGGTCATGAAGAGTCAGACACAACTAAACAACATTAAAAGAGGCTACTATTTTCCAGGCATTAAGTATTGTACGGGTATTTTCTCAGAAACAGAAAATGATGCCTACTTTTACATAGCAATGCACATATCCCTTATCGATTCTGAGAAACTTACACTAGAATCACTAATATCTTACAAACATCTAGCATCTGGCAGCTCCTGATACCCAAAAGGTGCTTCATCAGCCCTTGTTGGACAAGTGAATAAACAAAGGAAGATACACCAGGAGCGTCTTGAACTGTTAGAAAACTGTATGTCCAGGGTGAAATACAAACTAAAGTATAAGTGCTCACTGAATAATAAATAAGTAATTGGAGAGCGTGTTGGGGGAAATACAGAAGCAGAATACTTATTTAGAAAGACTACCTAGAGAGGAAAATGCAATGCTGAATGTTTAAAGATCCCATATGCTTAAATAGTCAAAAAGAGTGAGTCGGATGGCTGTCAAGGAAGACCTTTAATAAGCCCTCTGGTAAGTAGGACTGTGGGAGCAGAGATTTACAGCTATAAATGAGAGTTCTGTCAATAAATAAACAAGTAAGAAAATAAAGAAGTTACTGTGCTTTGCATTCTAAAGTGGAACTCTCATTGGTATGTTATTGAGTATAAATGGGACAATAATATCCACCATATGAACAAATGATGCATGGTTTTATTAATGTTCAGGAGTCAGAGCATGACAGATGCATAAGAACACATAGATCACTTCTCAAGAAACCTGTTTAATCACCTACAATTCCTTCTTCCCTTCTCTCCCCCCATCCCATCCTATGCCACCAGGCAAGCACCAAGCACTTTAGGACAGGAAAGACTGAGGGACAAAGCAGAGAAGGCAGGAAATATTTACCAGACTCTCTCATATTACCTTATGAGAATGGAAGGAGGGTCATTGAGGTCGTTTCCAGGGGCCTGGGGTAGGTAGAATAGCCACTGCTTGTAACCATGCCCAGAATTCCAGATTGAAACTCCTTGGGACATTTAGGCCATTTTCATTTGCCCTATTATAAAGAGAAAATGAAAGCATTATTTCAAATGCTGCTTCTTCCTTTGGGTTTCCGAGGTGCTCGCTGTGAGTTTAGATAAGTCATAAACAAGGAGAAAGTTTTGAGAATTTTTTTCTTTTTTTAAAAAAACCTTGACTTTCACTCTATAGCAGAAGGGTAAAGACTAGGCAAATGGGATTCAGTGACTTGTCTAGGAGCACACGGGTAGGAAGTGTCTGAGGCCAGATTTGATGCCAGGACCTCCTTTCTCTAAGCCTAGTGTTCTATATACTGAACCACCTCGTTGCCCCTACTGATTATTTTTAACTAAGGCTAATGGTTCTCTATAGGCAGCTGAGTAGCAGAGTTATAGAGCACAAGGCTTGGAACTGGGAAAACCTGAGTTCAAATCCTGATTCAGACATTTACTAGCTATGTGATCATGGGAAAATTGCTTCAGTTTCCTCAATTATAAGATGGGAATAATGAAAGGATCAACCTCCTACTTTTGTTGTGGGGGCAAGTTGAGATAAAACTTGTAAAGCCTTTTGCCAACATTAAAGCACTGTATTAGTATTAGGTATTATCATGATAGGGAGTAAGTTGGGAGGAGGAAGGAAATTGCCTGGGCTGCTGGGAAACTCCTTTTATATTTGCATCCTAGAGTAAAACTGCTATTTGACATTGTGCTGAGCTGGCCAAAAACAAAATCTGAAAAATGGCTTGTAAGAATGGCAGTGGCATCGAGTTGGCAGAGAGAGACATCTTGGCTGCTCCATAATAGATTATGTTGGAAGCATCAGAGACCTTTCCTGTCAGGCTCCCCTCCATTCTGGTAAACTCCATGCAGAAGGACCACCTTTCCTCTGTGAGAGAATTCTTTTGACCTCACACATTTCTTGTTTATGATATCAGAAACCTTTCCTGGGGGGCAGGTGGAGGGGGGAGAAGGGAAACAAACCTGACTCTGTTTAGCTACATATGGTAAGCTTAATGTGACTTTGGCATTAGGCCTTTCATACAAAGACTCTTAGTAAGCCAAAAGTAGCTTAAAGATAAATCAATGTATTGCGAATATACTAAAATAAAAAAAAGGCCATCATTTCAGGAGGTTGACAAATTAACAAATCTTATGATATACATTTAGTAGATGACGCAGGGGTCCTATATCCTTGAGTGAAAATACAAAAAGTGAGGGAAGAAATGGGGTAGATACCACATCAGTAATATGATAGTTTACTCCCTGCCGTCATATGCCATACCCTCACCACTCCCACCCCCACCAGTGCACATATATTTCTGGAGCCGATAGCCTCTTTCTCTTCTCTTCTCTAATTTTCCTGTTTGGAAACCAGGAGGTAAGAACATCATCACTTCCACAGAATTCAAACAGCATCATATCTTTGATCTGAACCATCAAAAAAGTCTTTTCAGCTAGGTCTAAGCCTTGGCCAGATGTCTTGGCATCAATCTAGTTTATCTCTTCAGCATGTAGGATCCCATAAGTCTTCCATAAAGGATCTATCAGAATGCCAATAGATCAGAACTTTGTTCTGTTTTTTTTTTTTAATTCAGAACTGCCAATGCTGTCCAACCCTTGCTCTGACTACTTGACTAGCCTAATTCCTTTTCTAGTCCTTCATGATGTGTTTTGAGACATGTCTTGCATACACATAGAGAACAAAGAGAAGAGAACAAATCCAAAGCAGCAGCAGGGTGGCTTTGATGAAGATGGCATGGGGGAGAGGTGTCTTGGCCAGGGACTATCAAGAAAGGGAGGATTTGGCTTGATGAAGAGGGAAAGTTATGGGAAGAGTACCAAGGAACAAGAAGAGTGAGAGTTAGGGGAAGAGAAATCAGCTTGTGCTGTTAAAGTAAGGACAGTTGATAGAGGACTTTAAATGTTTAATTCATTTTATGCCGTCGAGCTAATGAGCAGACCTTATAAGCAGACTTTGAGGCAAGTAAGTGGTAGAGTAGACAGAGTATTGAACTTGCAGTTAGGAAGATATGAGTTTAGAACTTGTCATAGGCAGCTTACTAGCTATGTGATCATAAGTTACTCTCTCTCAGCCTCATTTTACTCCTGTGTAAAGATGGAAGATAATAAAATTTATTTTATATTGTTGTTGGGAGGATGAAATATGATCATAAGTCCATGAATTAAATAAATGTTAGCCAAGATCATTTTAACTACTGTCACTCTAATACTAATATCATTTTTATGCCCCGAAAGACTATGAAATGTCATTTTATGCCTTATCTCAATCATAAATGCTTCCCATATTTTGGCCATGACAGGTATATAAACCATACTCAACTTTGAGAAGCCCATGACACTACCTTCTAGCAGTTAACATTAGGGAGATGAAACTTGCCCCCCAAAAAGAGAGACCAATTTCCTCCACTCTACAGATATCCATTTCTTACATTCTTAACTCTTCCCCTTTGAAAAGAGCAAAAGAGTAAGGATAAGAAATAATAAAAATCATTGGATATTAGAGACAGAAAATGACTCGATCAATCTAGCCCAAACTTGTCATTTTACAGATGAAGAAACTTAGGTGCAAAAAAGAGAAACGACTCTTCTAAGGTCACTTTACTGTGGAGCAAGGATGAGAAGCACTGTGTGATTTGGTAGAAAGAGTGCTAAATTTAGAATTAGGAGAGATTTGCATTCCAACTATACTTTGGATACATATTAGCTATGTGACCATGGGCAAATCAAAGCAAGCTTCAGTTTCCTTACTTTGTAAACCTAGTTCCTGGGATTGCCAAGAGGATAAAACTAGTTAACATATCTAAAACACTTCAAGCTCTAGAAGTATAGCAAACACACTATAGCCCCTAGTCAGGACCCAAAGAGCTCCAAACAGGCTCAATCAATGGGATGAATCTAATACAACTTAACAAAACCTGGTTCACAAATACAAGATGACAGAAGCATGACAAAGGAGAAATTTATCTGAAAAATATCTAGGAATATTAATAGACTCTAAGCTCAAAAAATGAATCAACAGACAAAAAAACACCCTAAAATATTCTTGGATTCAATTGAGACATAATGTGGAGAATAAAGGAGTTGATCATGCTGATGCTCTCTGGATATTGTGTTCAGTTCTGGTCAGCACATTTTAGGAATGATATTGATCGACTAGAAAGAATACAGAAGACAACAAAATGATGGAAGGTCTTAAGATAAGGTCTTATGAGGACCAGTTGAAGGAAGTAGGGGTTTTTTTGCCTGGGGAAAACTTGAAGAAGATATAGTACCTCTCTATGTATTTGAATAGCTGCCATGAGGATGAGACATTAGAGTTGTTCTAGTTGGCCCCAAAGAGCAGAGGTAGTAGAAATGGATGGCTGCAGCAAAGAAGCAAATTTCATCTTGATTTAAGGGGAAAATTCCTGACAATTAGAGCTTTCTATAATCAAAATGTGTTGCCACAGAAGATTATAGGTTCTCCTTCACTGGAAATCTTTCACTGAACATTAACAAACAATTTTGGTGACTATGGCAAACAGCATCTAACTCATACTCAAAGCAACATGATGGAAAATAATACTAGAAATGATCAACGTGAATTCAGGAGGACTTCATTTTACATAAACTTAGCTTTTGCAAATTCAGTTATGCAGAATTGGTCATCAAAAAGAAAATAAAGGCAGAAAAACACATAAAATTAGCCTTTTTAATTATGCACCAAATCCATGCCATTTCATAAGCAGCATAACATCTTGCCACAATTCCACCCATCATGCTTATTCTCTCTGAGAAGTATCTTTGTGAGTCATTACATTGTTTTGTACCAAACATTAGCTACTGCATCAGTCTTTGACTGGAGTTCTCCCTTTATAACAAGTCGTGTCCACATCACAGCAATGCTTCTCTTTGATTCGTGAGTGCTTTTTAGTCATCAAAGATTGCCCCAAAGGACAAGAGTAATGATTCTGGTAGTTCTCATAAACCTAAGAAAATTCATAAAGTGACTATGCATGGTCATATGAGAAATACTAACTAAATAAAGGGTTCCCTATTATGTACCATTTTCAAGCTACACAAAAGGTCTTGGAACATAAAAGGTCATATAAAATGAGGTCCAACTATAAAATTAGAAGGGAGATGCTGGGAAACTAAGACTTCATGTGGGAAGAAACTCTAGGATACTGTTGGGGATACCACCTCCCATCATTATTAACATTCAGGGCTCACTTGGTGGACAACAATTGGAGAAGAAAGTATACCATTTAAAAGCTTCCTAATTCAACTAATCATTCTTTCTAATTAGGTGTTACACTCCATTGTTTTATCTGATGAGTAAAAGTGCTATTAAAACGTAAATGCAGATTAACAAATTTTTGAAAAGTATTGTCTTCCAAAATCATTATATTGAATCTTGTACTCTCTGAATTTTGATGCCTTGAACTAAACGTGATTGCTTTAACCTAGTTTGGCTTCTGACTCAAGGATCTGTTAGGAGGGCATATACTAGTCATGTATGGTGTAAAAGGAATTTTCATTCAGTCTTGGATTGGTTAGATGAACCAGTATGATATTCCTTCCAACTCTATGATTCTCTAACTCTGTAAACTGTCAGCTATGATTATTGTGTTCTGCAGGTCTGGCCAGTATTTCCATGACATACACTACACTTTCAAAACCCTTTTTCAAACTAATCTCTTCCATGAAACTTTCTCAGATGAGCAAGGATATAAAATATCCAAATTTACTACTATCCTTTCTTATAACCACCTCGGCTATATAATAATATTCGAGGCTGACATTTAGCACATTGAGGTTTACAAAGCACTTTATATGTGTTCCCTCATTTGGAAGAGCCCTGTCAAATAAGCAATGCAATGATTATTTATGTTATTTTACACATGAGGAAACGAAGTCTCAGAAAAGTTGGTGACTTGCCTAATGTCAGATAGGTAGTACTAGAAACTGAATTTTAATCTTGTCCTCTCCTGACTCCTAGTTCCTTCCATAATACCAAGCAAACCCATCTATGAATGCCTTTCTATACTCAAATTTGCATTTCTTTATATTCTTTAATGTTATACATATTTGTTATTTGCTAACTTTTCTTTCTTTTCCCATTTATAATGAGAGTTCCATAAAGGAAGAAAATGTCTCCTCTTTTATTTAAAAAATTTTATACATAAATGTATACATCTAGGTAGTATGATGTACACAATAAGTATGCAATAAATATTATTAGGTAATGATGGAAGAGGTAAAAAAGAAGATATCAGCTGTATTGCAATAATTGTTATATAGTTTGGAGAACCCAGACACATTTAGTACCAAGAGTGTGTTTTTTAATCTTAAAAATAAAGAGCATTTATTTTTCTTTACCCTAATAAACTTTCTTTAGAACCATTTTACTTTCCAGCTTTACTTGATTTTTTCCACTCTACTCAAAAGAACACCACTGAGTTATTCCAGAAGGCCTGAACCAACCAAACGCCATTATTTTTTCAAAAGTTCCAAGTAGGGACAGACCAATGTGTACTCAGTGTAAGTAAATATCAACCCAAAAATGTCCAAATATAGCCAAGGGAATAACGTTCCTGCAGTCTGGGTTTGTTATTAAATGACAGTGTTATGTCAACATGGTGCAAAAGTTATATATTCTTCATTATTGTACTATTCCTCAGAAGTTTTTCCCCCCTCTTCCATCTCATTTTGCTTTTTACCCCTCTGTTCATTAAGGAATAGTTACCATAGCAACTACCACAACACATTTTTATTTACTATACCAGAAACAGAAGTATAAACAGACAGCAATCTGTTACTCGGGCTTACACGTTCATAATTTCCTTCATGTTTCTCTAATTGAATTTTCTCTTTCATAACTAAACAAGGGAAACAGGAATATCAGCTGTTTGCAGGTACACAACAGACTCTGTGATCTTCTTGTCTTTTGCTTTACTTCTCTGTTCCTTATTTGCTTTATTATATATAATGTGAAGAATATTTAGTCCTTTGGTAATTTAAAGAAATATTAATAGAATGAATGAGAAAATACTTATAAAGCATTTTTATGAAAAGAAAGTTCAGAGCCTTTTAGATGTATTATTGGAAGAGACCTCAGAAATAAAATAGTCTAACCTCTTCATTTTTTGAGTTGAGAAAGCTAAAACCCAGGATGTTAAGTGACTTCCCCAGGGATACAAAGTTATTTTCATACTAGAATTGAATAAAATAAGATAAAATGATTTAGGGAAAAATATAAAATGGTCCTATGTGGCAATAAATTATGGAATACATATGATCTTAAAAGAATCAAAATGGCAGATGGTTCAATGGAGTGATATGATGGACTTCAACTATCTATATCATATATTAGTAAGGATGACACTTGTATGCAAGAAGCAACACAAAAGATATCATGAAGGACAAGAAAAGGAGTTAGGCCAGTCAATGAATAAGATCAAGGGTTGGAAAGCATTGGTAACAATGACATATATATATATATGTATATATATATATACATATATTAACACCAAAGTTTCTATTGAAATTCAGATAGATCCTTTATGGAAGATGTATAGGAAGAACATGTATAAGAATCATATATGTTGAAAAAGTATGGATGGATTGATATCAGTACCGTAGGAGTACTCATATCCATTATTTCATGAATCCATCAAAGTTTAAGTAAACATAAAATGCTACACTTGAGTTCCAAGAATTAATTTCATTGCTGCAGGTTGCAAATTCTTATGGAAACAATTCATGGATTTAGTGGCCTGTAAACTCAGTATGAATCAGCAGTGTGGTGTGGCTTCTGAAAAAGCTTATGTGATTTTAGGTTGTTCTTGTTTAGTTGTTTTAGTTGAGTCTAACTCTTCATGACCCCATTTGGAGTTTTCTTGGCAAAGATACTGGAATGGTTTGCCATCTTCTTCTCAATTTTTTGACTCAAAAAGGAGTCCTCCTCATTTTACAGATGAGGAACTAAAGCAATCAGGGTTAAGTGACTTGCCCAGGGACACACAACTACTGTGTTGAAGGCCAAATTTGAACTCAGGAAAGTGAGTCTTTCTGACTTCAGACGAGGCACTCTCTCCATTGCACCAACTAGCCACCCTACCACGGAAAGTAATGAGTTCCTTATCACTGGAGGTCTTCAGGTAGAAGCTGAACAACTAATTATTTGTTGGGAATGTTGTAAGAGTCAGGGAATTCCTACTTTGATAAGGTTGAACTTTAGGACCTCTGAAGTCTCTTCCCATGTTTAGATTCTGTGATAATAACATAGTATCCCTCAAGAATTACATTTTTGATGTTCTGATATCATTTAATATAACTTGATATCCTGAAGGTGTTTGGGAGAGGACAGATAGGAAAGATAGAAAATTCCTTTGGAAGTCAACTGGAAGGATGAGAAAGGAAAAACAAAGTTAAGTTCACACTGACTGTGATTCTTGGGCTTTAAGTCCTTCTAACATTAAATAGATTTTCATGCTTGTGAGAAGAACAAAAATAAGCCTCCAAACTACTATTTCTACAGATTTTAAACCAATGATTCTCTAATACTAGGAGGTCTTGCTGTATGTGTCAGGAGTTTTATGGGACTTGCATTTGTAGTTGCCTATTCATGTACATTCAGGAGTCCTTATTTTCATCACTAAGAAGAATATACAAACAACCATAAGAAGAGAAAAATATAAGTTTGAGAATCTTTGAACCACCAGTGAACTACTAGTCCTCTGGTGATGTTTAACGTTAA
The DNA here is from genome assembly GCF_016433145.1 of Gracilinanus agilis. Taxonomy (NCBI): domain Eukaryota; kingdom Metazoa; phylum Chordata; class Mammalia; order Didelphimorphia; family Didelphidae; genus Gracilinanus; species Gracilinanus agilis. The sequence continues at coordinate 604,739,231 of NC_058130.1, read as the reverse complement.
CATTTTTCAGGGTGTCCACTTTCCGATACATCAATAATAAGCAATTAATCATATATAAAGCATTTACCTTGTGCTAGGCCACTGGGTTTACAAAGAAAGGCAGAAGCTGTTCCTGCCCTCAAGCAGTTCATATTCTAATGGGAGAGACAATGTGTAGGTGATTTGGTACATAGAAGATATAGAGAAAGTATATGAATGATAATTTCAGAGATGAAGTTGTTCCTATAGTACTATTACTAACATAACTCCCTTTTTCATGGGATGGTTCTTTAATTCTCATTCTTTTACAACACAAGATGAGATACTAGGGTTCTACTGATCATAGGACCTGGGACATATTAAGTATTTTATCAATGTACATTCTACTTATTATCTATCTATCTATCTATCTATCTATCTATCTATCTATCTATCTATCTNGACAATTGCATCTATCTATCTATCTATCTATCTATCTATCTATCTATCTATCTATCTGCCTACCTACCTATCTATCCATCCATTTACCTTACTTTTTATCTATCTACCTACTTACCTTTATGTACTTCCAGCCATCCAGCTACTCATCCATCCATCCATCCATCCATCCATCCATCCATCCATCCATCCGTCTGTCTGTCTATTAACTAGCTACCTCTCAACCCAATATCCCATCATGATCTAAAGGTCTCCCTGGATTCTCCCAAAGATCTCCAACAAATTTTTCAATTTAGAAGAGGTTCTAATTTAGGCCTGCTAATGGCCTCTATGTTGTATGTCTATCATCTAAGGACCAACCTAAGTTTAGAGAAACTCAGCCCTAGAATTTGGGCTACCAAAGAGTTATTTCTTAAATGGCTTTGACTTATGAATATGAAACATGAATATTTCTAAACTGACTCATGGAGACCATCTAATGAGGAGCATTGGGGCCATTATCTACATTGGTGGATGGAGTATTCACACCAATCCTTTAATTACTGAAGATTGTCACAATTTGACCATCTAATTCTTTGATATAAAGTATACCTGTAATGCCAAGAAGTTAAGACACACTGAGATGACTCCTTTTCTGTCATTACCTCAGCTACACTGCATATAACATGGAAGGCAATCCACTGGCCACCAAAAGAAAGAGGGATGTTTTGATTTTTAGTACTTCTCTATGTATATGTCAAGCAATCAGTCAACAAGCAATTATTAAGCTATTATGATGTGCCGAGCTTTTTTTTTTTTTTTTTTTTTTTAAATAAGCTTGATTTACCCAAGTTCAGGAACTTAATTCAATGATTTCATCCAAACCATGGATACTTGGAATTGAAGCTAACTGTTGACATGCTTTCTTGAGTAAAACTCAATAACTTCACTATATGATTGCAATAGAAAGCCAAGAGCAAAAAAGGAAAAAGAAAGAGATAGTTTTAGAAATAGTCACCTTCTGATGGCTTCACAAGAGGTTAATTCTCAGTGTTTGGCATGCGGTGTGCACCCTCTTGCTCCCTCGGGTGGGTTTCAGATCAGAACTTGAATCCCAGGGTTTGAATTATATAATTGTGCTGCTGTGAGTCATGTGACGAACTGCTCACTGAGTAATTCCCTGCAGAAGGAGACAAACTGCATGTTAAAAAGCTCAACAAATACTCTTTTTAAAAAATCCAGTCAAATAGTACCAGCCTTCCATACTATTTCATCTGTATTCACCAGAGACTAAAACAGCTGCCTAGCAGTCTCAGTCACGAACAGAAAAGCAGGACTTGGCTGGCTAGATTGGGAAGGGGACACGTGTTAGTGGGGGGTTATCAGTGGGATCGCTGGCTGCTGGAAACTACTGCTTGACTTTCCTGATTCGTGAACCCTGCCGTGTTGTCTGCCTCTGAAACAAGCTGCAGTCCATGTCACACAGAATGAATGGCCCCTTGGACACCCTAATCAGCTCTTAAGAATTGTGGCATTGTGAAGGTAAGAGGGGATGGTTCTCCTCACACACCGGGAGCTGCCACAGCCAAATGACTTGGTGACTGGGTTGGGGCTTAGGCAAGAGAGAAGCAAGAATCCGAGTGCCTGCTCACTGTTCTGGGATCTGAGTGAGACTTTGAAAAATCGTCCATGTGACAGATTTATGAGGGAGGAGGGAAAAGGAAAGGAAATGAGAGAGGAGTCACCTAAATGCTTCGCCACTATTCAATAGCTAATTGGATTGATTTTTTTTTTGCCTCCACTGCCCCCTCATTAATCTGTGTAGCAGCTGGTCAGTGGCCAGTGAATTAGAACTTCCTTCTGACTGACTAGAAACGGCGGCAAAGGGACTTCCTGCAAGACCGCATGGATGTGTGTGTGTGTGTGTGTGTGTGTGTGTGTGTGTGTGTGTGTGTGTGTGTGTGCATTTTCAGCCCTTGACACTTGAAGTGATTATTGCTCTGTCAGAGACAGCCTCAGAGGGGCAGAGTAGATGTGTGGGGAAAGAGCTTAGTGGAGCCTCACAGGTAGATACAAGCATTCAACCCGGGTGCTTTTGGTGCAAATTATTTTTCTAAATCCCTGTGATAGCCACCGCTGCGTGCACATTGCTTATACTCCAAAGTCAGATCAGAGGCAGGAAGCAGAAAGCAACAAATGCTTTGAAAACTGAGGAACTAGTAGTCAAGCTTTTTTTTTTTTTTTTTTAAATCCAGATGGGGAATATTCGCTTGCAGATTTCACCGCAATGGAAACACGCTATAGGGCTAGCTTCTAGTTGAGCTTGATGCTCTCCAGAAGCTCAGGAAGTTTCTGGCAGTAGAGACAGGAAAAAGATCGAAATTAAACTAGCAACTCATTTCCAAAGAAGACTCTCTAATAGAAAGGGGTGGGAATTGAGTTGGAAGGGAAAGGTGGGAAATGAAATTGGCCGGGTATGGTGAGGTCCTATCAAGGGCTGTGACATTTTGCTGCATGGAGATAAAATCAATATGGTATATTGACCTCACATTCACTTGACAGCTGGTACAGGAAATCTCACCATGGGCTGCCTGCTTATTCACTGTCTGCTCCCCAAACTGAGAAAGTAGGAGGCTTTAGGAAAGAGGAAAAGACAGCATGGCTTCAGAAAAAAGGCTAGATCTAATTATGAGGCTAATTTGGCCATATGCCGCCTGACCTGAAATGAAATATAGTGACTTAGGAGCCCAAAAGATAATAATGTCTCTATCAGGTAGAATTCTGAATGAATTCTAATTGTGTATGTTTGCTTTAAAGTTTGTCTAACCCCCTGGAAATGTAGCATATCTGATGCACATAAGTAAAAAATGTCTTTTGGGTAGATGAAATAGTAGCTATGATAATTTTTGGGGTGATAAGAAGCAAGAAACTCTTTAGCCTTAGAATTCTCAGACAATTTCAATCCATGGGACCAGTTTGAGGTGGCAAGAGACTGGATCACCAGTTTCTTCCACCCACTCCCTGAAGCTGCAGCAAAAATTAAATCTCAGCAGCATCAGAGGGTCTAGCCCTTGAGATAAAGAAGAGAACCATAACTAGATTAAATATTAATGTAATATTAATGTAAAAATGAAAGTATCAAATCATAAATATTAATACTGTTAAGTATCCACAGACTACCCATGAGACTGATGTGGGTTTTCTTTTTTAATTTTAATTTCTTTTTTAAATTAAGTAAATATTTATTACTGGTTAAAGAGAACTCAATTTTCAAGCATTCTATTCAGTAGAACTCTCAATCAACAAGTATTTATTAAACACCTATGCTCTAATAACTAGTATTTCAGTTCTTCATTAATATGATGTAATGGATATTCACAATTTTGATCCAGAGTAACAGTAATGTCTCATAGTGCCTTCTGAATTATCAAAGAGATTTGATGGTCTTCTGTAGAGTTTTAATGTTGTGTATTTTTCTGTAGTCTTAATTCTTTGAACATGAGTCATCAATGTGATCTAAATGTATAATAGTATGCCTGACATTTATAAAAAGCTTTATGATTTATAAATCACTCTACATACATTGAAATTGGATTCTCCCAACAACCCTGTGAAGTAGGTATCACAGATATGCCTGTGTTATGAATGAGGAAACTGAGGCTGAGAGAAATTAAGTGATTTGCTGATGGTCACACAATTAGTAGGGGCTGCTAGCAGGCACAGTGGGGAGAACACTAGGCTTGGAATCAAGAAGATTCATCTTCTTGAGTTCAAATCTGACCTCAGACACACTTACTATGTGACCCTGGGTAAGTTACTTCACCCTCTTTACCTCAGCTTCCTCTTCTATGAAATTAGCTGGAGGAGCAAATGGCAAACTACTCCAGTATCTTTGCATGAAAACCCCAAACAGGATCACAAGCAAGCAGACATGACTAAACACAGCTGTTAAGTATCAGAGACAGGTTTTGAACTCGTGTCACAGGACATGAGTTCAAAGCAACACTTGACTATTTTTAAATTGTGTAACCTTGGACATGTCACTTAACTTCCCTTGACCTCAGTTTACTTAACTATAAAATAAAGGAGTTGGGCTAGAATCTTTTGCTGCAGATATATAGTCTTGTAAACTGTACTGTGTTAACCAAAATAAATGAGCAACTGGAACATCCCATTCCCTGCACATAGAGAATTTGCTGAATTATTTTGACTCAACATAAGAGAGACTCACAAATTTTTTTAAATAATCAAGAGGGTTCTCAGATGTCATCACCAACATTTTGCATTCAAAGCTGGGGAAAGGAATTGCTTCAAGCCTCACAGAAAATTAATGGCAGAGACAGATTGAACTCCCCATTTCCTCTCCAGCACTACATTACTTCTGACCATCATAACTGCAACAAAAGAGGTTGCATGAATAAAAGTCAAATGCATTCTTTTTTCCTGCTGTGTTTTGGCCTAATTCCAATCAGGTGATGACCCTGTAAATTTATTGTTGATCTAATTATAGCTTCAGCCTCATAACCTGTCCATACAGAGTCCTGTCCTGTCCGTTGCTCATCTAGAATAATGTCAAAGTACAGTGCAAATGACACTATTTTGATGAGAATTTGTCACAGATGATTCCAAAGGTTATACCTTTTCCAAACACAATGTAGAGCTCATTTCCTAAGAACTGTGTTTTGGTTCCATTTCTAGAGTCAAACTCTTGGACTTCTGCACAAGGAGAGAGAAAAGGTATGAATCTGTACAAGAGATAACAACACTATTTCACAGATCATTTATAAGGAAAGCATTTTATAAACTTTTAAAGCTCTATATGAATTTGAATGATCATGATTATTGATTTTAATAATGATAATAATAATAATGGAAGAACAGCATCCAGTAGTACCTCAAAAAAACAGAGAAACAAGGTAGCTCTTTTGAGTTTTCGGCCTATTGATTCTAGCATGGTATAGTTCTTTATATAGTTCTTCCTGAGTTTAAATCTGGCCTCAAACACTTACTATATGTGATCCTGGACAAGTCACTTAACCCTGTGTACCTCAGTTTTTCATATTGAAAATGAGCTGGAGAAGGAAATGGCAAAGCACTCAAGTATCTTTGCCAAGAAAACCTCAAATGAGGCCACAGAGTTAGACATGACTAAAAAAACTGGACAAGAGATAGTTCTTTTGGCTGTTTTACATTTACAAGAAATAAATTTAAACACTATCTTCTTTAGAGGTTTAAAGGTTTATTCTATTTAATAGTATCATTTCCCATGTCTCCCCAGGATATTGCCATATGTGGCCTATCCACTTTCTCTAGTGATAAAATTGTCTGACAGTCTTTATATCCTTTGGTTCTGTAGTATGTTTTATCCTACACAGTGTGTGACCTACCTTGTATCTTTCCATTGACCTTTGAGCAATCCTCAAGCTTCAGTTATAAGAAATTTTTCCATGACTCAGTCAAATAACAATCTCAGAAGAATATTGCTTTTAAAGGCCAAGGAGCCTTTAAAACTTGAGGTCATTCAAAGTACTGCCCAATTTCTCAAAGGTTTCTATTTTGTTCATCTCATCCTGTTCAATTATGGAATTGGCCCATTACCCATTCACCATGTCTCTCCTATATATATATATATATATATATATATATACACACACACACACACACACACACAGAACCAACTCTATAGATTGTCTACCCAAATGTCTGTAAAATACACATTCTTCATCCACTTCGTTTTTCCAGGATGGGCAATTATATTGAACTCTTTTGAGTTTTTATGGTACTTCATAAAAGTTTATTGACTCATTTGTCACATTCTGAAAATATTTAATGGGGGTGCAGAAGGTGTTGGGAAAATGATGGGCAGATGTGTATAAGCAGGAAAGCAGCCTTTAAGACCATGTTCAAAGTTTGTTTTAATCAGCCTTTACTTATAAAGTAAAATGACACTATATAGGTGATTGTTGGCAATACTTCTGCTACCCTGGTAAGGACAACAGGCTCTTAACACACAATTGCTCTCTCTATTGTTGTAAAGGGGGAAATGAGGCATTGGAATAAAACATACACTGGGCTTTTAAGATGGACTATTCCATCCAAGAAGCAAGTATTATTGTTTGGATTATTAGCATGAGACCAATGAAAGTACTGCAAAATAATTCTGGATATGTTCATGGTTGCCTTACTCCTTATTTTGAGCATTTTTAACTTGTTTGTAACCAAGCGTACAAGATAGAAATAGCCAAATACCCTCTTTGAGCAACTTGTTCAACTGAATTTCAGAAAAATCAAGTACAGTATCTTACATACAACAGGCATTAAAAGTTTGTTGAATTGAACTGAATTAGTCCATCCTGCAAGGAAATTCATTTGAGCCCCTGTTGAATTTCCCAACTAATTAGAAGCTATATCAAGAGCCAGTTTGTTTATGCATATAATGAATCAGACATTTTATAAATATCAAAGATTCATTCCTGATATAACCATAACTACTATTTGTGTTCTATTCATCAGTCCATTGTCAATCTGATTTCTTTTAGTCCTTTTTCATGCCACGAAATGCAATTTCAAATAGATATTTTTGCTTCAGAAATTTGGTACAAAACAGCTTAATGCTATTTTTAAATCTATGTGTTACCATTTAATATTTTATTTTTATTTTCCTAGACTTTTTTGTGTATCACTCCCCTCCATGAAGATGGCTAGAACCAAACCATCCTTCTCATTATTCCTTGAACATGGAAGTCCATCTCCTGCCTACCTGTTTTTATATTGCCTGTACTCTATGCCAGGATTGCATTCCTATCTACCTTCTAGCTTATAGAATCCCTAACGGGATTCCTTGGCAGACTCAGGTCGAGTTCTAACTCCTCATGAAACCTCTCCTAACACCTGCCCTTCCCCAGTTACTATCTTGCCCCCCCCCAATTCTCTTTTATTAGTTTTGTATATACCTACATATTCTCATGTGTTAACCTGATTCAGTTGTAGTATCCTATTTTACCTTTGTGTCCCCAATACATGATACAGTTCCTGACAGAAATGTTTACTGATTATTGTGAGAGAATCAATGAGTTATACTTACATTTAAATCATTTGAACCAGAAACAAATAATTCTTATTTCACTTCCCATCTCTAACACGATTTTCTAAAAAGTCCTTGGAAAATATAATTAGAATCTCTCTATTTAAGTTTTCCAAATCTATAGGATATAGAATGGGACTTGACCAGCAAGTTCAATGGTATAGAGAGTTCCCTGGTAGGAAAACTAATTTTTCCCAATGCAAGCCGGAATTTCATCACCATCTTAGAGAGATGAATGAAGGGCTCCAAGTGATTAGAACCGCATAGCTTATATATGTCAGAAGCCAAACTTGAACTCAAGTCTTCCTGGCTCTGAGATAGACTTTCCATCAATACCATTACCAATTACTTTCTTATGTGGCTAAAGATGTTAAGAATACAAATATCCTATAACTACTATTTATCTTAGTCTATTACTACACTCTGGTTAATATGTGACTGTGTAAACAACTCAGATTCAAAATATTTATCTTTTGAATCTTACCAATCTACATAGCCATCTTAATATCGAGAATATTTAATGTCAGTGGTATAAGAAAGGAGAGTTTGTTACTCTTTTATTTTAATTAAGAAATCTTGAGGCTTAATTGAAACCCTTGAAAAAGAAGGCTTAAATATACTTGCATAACTCTTAAAGAGAAGAACTAGAACCAATGTAGTTATAGGAAATTAGACTCTGGTTCAATAAAAGGAAAATTTTCTTAATAATAAGAACTGACAGCTTGTATGAAGTACCTTGGGTAGAAAAGAGCTCTTTCTCACAGGAGGTCTGCAAGTAGACACTTATCCATCATAACCATAGCAGGGTCTCTTGCACTGTATGGGAATTTGGTCTAGAGGCCCTCTAATGTCCTTTCCATCTCCCAGGAGTCTAAATATAACCTACAATGCATTTTATCTAAAGAAGGGCCACAAGACATTATAATATTCACATATAATACTTCATCATTGTGAGGAATGAAAGCTCAGTCTATAGCTCATGGAACTATCAGACACTTAGGCACCAACTCTCTTTTGGTAGACTCCTGAGCTGACATAAAAGTACTCATTCTGTCCAACCACATGAAACATACTTCCTAGGTCCATGGATTCTTCATCAAAAAGCCTCTGCTCTTTGAGTACAGATTTAGAATTTCCTGAAAAGAGTAGTTAAAGTCTGAATCATTATAGGTAAATGGGGAAAAGAGTTCATCTGGGGATTGGTTTTTTTTTTTTTGTGAATTCAAATCTGAAAAAAAATGATGATTTCCTAGATTTAAAGGCAAACTCTTGAAGTTACTGGGACTAAAAGAAACAGATATTTGGGGCAGCTGGAGAGCAGCAGTGTATTATGTTATCTTATTATCAAACTGGAATCTTCAGTGAATAAACTCTTGAGACTACACAGATATCTCTCTATTTAAGAATACACACACACACACACACACACACATTCACAAACACACACACATACGAAAACAGAGAAATCTGCATAGCCTTTCCTCTCTACTTAAAATAAATTGTTATCATATGGAATGAAATTCCATGAAGTTTAGCCATGTTTGAACTCACTGAATGCTCTTAAGTGATCTTCCAACATTCTGAACAGAATAAAATCCAGAGCATATCTTGCCAAATCTGAAGGAAATTTGTTCCATATGTCTCTGATTCATTTATAGCTTAATCTCCAAAATATTGTTCTGCAAGAGTAAGTTATGTCCAAGAGCTCTTTTTATGTATCATTTGAAACATTATTTTGAAGACAGGAAGGCCAGTTTTGCCAAGAACAAATAGGCCCTAACAGAGGAGTTTATGGGTCTAGTTGTAATTTGCAAACCTAGTAAAATAGATTTTTAATTCTCTATGGTGGATGTCTGTGGTATGTCCATCTCTATTTAGTATTGCTAAGAGAAAAGGGCAGTGGACTGGGTTTCTGGATGCTTGGGTTTTAATTCAGGCTCTAAATGGCACTGGACCTCATTTTCCTTTTTTTGTTAAGTGAGAAGATTGAACTAGATCTCTGAGATACTTCTATGTTCTAAAAATTTGTGAGTCCTTTGAGTAAAACAAAATAAAAATATATCAGCCTAATTGGCTTTCAGGACTGTGACCTTTCATGAACTTGACTCAAATGTTTTCTCTTAAAGGTACCTTTTTTCTTTAGGTAAATAGATTTTTTAAATTATAAAGATATTTTATTTTACTGATTATATGTAATAAGAAATTTCCACATAATTAATCAGTTGGAGTGCTTCAAGGATTTGTTATTGATTGTGCTCATTCATATTTTTATCAATGATTTGGGCAAAAACATAGTTGACATCCTTGCCAAATTTTTGCATCTCACAAAACTAAGAGAGTTAGCTAACATGTTGAATAACAGAATTAGAATTCAAAAACATTTTTGTAGGGTAGAACATGACCAAAATATAACAAATTTTAAAAGTATAAATTTATGATCTTTAAATTATTCCCCTCTCTATTGCTTTTCATTCTTTTATGAGATATTTCTACTCATAACATCCTACCATCTGTCAAAGGAATATGAACAAAGGAGTTCTAAACCAAACTGTTTTGTGCTGCTTCCATATCTCACAGTCAGGTAGATTAAGTGATTTTTGGCCAAAGCAGTTTTTTTTAAAACCCTTGTATTTCGGTGTATTGTCTCATAGGTGGAAGAGTGGTAAGGGTGGGCAATGGGGGTCAAGTGACTTGCCCAGGGTCACACAGCTGGGAAGTGGCTGAGGCCGGGTTTGAACCTAGGACCTCCTGTCTCTAGGCCTGACTCTCATTCCACTGAGCTACCCAGCTGCCCCCAAAGCAGTTTTTAGATTATCTTCATCTCTTTGTTATGGCAGTTGATTTACTTAAGTTAAAGTTTCTGTAATCACTGTTGATATCATTTCCTCTGTCTATTTCTCATTTTTTACATCAATAACATCTAAATCGCTCAGGAGTTGTTTTATTCATATATATCTTTTCCTCATTTTAATTTTTCTAATTTTGTATTAATTTTTGTCTTTGCTTTAACTAATTGTTAATCTGACTTTGAAGAGAAAGCTGATTTAGGAATAACTCCTGTATCAGCAACAAATAGTCTTGCCTGTTAAAAATATAATCAATTTTGTGATGTAATTTGGTTCTTGCCAGGTCTAGTACTTTCCAATTCATTCTTTAAAAAAAGAATTCATTATGCAAAGAATGAGACTTCTGTGGCCTCATTCATTCCCTATTGCTAAACTGCATTTTCCAAAATGTTTTCCCATCACTGCGTATTGATCACTTTGCCTTGATGCCTTGAGTATTACTATATATGTTGACCTAAATGAAAGAGTCTAATCTAATTCTTAACCTTTTCATCTTCTGCTGTAGATACTGGTACAGAAACTACACTTAGCTTCATTATAGTCTTTTTGCAAATATTTAGCATGCATTGAAATGTGAAATGATCAAATGAATCCAGATATGATGTTTTTGTTGCCTTTGGGTCCATGATTCAGCCAGCTCTCCCAGTTTCTTTATTTGCCTCCCTAAGAAGAATGTGAATACATCATTCAAAGTAATTAAGACTTCATTTTATCTTCTAATTTTGTTTATAATGAGAATGTCAAAATTGATAAAATACCATTTCTTTAAAGTATTGGTGCTTTTTTGCCACTGGCCAAAGTCCTCAGATTTATGGTACTATAGCTAAGTTAATTTTTATAGGCTATCTAAAATGAACTGGAAGTCTTAGTACTCTGATGTGTTCTCTGCTAATCTTCTACCATCACTGCAGCCACGAGGTGGGACCAAATAGAACTTAGGGCTTTTTGTAGTTTTTTTTTTAAATATGTCATTATGATCAAAATAGTCATCACCAAATGGCCAACCTACTGGAGAGGAACCTCTTTCTACTTAGGAAGAGTAGTTCTCAGAAATCAAACATAGTCTATTGCCAGAACAATATGCAAAACTTTTTCACTATGGCATAACCTGCTAGAGTTAGCTCTCTTTTGAAAGAGCCTTTAATACCCTAAGATCACCTCTACAATATGGTGAGATATTTGAGTAGAAATCCATTAAAACCATGAGTCATGAAAGTTTCCAAAGAATCAAAATTAATAATCACCTACATAATATGGAGTAGCTCATGATCATCATTCTAGATACACATTACATACATAGGATATGAAAAGTCAGTTTAATAGATATCACTAGAGAGATACATGAGCAAAAATGATTGTCTTGTTATATGGTGAGTCTACATGCCCTATTACAAGTACTTAACATGGTTTCTGGTGTATAGTAGGTAATATATAAGTGTTTATTCCATTCCCTACTGTTCATCTCATATTGAGCAAAAGCAATGGAAGTTCTTTGGTACATCAGGTGGACCCTCTGAGGCTTAGAATGTAATCCTAGCAACAGATCACATCTGCTTTCTGAGAAACAGGCTAGCTAAGTACAGGAAGATATATCTCTGCTAGTAATGGTTTTTTAGCCATAGCAACCAATGAAGCAGAAAAAAATTGGAGTGTTTTGTTGATAATAAACTCAGAATAAGTCAACAGTATGACGTGGCAACCAAAAATTCAGATGCAATCTCCTGCTGCCTTAAAAGTCATGGTGTCTAGGACTAGAAAGATTATCATCTTGATATACCATCCTCTTCTCACAACAAATGTATAGTTTTCTACTCGTCTCTGGTATGTTACATTTTAGGAATGATATTGCTAAGTTGTAGAACATCCAAATGATCATTGTCAGGCTAGCAAAAGACCTCAAGATTATGCCATGCTATGATCAATTAAATGAACCAGGGATGTCAGATATTTCAAGAAAAGAAGAAAACAACTTTTAGATGAAATATGATGACTTTCTTCAAGTATTCGAAGGGATATTACTTTGAAGAAAAGTTCAGGTTTTTCTGGTAGCCAACGAGAATGGAATTTAAAACAACGAGTGTGAAGAGGAAGATGTGGACTTAATACAAGGAATAAAAGATTTACTAAAAGTGGAATTGGCTGCTTTGGGAGGTAGGGAGTTACTTTTCCAGGTCTGTAAACAGTGGCTAAGATACTTCTTTTAAGGTATATTGCAATGGAAATTCTTGTTAATTTATGGTTTGGACTAGTGGGACTCTAAGGTACCTTCATACACTGAATTTCGCCATGTGACTAGAAAACTTGTAAGGTCTCTTCTGACTGTAGAGAATATAACCTTACAAAACTATATTATGAAGTTACTTTTTCATCTAGGAATTTCTTATACTAATGAAATTATATGTCTAATCCATATCTCTGTCTCTATTGTTACTATAGGTGAGGAGAGTGGTTCATTTTAATAACTTTCCCAATGCCATATAGTTTGTAAATTGTAAAGATGGAATTGAAAACTGGTTCTTATGATCCCTACTTTCTTGTTCTACTTGGTGCCATGGTTGGAGACCATTCAAGGTACTTAAGAATTATTTGAGAATGCTGGTCAGTTCTTCAGTTATGAAGACTGATTTTTTATGTCTCAAATTAGCTATAGTTTGTTATGAAAGACCAAAAGGAGGTGAAAATTTTCACCATTTTACAATTAATTTGTGACAACCTAGAAAAAATACATTTAACTAAATCCCAAAGTAGATTTTTATTTCATTTTGGTTTTATGACTGGACTAATTTTATACCCAGTTGTTTCCACAAATATCCCCTTTAGTCATATTCACTTTATAGAGGGGGTACCTTGCAGGTTATTTTATAGAAGGTTTGTCTAGGAGGTATACAAACCTACAAAAATGGAGTAATCTATTCATAAGAAATCATCAGGTTAACATTTCAATGTTGCTGTCTTTAAGGATGTAATTTGTTGATGTTTGATTTTTCTCTGTTCTCCCTTCTCACTCAAACACTGGTCCCCTACATTAGAACTAGAAAATGGGATGTAGAAAGAAGTGAAGGAATTCAAAGAACCAGGGATACAGGACCATGGTAGGTGGTTCTAGAATCTCTCTTGGATCATTGGTACTCATATATGAAACCTAAATTGGATAATTGGATTGATTAGGTAGTAGTTTTAAAGACAATGTAGTTTTTAAAATAAGAATATAACATGTTCTGATACAATTTTTGGAATATCATTTTTTTCTGCTATATGGAGTTTGGATTGGAGGAGGAAAGACTGGAGGCAAGGAGGCCAATTAGAGACTAACTGAAAGTTCAGAAGAGACCTACAGGGGATCTAAACTAAGATAAAGACACCATGAGTAGAATGACAACAAATCAGAAAAGTTTGTTTAGAATTTCAGTCCTATTATGGATTTCACCAAAGTTAATGTTGTAGCCTTTGGTTAAGGAAAGTGGCTTGATATTTTACCAAGTCCTCTTAATGCTGGCATTTTCCCAATACATCAATATAGCCAAATGGCAAAAGTCATATGCATCAATAAATCTTCTCTTACGACTAAAATCAATAGTCTCTGACTATACTTTATATGAGTTTCTAGAAAGTTCATGATCCTGTTCATCTTCCTCTAGATGTTCCCTAATTTGCCATTTCCCCTATTAGAACATGGTTACGAAAACTGAAAAAATTATCAAAAATAAGATTTTCATGAGGCAAGCTAGGTGACATAGCAGATAGAATGCTGGGCCTGGTGTCAGGAAGATTCATCTTCTTGAGTTCGAATCTGCCTTGAGACACTTACAAGCCATGTAAATTTGGGCAAACCACTTAACCCTGTTTTCCTCCGTTCCTCATCTGCAAAATGAACTGAAGAAAGAAACGGTGAAGCACTCCAGTATCTTTGCTAAGAAAACCCCCCAAAAAGACACAAAGAGTTAGATATGTTGGGAACAACCCAATAGAACAACACATATTTTCAGTAAAACTGCTTTAAAAAATATTCTAGGATAGCTCTGGAATGTTAGTTCCCTCAAGAACTAGATTAAATTCTTTATCTTCCTATATTTAATTTTCCAACCAAAATTCAGTTTTGCATGCTATTTGCTTAAGTTTCTGGGGCTAAACCCTGAACTGATAATAGCCAACCACCTTGAGCCTATCAGAAAACTATGATTAAGGCTTAGCAAATCTTAATATCATAGAAAGGACTCTGACTAATCTAGCCTTGTGCCCTAAGGAGAAATTTCCTCAGTGGCGTCCCCTTGACAAATAAGTGAACATTGAGTTTCTGTTTAAATACTTACAAAATTAAAGTGATTTCCCCCTCAAGGTAGCAGCCTTTTTAATTAACAGAAAATTTTCCCAGGCTTGGCAACACTTTGGAAAAATTACAAAACTATCTGGTCCTGCTTCTATAACATACCACTTCAAATACATGAAGAGAACAATCATGTCCTTAATATAGCTTCTCTTAAGACTAAAATCAGTATTTCCTCTGTCTATTCTTTATATGACAGTTTCTAGAGAGTTCATCAACTTGTTCACCTTTGTCTGGATATTCCCCAATTTGCCAATTCCCTTGTTAGAATGTGGTGACCAAAACTTAAAAAAAAAATAACAGATATGATCTTACCACTGCAGGCTACCATGACATCATTGTTGCTGCTCATTCATTTAAGTTGTGTCTGACTCTTTGTGACCCCATTTGCATTTCTTTGGGTTTTTTTGGCAAATATACTGAAGTGGTTTATCATTTCTTTCCCTAGCTCATTTTATAGATGAGAAAATGAAGCAGAGTTAAGTGACTTGTCCAGGATCAAACAGCTAGGAGATGCCTGAGGTTGGATTTGAACTTGTCTTCATTAACTCCAGACCTGACCCTATCCACTGCACTACCTAGCTGCACTATAAGACTATTGGCTTCTATTAATCTGTGTACTATACTTCTATTAATGAAATCCATGACAGCATTAGCATTTTAGAACTACATATGTATCTAACAATCCAACATTCATGAGGTGACTTCTAGGTACAAGGGACTGGTTTAGATATTGGAGACATAAAGACAGAATGAAAATACCTCCTACCCTCAGAGAGCTCACATTTTTACTTAGGAATACAACATGTAAACAGACATGCATTATATTTTGAGGAGAAGGAATAAACTACTAAGACCAAATGAGTTCAGGAAAAGATTCCTATAAGATATGGGTTTTAAGCTAAATCTTGAAGAAGTTAAATATTCCAGTAGATGAAGGTATTTCATCAATGTATTTCAAAATTGGGGTTAAGCCAATGCAAAAGCATAAAGATAAGAGGTAGAGTATAACTTTAGGGAATCAGTCCATTTCACTGGGTCAGAGAGTTGGTAAAGGGTAGTTGTAGGCAAGGTGAGAATGACAGCAAACTTTATTGGACTTTAATTGCCTAGTTGAAGAATTTATATTTTATCTGAAACAATGGACTGACAGCCAGGAGTCCATTCACAAAGAAGCTATTGTAATAATCCAGGTAAGAGGTGATCACAGTCAGAAATTGGGTAGTGAGTGGCTAAGTGAGTGGAGAGAAGCTAGGAATGTTAGTTCATAACAACCTTGTGGTCAATCAAATATTTTTCACATTCATGATAATCAAGCTTTTCCCCCAATTTTATACTTTTGAAACTTACTTTTTAACTCAAACTTAAAACTTTATTTTTAAAAATTTATTCCCATTAAATTTCATCTTCTTGGTTCCAGCTCATTGTTCTAGCTTGTTGAGGTTTAGAGAAAATTTTCTTTTATTCTTTAAGTGTTGCTATTATTGTAGTTAAGTTGTTTTATTCTTCATGACTCCATTGGAATAGTTTGCCATTTTTATTCTCACAACCAAGGAATTAGTTGTCCCTTCTAACTTCAGGGCACTCAAATAAATTTGAGATATGTGTGTTTATGTTTTTGTATAAATGTATTTGTATGTGTTCAGTATGCAAAGAACTATGCTAAGTCCTGAGAAAACAAAAATTGAAATCTAAAGTTATTTATATCCAATACCCCCTGTAGAGTTGATGACTGTCTTCATTTAAAAATATTGACTGAGATGGGGTCAAGTGGAGAATCCCATGGACTTCTACTAGACATGTCCCTTCAAAATAATAGTAATTCGCCTCTCTTTAGCTACAATTTTTTCAACCACCCATAACCCTACCTAACTAGTACCATTCCCCTCACATTACTCTGCCACATCTGGAAAGGTTGTCCTGAGATATTTTGTGAAAAACTGTATCCATAGTAATCTACTCACTTATTCAATTAGTCCACTAACCAGTCTTTATTAATCACTTACTAGGTGTGAGGCATTATACTAAATCATATGTATACAAAAGAAAAAGAAAGAAAAGTCCTGACCTTTTAGGAGTTTACATTATGATGAGGAAAAAATAAATATGTATTCTCTGTGTGTCATATATATGCATATATATAGATAGATATTGTATATTTGTAATATTTGTGTGTATAACCTTATCTAAAATACAAATAATTAATTTTAAGACTTTTTCTTAATGAGTCCATCATGGCTCCCAGTAATCATTACTTTATTTTCTAGATACTTACAAATGACCTTTGGAATAAAATTTATGAGACTAGACAATTATGCTTGCTACTTGGAATATCAGTGGAATTTGTAAAATCATTATAGCTGTACAATTATGTAGTAGAAGTCAGCAAGAAGTCCCCAGTCCTGAACCAGCCTATGCTTTAGGTTTTGCTATAGCAATTTGATGAATAAATTAATGCTTTCTGGAAAACTGTATGCAGTGAAAACTACATGTTGGATGTTTGATTCCCATCCTATGATAAACTCTGTAAATCATATGACTTGTTGTTGTAAGTCATTTTAGTCATATCTGACTCTTCTTGACCACATTAGGCATTTTCATGGCAAAGATGTTGAAGTGCCTTGGCCAGGGTCACACCACTAGTATCAGGTGGGATTTGAACCCATGAAGATTAGTCTTCCTGACTCCAAGTCCACTGCTTTATCCACTGCACCACCTAGCTCCCCCAAAACATGTCATTCTATTTCTCTGACTTAATCTCTTTTTAAAGCTTCCTTCTTTTAGCAGCAAAGTATCTGGCAATAAACTTCATTTTTAAATTGGGTCCCAGAGAGCTCAATAACTGTTTCCTTAAGTTTCAGAAGCTGATTTGGAAGTAACCACAGAAAACAACTTTTAAAAACAGTTTCTCCTTTCCCACTGAAAAAAATGGGTGTTGATGTCAGGTAGCAACAACTTCTTTTAAGCACTGCTGAGTGTCCTCATTTTTCCTTCATTACCCTCTGTTAAACATATATAACATATCAAAATGTTCCACAAATGTAGAACACATTCCACTGAAAATAATGGTGGACTCATCAATCAGAGGAATCACAAATTAAATTCTGTTTGTCACAAAAGGCTGTTATGTTACTACAATGAGATTTCCTCTGGTTTAACAATCTGGATACTGCTGACACATATAACAATTGTTTTTACGTCTGAGAGTTTTCATTCTATTTTTCCTTCCTTTTTTTCAACAAAGGGAATAATGATCAGCTATTGACCTCAAAGTTAACTCTGAATGGCTTTTTATTTTATTTCATTTTAAAAGAGAAGTAAACATGAACTTTTCTACATTTTCCATGAACATATTTTATTATATTCAAAAAAGAAGAATTGAGAAGACATAAAAAATTGTTAAGCTCCATTAGCTTTCTCGTGTTACAGCAAAGAAAGTGTCTTGAACTAGAAGGACTCAGATACAATAAACATTTTTAAAGCTCCCTAGGGAGAACAGGGAAGGGAAGGAAAAGTGTGTTCTTACTGACAAAATCAGTGTTCTTAGTGGTAGGAAAGTAACATTTCAGGTTAATCCAATGAAACTTGAAATTTTGGTAGCACTAAGATTTCTAATAGCTCAATGAACTTCTTGGAAATCACTTATTTATTTTTCTAGTCCCTTCATAATTTATTGGATATGATAGTGAAGCAAAATATAGTGTCAAAAATATCACCATGGTCATGACCATGACACTGCTGATGAAAGGGAAGGTCATTTATAAAAGTCCTAAAGCAAGATGAAAGAGCAAGTTTAGAAGATAAGGAGGTTATAGTGCCCCATAGATGATGAAACTGGGTGGTGAGGCAGAGAGAGAGACTACCTTTATCTTGAAGATAACTCTATCAGGCTATTTTTGTTTTTGCTCAAAAGGACATTTTGAATTCACCAAAAGGACATAAGAAACTAAGAGAAGAAGGGCAATATGAAAATGTGATTTTAGAGAAAACATACAGAAAGAAAAATCAAACATGGGTAAAAGAACTGGCTATTAAATAGATTTTCTTAAAAAATTTTAAAAAGACAAAGCTTATCCTCATTCTAGAGCACTGAAGCTAGAGATCTTATTCAAAAATGGCACTACCAAATATTCTCAAATATCATTTTTTGTCATAATGATATAGTGCAGTGATGGCAAAACTTTTAGAGACCAAGTGTCCAAACTGCAACCCTCACACTGCATGTGAGCCCCCTTCCCTTTACCCCAGACAGGGTAGGGAAGAAGCACTCCTATTGGGCTGCTGAGCAGAAAGGCAGGTGAGGTGAGGAATGTTCTCAGGCATCGGTGGAGTTGGGGAGGAGAGCAGTCTCCTCCTGGAGATACACCATAGGTTTGCCAACACTGATATAGCGAGCTGCATAGAAAGTCTAAGTAGTTCAAATGATAGTAACAACTTGATAATAGAAAGCAGGCCAATGATGTAAATCAATAACTTTTTTTCACCTGAGTCATTTATTGCGAGGATAAAACCCTAATCAAAATCGAATATTGGATCAAGATTTAGGAAACTTTAGCTCATTGAATGACTTCTTTAAAATATCAGGGAAGAAATGTGAGACAAGGCTAGAAAGTTAAGCTGATGCTATATCATAGGAAGTCTTAAATTCCAAGCAAAGAAGTTTGCATTGTATTTAATGGGCAGTAGAGAGAGCAACTGGTGATTTTTGTGTAGATAAATAGCATGACTGAGTCTACCTAGCAGAAAAAACATTGAGGGAAGGGTAGATTGGAGGACAGAAATAGTAAAGATAGAAAGATCTGTTAGAAAGATATTATAATGATATAAATAGGCAGCAAAGAGAGATTGTTATGGCATGGTAGCAAAGGGAACACAGAAGAGAAGGAAGAAGATGCATGAGACATTGTAAGCATAAAATGGCTAGAACTTCTTAATTGATTGGATGTGCTTGTGAGGGAAAATATAGTGTCAAAGATATCACCATGGTCATGAATGGATGAATAGGAGAACCACATATAAAAGTCATGAAGATGAAAGAGCAAGTTTAAAAGGAAGGAAGATATGTAGAGTCAGAGAATCCAGTAGACATTCAGGTAAAGATATCCTCAGGGCAACTGTAGCTCATCTGAATTTCAGAAAAAGAGTCCAGAATTAGAGATCCAAATTTGGAAGTCATTTGCATAGAAATGATAATTGAAGCCATGGGAATGAGTGAGATTACTAAGGACTAAAACAACTGGAGAGAGAGGAGTAAAGAGAAGAAGGCCAAGAATAGACACCTGAAAAACCTCCATATTAAAGGATAAGATAAAAGAATGATGAGCAGGTGGCTTTTTTTTAATCATAGAAAGACCTACATGAAATTATAAAGAACAAAATGCACAGAACCAAGAGAATATCATATACAGGAACAGAAATGTTGTTTGAAGAATAACTTGTATATATCCACCTCTACAGAAAGGAATGATAAATAGAAACAAAGAAGACATAGTTATATATACATATTTCTTTCATGTCAAATGATGTCTTCTATTTAATGGGGAAGAGAAGAAGGCAGGGAGCTACCTAGACACTTTAATGTAACAAATAAATCAATTTATGAAATTTTACAAAAGATAAAGGATGAAAAGTCAGAAAAGGAATGGCTTGAGAAGTAGGAAGGGAATCAAGAGAGCATGGTGTCTTTTGAAAACAAAGAAGACAAGAGTATCAAGCAGTAAGGAGTGGTTAACATAATAAAAATCTACTCTGGTCTGCTGATTTCTCAGTGCTTGCTTAGTACTTTTGCATATCAGTTTTATAGAATATGTATTAAATAAATTTTGAAGACAGACATGAACACATAAAATCAGCTCTGCTGAACAATTTTGAATGACACTTGACATTTTGGTTTATTATAAATCTAACAGTCCGCCCTCCAACTCAAGTGCTACTTCCAATTTATGAATATGTTTAATATTTACAACTAATTTTTATCCCCTTTTAGAAAGCAAAGTTATGTTGAACTCCTCTAAAGTAATAATTTATCACACAAGATATAGGTTTTCCTTCCTTTATTAAAGTTACACCTGCAAAGTACAAAACAGGCTTCAAGTATAAGCTCAGCAACCTGACATCTGAAATTCAACTTGGCTCACTTCAGAGATACTAGTCACCACAAGATGGATTCATCAGCTTATATTTGAATTGTAGGATCAAAGGTTTGAAAGGTACCTCAGAGTGCATCTAGTTCAAATCCCTTCACTTTATAAATAAGGAAATGGAGGCCTAGAGAGGTAAAATAATTACAATTGAGTTAAAACCATACACATAGCAAGCAACAAAAATTGATTATTCTGATTTTATTGTTATTTTATTTTACTGTAACAATTTATAAAAATTGTCCATTAAGGCATGGGCTTTGATCTACCTCTTTGAAAAGTGTACCCGTGGTGATATAATCTCTGATCCTTGCAAATGCCATTCTATACTGTGGTGAAAACAAAAATCATTTGTTGTAAAGTCATTTTTCAATAGTGTCTGACTCTTTGTGATTCCATTTGGGTTTTTCTTGGCAAAGATACTGGAATGGTTTAGTTCCTTCTCCAATTCATTTTACAAGTCAGGAAATTGAGACGAAAATGTTAAGTGACTTGCCCAGTGTCACACAGATGAGTCTTCCTGATTCCAAGTCCAGTGTTGTATATACATTGTGCCACCTAGCTGCCCCAGAGAAATCACAGTAGCTAAGAAATTTGAAAGTTTTGAAGATTTACAACTCTCTTCCCTTATCTCCAAATGCATACATATCCAAACTAAAGAATTGTCTTCCTTACAAAAACATAACTATATTGACATGGTTATGAATTTTTTTAAAAGAACTAACAGATCCATGCATGAAGAACTCTTAGTTCTTATGTTTTATTCACTTCTGATATTTCTGAACCCAGTTAAAGTGTATTTTAAAAAATAACTTCCAATGGTGTTTTTAAAAACTCTTCTGTCAAGCATTTCGCCTACCTCAGTTGTTGACTACTACTTAGATCAGGGGTCGGCAACGTATGGCTCTTGAGCCATATCTGGCTCTTTTTGAGGGCCAAATATGGCTCTTTCTGCAGGAGCCATAAAGTCAATTTTTTTTTCAGGCGTGGTTACAGGAGCACACTGTGAGCCCTGAATGGCTCTCACCCAAATTACATTTTTAAAAATGTGGAGTTTATGGCCTGCACAGCCAAAAAGGTTGTCGACCCCTAGCTTAGATAGTGCTTCTCCATGCTAAATGAACCCAGACATAGTGAGGAGGGGTCTCTGGAGCGATAACTGTAGCCTGTGGCTTCTTTGAAGTTTTGTTCTGTAAGAGTGAGCAGGGACCTGGCAATTTATCATATGTGAAACATCCAGATGTGATACCCTGAAAGCCTGATCAAAATTATTCCATTCACAGATGTGAAACCACCTGTGCCCAGTTCAGATGCAATGTACAAAGTTGATCTGTATATAAATTCCTCCCAGGTATAATACCTAGACCTGCCTACCTGTAGGTACAGTTATTTGAAAGGAGTAGACAGTGTGGGACATAAACACAAATATATGGATGGATTAATAAATATGTATATATATATATATGTATATATAATTTATTTATTATTTGTCATATTATATTAATTATATATTACATGCGTATATATTCAGATATATGTTATATGTACATATATATTAGCTCCAAACTACTCTCAAATATCTGTACCTAAGGATGGGTCAAGATAGATAGATAGATAGATAGATAGATAGATAGATAGATAGATAGATAGATAGATAGATAGATAAATAGATAGATAGATTAGATGCATTTATATATACACCACACATATATAACATATGCATGTACATACATACAGAAATATATTCATCCATTTTTCTCTTCCTTGAAATCTGAGCTTGAGATTTTGTGTGTGTGTTTATCATAACCAAAATGAGATGAAAATGAAATGATAGTTATTTATTTTTCATTTTAAATGCCCTCTATTCAAGACCTTAGGGAAAAAATAAATCAAACCCTTATGATCCATTAAAAATGAAAATTTTGCTTGAAGTGTCTATTCTATTACTGTTGAATTAAAGGGCAACTTCCAGCATGTCAGGACCTAAGTGATAACAAACGAGAGGAGAATGCAAAAATCCTATAAATGAGAGCAGAAATAGCTGCCTCAGAATATTAATACCTTCTCTTCCATGATTTCTTTTAAGACTTAATTATGACCTTGTAACACTATTCTAAAGACAAAAAGACGCATGTCTTTCTCACCAAATTGGCTGTGTGGGTGTCTATGTTTATTTCACACTATATTACTCCCCTATACCAACAAATGTAAATTATAAATGTCAAGCAGAAGAAGGTACCTAATTACAACAGAGGAGTAGAGAATAAGATCATAAGTCATGAGACAAGGTTGAAATTTGCATGGTTCAGGGTACAAATCTAGAGACAATGTACAGTTATTGCCATATAAGCTTCTGAGTCTACTGATGGAGGGCAGTGACTGTTGCTCTCTCTCTCTCTCTCTCTCTCTCTCTCTCTCTCTCTCTCTCTCTCTCTCTCTTTACAACCCCAGCACTTAGCATGGTGATTGAACACAGTGTTTAATGGATTCCTTCATATTCACTTATAGAAAGCAGAAAGGGCTCTTACCTTACCCTGTAAATAAGATATCAAGGGTAGAATATTATATGACTTAAGTTTGGGGAATAAAGATGGCTTGAGCATAGCATTTTTGGCTTTTACATGGTAATGTCCTCTAGTTTAGGTAACCTGGTGGAGTGGATAGAGGTTTAGGGTCAAGAAGCCTTGGATTTAAATGTTACTTCTGACACTTTCTAGCAAAGGGATCCTTACTCAAAGTCTAAGATACAGATATGTTGTAATCTGCTTTAGTGCAAGTTTTCACACCCAGTGAAGGGTTCTATATTCACATTTCTAGTTAAGATAATAATAAATATTGTCTCTCTGATTCCATTCCTCTTATTGTCCTCAGTACATGTAATTCCATTCTCAAACAATTTCTTACAATTTATTTTAGTTAGGTATGATGATGCTATTTACATTATATCCGAGGTGATAAACCCTGTCATAAGTCTTTAGTCAGGAGACTTGGTTTTGTGGCTAAGTAGCTGTAAAGATTTGAACAAATGGCTCTTTTCTATGACATTTCCTGAAGGAGACAGAAAAGCACAAATGCAGTGACATATATGGTTTAGAGTATGGCAGGAAAGGGAAACCCCTTAACTCATTCCATCTTCCTTTAAAAATCTACCAACCCCAAAACAGAGCCTCATTGTCTCCGAAGAGAGGAGATCTTAGGGAATTACCCAGGGGGCTAGTCTTTTTCCTTCCATTCTCCAGCCTCATCCATATTAACTATGGAGAAGAGCATCAGCTATGCTTAACTAAATGTAAGGAAAGCTCAGGAATTCGGAGTGATGAGTATTCTGGAAGAAATATGCAATGCATTGATCTCCCTATGGGAGACAAAATATAATATTGGTTTGTCTAGATGGCCACTGAGATTCTTTTAAAATCAAAATTCCGTGATTCCATGAAGGAATATATGCTTGTTAATTGACTGATATACAGGTTGTCCCTGTTTGAGTTAAAGTACATTCTTGCCAGAGGGTTCTGACTACCCATTAACTATATGTATTGACCACTTGTATTCCATTGCCTGATTGAAATCTAGTGTTCAGTGCAAAGGAGGGGATAAAGACAACTTGGCCTTAATGAGAACACATCTTTCTAGTGGATTGTGTTCAATTCTGGGTGGTACGTTTTATTTTTTTATTTTTTAAACCCTTACCTTCTGTCAATATGAATCCTAAGACAGAAGAGCAGTAAGGACTAAGCACTGAGAGTTAAGTGATTTACTCAGACTCATATAGCTAGGAAGTGTCTGAGGCCATATTTGAACCCAGGTCCTAATATTCAACCTAGGACAGTGATGGCAAACCTTTTAGATCCTGAGTGCCCAAACTGCACCTTCACACTACATGTGAGCCACTCCTTTACCCCAGGCAGGGGAGGGAGGAAGCGATATGAGAAATATCCTCAGGAGCACATGGAGAAGGGGAATGGAGGAGCCCCCTCTGGCACACTCTAGCTCCAGTGACATAGGTTTGCCAACATGGACCTAGGATCTAAGAGTTCTAATTTTAATATGACTCATCATTATGAATGCCATTATAAAATAACTATGGGGAGGGAGCAGCTATATGGTTAAGTGGATAGAGAACCAGGTCTGGAGACAAAAGGAACTGGGTTCAAATTTGACCTCTAATACTTCCTAGCTATATGACTCTGGGCAAGTCACTTATCCTCTATTGCTTAGCTCTTATTACTGTTATGCCTTGGGAATAATACATAGTATTGATTCTAAGATAGAAGGTAAGGGTTTATTAAAAATAAAACAAATCTATGGGAACCTATTAAGTCCCTATCTGAATATGATGTCTGGTCCCCAGAAAATAAGATTCTTGAGGACAGGAACTGTTTTGCTTTTGCCTTTATATCCCCAGCACCAAGCAATTAATAGTCATTTAAGTGTATGATAATGGATTGATTGTTTAATTGTTGTTTGGAACAAGTAAATCCCTTCCTGTGTAAATCAAAGGAAAGTTAGACTTGTTTGGATGCCACCACTTGGCCAGAAATGAATACACAAAAATTATGACCCAGATATTTGGAAACATACAAGCTCAATATTTGGAGCAGATAGTGTAACTATCCATGGCTCTCTGAATGGATTGTTATATTGTGACAGCACTTCCCTTGAGTGCATTGTAAGACTTCTACTCTATTATTATCATTAGCCTAGAAAAGATAGGAGATCTGTACCATGGGTATTCATCAAGGGTACCCAATGCATTGAGCTTTTCTTTGAAGCAAATGACCCAAATAGCATGAGTTAATAAATAGTGGTAGTGTATTTTTGGAAATCCACAAGACACTTTGGATTTATCTCAAACTACTGAATAAAAAAAGCTCTCATTCATCAGTTGTCAAATACTTACTAAATAATTTAAGACTTAGAATGACTGATTATTGGATAATTGTCTCCCATCTAAACAAAACATTCTGAATTGTACCTTTTCTTTTGCCAAGAATGAAGTCACTTTTACATTTGGCATGCTATATTATATTTTAAAATATATACATATACACACATATAAATGTATATATGTGTAGTTTTAAGGACAAAGGGTGATAATTACACTTGACTTTAATGAGACCACATCTAGTGAGTTGTGTTTAGTTTCAGATGGCACATTTTAGAAGGGACCAATGCCAAGTGTATATTCAAAGTAAGATAACCAAGCTGTCAAATCATTGAAACCATGATTTAAACTGGAAGTATTTAGGCTAGAAAAGACGTAGGAGGAGCCTAGTAATCAAATTCAGGTATCTAAATATTATCATGAAGAAGAGGATTAGAATTATTATTATTATTATTATTATTATTATTAGAGGAATATACAAGAAACATACATATATAGAGACACACATAATTCTCTCTACTAGACGATAATGTATGTATGTATACATACACACACATATACATCAGTCCTCAATGTTCACCAGTTTAACTTTCATGACTTCAAGCATTCTCATCATTTTATTAGTAACCTAATTTTCATTCTTGGTTGACAATCTAGAAGACAATCTAGACATTCTAAAAGAAAATAAGAAGTGTGCTTTCACAGCTAAGTGAGCATCCTGACTCCTGCCACACCAGGTCACTATGGCCTAGACATAGGACAGGACTCACCCCAAGACATGTACTTTTCATTAGGGAACAGTCCGACCGCAAAACCGAAAGGAAGATTAGAGATGGCAGGTTGCCCTTTTTCCTTTTTTACCTCTGGGTTCTTCTGACCTTGCTGTCCCTCCCTGCTCCGTCCAGCCTTGCCTCTCCTCTACCCTGTATTTTATGAGTTATTTCATGGTCATTGTCTCAGGAAAAGTGCATATTATCAGAATTAATGTTTTGTTATAAAAAAGTATATGAAGAAAAGTATATGTTCAGCAATCTTTAGTGAACATTTATAGTTTTTGATGGTTGCAGAAACTTTACCCCCTATTTCCCATAGGTTCAGCATATTAACATTCTCACCATCTTCTAAGAACATCATCTCTACAAAAATTTAGAATTAATTAAATAGACATGGACAGAGATATGTAAGATAATTTTTTCACTATAGTATAATGTATATGTATAAATATAAACATAATTTTCTTCACTAGATTATGGATTGAAAAGATATATATGTACATATTTATATATATAATTATACATGGTATCTATATTTCACAATATAAGCAAAGCTGGTGACAAGCTCATTTTCAAATATTTCTCATCTAATCCTTTGACAACAAAGTGATACAAAGCTTTTTGTTTTCCTCTCATTTGTCAAATACTTTAGAAAGGGAATTTTTGCTTTAATCATTTTTGGGTTCCTGAATCTTCTTCTTTTTTATTTTTTTTTGGTGGTCTCAACCTAAAGAGAATTATAGGAGAATGAGGAAAGTATTGGATTTGGAGTCCAAAGATTTATATTCATATTTTGCCACTCTCTGCTATTTACTACCTATACACTTCTTATTTTCAATTTCTTTATCTATAAAATGAGAGGGATTGGGCTAGAGGACTTCTCATATCCCTCCAACTCTGAAGTCTATGATTCTTTAATTATCTCACTTTTTTCTTTATATCTCCAGTGCCCAGAACACTGTCTGGCACAATAGTAAATCATTTCATAAATGATTGTCAATTAATTGATCTCACTGAAAGTTGAAGATGTTAGTAACAGACAGAATTGAGATTAAGTCTTCGGTAACCAGGCCTTTTTCTAGAGTATCACCATATGACATGGGTGCTTTCCTCAGTTTCAGTTCTCAGCCCACCATTCTCATGACTTATATTCCATCAACCTTGTACAACAGTCACCATCATTTCGTCACTCCCTCACTAAGCTCTGAGCTACTATTCTCCCTCAGGGTACAGTTACAGTCATCCTCAAAACCTGACTACTCCTACTCTCATGTTTTATGTTTGTTCTCTCCACACCTCCGTTCCCCCAATGCCCCACCTCTGTCGTCTGATGGACTTTCCTCTGGCAAAACTGTATCTAACTTGGATGAGCTGTTCCTTGTACTCTCTTTCTGTCTCTGTCTCTCTTCTCTCTATCTCTGTCTCTCTCTGTGTGTCTGTCTGCCTATCTGTGTCTGTCTGTGTCTCTATGTCTCTCTTCTCTCTGTCTCTGTCTCTCTGTCTCTGTCTCTCCATCACCCCCATCCCTCTCTTCCTTCCTTCCTCCATCTCTCTGTCACACACACACACACACACACACACACACACACACACACACACACGAATTTGTGCCAGGATGAATTTTTACTAGTTAAGTCTATAGTAGCAGAGGCAAGTTTCTATTGTTTCCTTTAGAGAGCTGTAGGAGTTTAAGAGGGTGGGAATTTTGATAACTCTTAATTTACTCAGCATTGCATTTTAGGATGAATTTTAAGTCTCTGTGTGTGGTTGTTGCTACTGTTGTTTTAGGAAAATAGTGAGGCTTATTTGTTTATTATCAGGACTAAGGTAACCGACTCTGTATCATCATAGGAAACCCTCATTCTGTTTTATCATTAATTATCATAGCAATAACATATTGATATAGCAAACTCTTTACCTTAAAACAAACCTATCAGGCAGATGGTACAAGCTATATTACCTTCATTTCATATATGAGAAAGCTGAGGTTCAAAGATTTCTTCAGTCAGATGGCTAATAAGTATTCAGGGCTTAGATTTGAACCCAGGGAGCAGCTAGGTGGCTCAGTAAATACAGAGTCCTGGAGACAGGAAGTCTTGGGTTAAAATCTGGCCCCAGATATTTCCTAGCAGCATGACTCTGGGCAAGTCACTTAACCCCATTGCCCAGTCTTTATTTACCCTTCTGTTCTGGAGTTATTACTAAGACAGAAAGTAAGGATTTTTAACTATTTGAATCCAGATATTCAAGCTCCAAGTCTAGCACTTTTTCTGCTATTCCTGTACATACTCTCTGCTTGAGAATTGGCAAGGTCTGCAGGTTCAAATCCCAACTCTGTCACTTAATATCTGTGTGGGCAAGTCACTTAATCTCTCTAGGCCTCAGTTCCCTTACCTGTCAAATACAAATTTTGGTTCTCTAAGGTCTCCAGGATCTTTCGAACCTATCTCTTGATTTTTTATTAGCAGATTTCCTTTCTCCTATCATTTGAAACCTTGGAGCAGGCCAAAGATTGACTAGACTAGAGGCATTCTTCCAGTTATTTATATACCTTTATGAAATCTTTCCTTAGTCATCATTTTCAATTGTCAGAGTTTCCAAGGAGGATTGGAATCTGCCCACACTGATCTCTTTAAAAATAAACCTGTGCAGCAGTGTTCATAGCTCCACCTACTCCCCCTGCCCCTGTTGAACAGTCTATGAGTTGTGCAGACATCCAGGAATGCCCTTTTATCCTGTTTGACAGGTCAGGTTCAGTGGGGATTCACCAGGTTCAAAGAGAAAAAAGTTTATTTCAAATAATTGGGCAGCGTAGTAGAGAACATACTGGCAAAAGAGGTCAGAAGAGGAAAGAGACTCGGAAGGAAAGGCATAGCAGTATGAGAAGTATGAGGAAAGGCAAGAGCTTGTCCCCAGTAGCTAACAACTCCAAATCACTGGGATTAGGAGGGCAGTAGGTACAGATATGAAAACTATGGGCCTACAATAGGACCCATTGGTTAGAGTCTCTACTTTCTAGAATTCCGTGATTATTTGAAGGCAATGACACCCAGGAGCTGAAGATAGAACTGAAAGAGAATCCATTTCATCTCCAAGTGGCAGCATGAGCATATTTGGATACCAAGATGGCTGGGTATGAGGCAAACCCAAAAGATATCCCACTTTTCCATCAAATTCTTGGCTATATCAGGTCTAATGTTTGAGGGCCTAATCTCTCTGGTTTTCATTATGGTATCTGGGGCCCAAGTAAGAGCAATATTAGACTTTTGCCTAAGACCCCAGTCTTCTTTGTTTCCGGACATGATTATCAGACAAAATCTTTTTGGGGATTGATGTCATCAAATATGTTAGCTAACCTACTCACCTTAATCTTGTTATTTTTTCAAACCCTTACCTTCTGTCTTAGAATCAATACTATGTATTGGTTCCAAGGTAAAAAAGCAGTAAGAGCTAGGCAATGGGGGTTAAGTGATTTGCCCAAGGTGATACAGCTGGGAAGTGTCTGAGATCATTTTCAAACCCTAGACCTCCCCTCTCTGGCCCTGACTCTCATTCCACTAAGACAACTAGCTACCTCCGAGCTTCATGCTATTCAAAAAATGATCTGTCTTATATCACGGACTGACGACCATTGATCCCACCAATTCTTTAATGCTAATGCTTCAACCACTTCCAAATCTAGTTAAACATGCCGTCATCTTGCCTATATCCCTCCATCATAAGGATATAATGAAAGCTTTTACTCCAATACTTTGCTGAAATTCCAGGTATTTTATATCTATGGAAGCTTGTTAAAAAAAAATCAAATTACAGAGGGAAACTAGGTGGCTCAGACACTTCCTGGCTGTGTGATCCTGGGAGAATCATTTAACCCCAGTTGCCAGTCCTTACCACTCTTCTGCCTTGGAAGCAATACACAGTATTGATTCTAAAACAAAAGGTAAAGGTTTAAAGCAAATAACAAATTACTGGTATACCTACCACATTTCAGGGGTTAGGGGCATAGTGCCCTCACAATCTGGAAAATCTGTGTACCAGAAAAGTTCATTTTTTTTTCTTTTCTTTTATGGGGTATTTATAATATGTTACTATAAAATTTGGGTTATGTATTTGGTCATAGGCTATATGTAAGTCAGTGTTAATAAATCTTTACATTTCTAGCCTTTGTGTGTCATCTGCTGATGTTCACATTCTTTTTGAAAACTTTAATGTTTTACTCATTTTAACTTCAAAAAAATAATTATTTTAATTATGGTATTGATATTATACAATGTCATGCATATATTTTATGCATTTCTGAGATTCTAAACAACTTCTTCCTCAGCTTCCTCAAAACTTCCCAGAAGTTCTGATTTAATTTCTTATGCCAACTCACAATACATTAAAACCAGCATGGGGACAGTCATGATGTGAAAGGGATACCTGTAGTTTAATCTGAACATGGTAAAAGTTCTAGGGGTTTATGAACCATCCTTTTAGTTATGTATTCTAGAGTTGTGCTATGAACCAAAAGTTACACACATTTGTGTTTCACTTAAAGGATACATCTTCTCACCCATTTCAATAGCTTTGCTAACATTTGCTTGTCCCCACCATGGTGGCACATCCCCTATTTCTTCACAATATTCAAACACCAGCAGTCTATCAATTCTTTCAGGATCCTCCCAAATGCTTCATCTAAGCCTGAAGGATCAAACTCCTTGAGAACAGTGAAATGTTCTCTTGAAACTTCATTTCTCTTGGTTTTTGAATGATCTGTTAAACATTTCTGCTCTATGCTTCCTAGACTGAAAATTATCGTTCTTGGTGGAGAAAACAGGAGCATAATAACAGCTGAATCATAGTTCTCTCTCTCTCTTTCATCCATTTTGTCATCCCATCCACCCCCTTTTTTGTTCTTCACTATTCCACTAACATAGCTACTTAAAAAAATTCCCCTTTGTTGTCCTTAGCATTCATTGCAAAGCTCAGTTGATTCCAGACTTTTATGTTTCTCACATTATTTTTAAAGAACTGTGCTATTTAAAAAAAATTACTCTGAGTTGTCTCTCTGGTTCCATTTACTGTAGAAGTCTTTTAAAAATCTGAGTAGGTCAGTCATCACTGTACAGCTGAATTGATCTCTTTATGATATGATTCATTTCTTTTTTCATGGCAATAATGTATTATTACTAATAATAATATCTAGCAAGAGTTTTAAGTTTTACAAAATGCCTTATATCTCATTAAGATCTCATTTGATCTTCACAACATTTATTATTATTATTCATTTTATTTTATTATTTGTTTCCCCATTTTATGGATGAGGAAACTAAGGGTAAGAGAAACTAAACAACTCACCCAAAGTCATTTAGCTAAGTGTCTGAGGCAAGATTCAAACTTGAGTCTTCCTGACTCCAAGTCTAATACTCTCTTCATTTCACTACATAACTACCTAATGGCTCATAAAAAAAATTTTTTTTGTAATAGCATGCCACATTCTTGAAAAGCTTTCCCCTATTGCATCTTAGGCTATTGGATGTCACTTATCCCTTCCCACCTCTTTCAAATGGCAACTCTATAATCAAGACTGCCAACCCCTATTAAATTTATCAGTCCTTATGTCCCTAGGACCCAGAAAATCTGGCACATTACTGGAATTTAAGAAATAAGCAATTAAATCTATGGTGTACATCAGGCTATGTCCCCTTCTTCCTTATCCATCAAAAAAAAACTAAGTTTGGGGTCAGCTAGGCAGCTAAGTCGATAGAGAACCAGGCCTAGAGAGGGGAGGTCCTGAGTTCAAACCTGGCCTCAGACACTTCTGAACTGTGTGATCCTTGGCAAATCACTTAATGTCAATTGCCTAGTCCTTATTCTATTCTTCCTAAGAACCCACATATACCACTGCTCCTAAGATGGAAGGTAAGGATTTAAAAATAAAAAGTAAGGTGGCATGGTCATTTCCCCTGTTTCTCATTTCTATTTAATAGCCTTCCTCCTTATTAGCCAGTTTTTTCAAGAATGATATTATTATAGAATCAAGTCCAGAATGTATCATCTCTACTTTTAGCAAAGAATGATCTCCAACAGGTACCTGAGGTCTCCCATCAGTACCACAATATTCATTTGTACCATTTTTGTGATCTGATTCAAGAATTCTCCTGTTTCTTCCT
The DNA here is from genome assembly GCF_016433145.1 of Gracilinanus agilis. NCBI lineage: Eukaryota > Metazoa > Chordata > Mammalia > Didelphimorphia > Didelphidae > Gracilinanus > Gracilinanus agilis. The sequence goes on along the minus strand of NC_058130.1, from coordinate 604,706,628 downwards.
TCTTGCCAAATGACACCCCATAAAAATACCCCTTCTATTTATCCCTCCATTTTTCCTCATCCAAATTATCTCCACTATGCTTCTTTCTCTTTTATAGATTTAACCTCTTTAAGTATATATTATTGATAGAACACTAATCTATAGCTTCCTTCCTCTAGCCATTGTGTAAGATAGACCCTACCATTGCCATATTCTAGTAAAGATTTACTTTTTAAGAAGCTTCAGGCTTGCCCAGTAAATTAAATATACTTCTTAAATTTAAAATCTCTAGAGGCCCACAGTCCACACCTAGAGCTCCACCATAAAGCAGGCTTTCCTCCTAGCTGAAGGTGGCAGGACAGCAGAGCAGCATTATGTCCATTTCTGTTCTAGTGATAAAAAAAAAAAAAATCTGGCTATGTCCCAATTCACAGAGAGGGGAATGCAGAGTTAGTCTCTGGAGAGAAGGAGTACCAGGGAAGTTCATGGTTAGATATGTTCTGCCATGGAGCCCTACCCTGTGGCAACTAGTGAACAGGTCCCCTTTCTCTTGTATTAAATCTCTGTATTTCCTTCTGGGCCAGCATCTTGGGTTTTGAAGAAAGTTGGGTCTGGTCCTTCATGTCCAAGAGAAGGTAATGCTCCTTTGGCAGCTCCCTATGTATTTCATTTTTGTCCTTATATCCCTATCACCCAGAAGAGCTCCTGGTACTTTGTTGGAATTTAAGAAATGCTTTCTCTTTATTTCTTCCACGAATTTTTCTCGAGTGTAAACGATATGTATCTTCTTTCACAACATGGTGAACATGGAAATAAGTATTGTATAATAATACATGTACAACATATATCCTATTACCTGCCATCTTGAACAGGAAGGGAGAGAAGTAGGAGGGAGAGAACATCAATCACAAAATTTCAGAAAATAATTATTAAAAATGTTATCAATGTGTTAAAATAACTTTAAAATTAAATTAAATTAAAAAAAATTCTTGTTGATTGATTGATTATCTGTGTAGATCTGCTTGAAAATGAAATGACTTGGAGGATAGTTATGGGTTGATAATTTAATAGGGTTTGGCATTCATTGAGACCTCCAAAAAGTCAGGAGATTTTTTTTCTGATAATGCAATTAATTAGTCAATCAGTCTGCACTTATTGGGTGCCTACTATGAACTGGGCAATGTGCTAGAATCTGAAACTGGGGAAGCAATTGGAAAAGGTCAAAACCCGCTAAAAGTGGATATGGGAACTCCCTTGAAGGCCAGAAGGCATGATTTTAAAAAATATTTAAATCTTTTTCTGATGAATTTAACAATATTATCAAACTTAAATATTTCAATATACAAAAAATTAGAAAGAAGATTTCATAAGAAACTATGGCCTATTGGTGCATAGTTTTTACAAACATGTATAAAATTTAATAATGTCCTAGAATCCTGGAATTTTCTCTTTAGCCAGGCAGGAGGAAACCACAATGTCATTAAAGAGTAAAGAAGGAAGGAGACTTATTAGGCACGTAAACCCAGATGGGATCATTTCTCAGGTCTAGGCATCAAGGAAAGGGGTTCTTGTTATTTTATACACTTAGGTTATATGATTGGACACACATGATTGAACACATACAGATATAGGGAGTTACGGGATTGAATGAAAAAGGGGAGCAGCCCTGCATCATGTTGCAGCATTGTTGGGGGTGGGGGCTGGGGGGAGGGCCAGTCCTTAGTATGGTACAGACAGTTTAAGTCCAGAACACAAATCCATCATGGATTTGTCAGGCCACAAGCATGGGAAGTAATAGCGCCCTGGGAAGTGGAACTACTTGCTTTGTTCTGAAATTCTAGCAGGTCATCCTGTTTGTAGCAAGCTTCTAGGTGTGTCAGCCTTGCAAAGCTAGTCCTTAGAGCATAAGGAGGTCCCTAAAGGGGAAGATCTGAGAATTTTCCACTACAATAAAGCAGTTGTAAAATTATTCTTTTTGTATGAGCCACTTCTGCAATACTTTTTGTTTTCTTCTGAACATTTTGAAAACCATTTTAATGGTGCTCTTTTTTCCCCCATTTCTATCACTACACACCAAACTTGCATATCATTCCTTATAACAAGCCAAAAACATTGACCATGACTGAAATTACCTGTATTAATTCTCTCTCATTTTTAACCCTTACATTCTATCTTCGAATCAATACTAAGTATCAGTTCCATGACAGAAGAGCACTAAAGACTACACAATTGGAGTTAAGTGATTTGTCCGGGATCACAAAGCTTGGAAGTATCTCAGGCTAGATTTGAACCCAAAGCCTCCTATCTCCAGGCCTGACTTCCTATGTACTGTGATGTCCAGCTGCCCCATTTTTGTTGTTTCTTAATACCTTAATGCTGATACTGCCTGATATGAAGGAGTATGTGACCTAATAATATATTTTCCCAGAGTCCTAACTGCATATAACTGGCTAAATAGCCCCAAAGTTTACTAAGATGCTTACTAGACAAATAACAATGGGAACCCAAATTCTGTAGCTTTAAACCCTACCTAGATGATGTGCTTTTGTGCAAACTTCCATTTGATTTACTTCATCTTTATGCATTGGTTTGTCCCTTTGAAAAATGATGATAATATTGGACTTTTCACCAGGCTGATGGGGAGATTTTGTGCTTGCCAAAAGCACAGTCTATCTGGGTAAAGTTGCTGGGTAAATGTAGCAGCTGTTAAATATTAGTTTGTTTTTTCAAAGTAGCCAAGAAAAGCTGCTAAATTCAATAAGAAATTGAACTTTTCTCTCAAGAAAGCAAATCTAAGGGGAGTTTTTTATGAAGCTCAACCAAATATCTTTCCATTATTGTATGCCTCAGTACTTCCTGGTTTCTTCCATGAAAGAATCTAGAGGGTTTCAGTTAAAAACAATATCTTACCTCTCTGACTGCCAGCATTCTGAGAAAACTCAAATCTTGAAGATTTCTGTTATGATAAATTGGTGATGTTGCCTAGCACAACCACAATCAGGTGGCACCTGATATTCATCTCTATGGTGGGCTTCTAGGTGGCTCAGTGGATGGAGTACTGGACACCGGGTCAAGTTGGCCTGAATCTGAGGCACTGGCTGTGCCTTCTATCAGTGACAGTTTCCTCATCTGTAAAATGGAGAAAATACCCTTTCCTACAGGGTGCTGTGAGCTTCTAGTGAACAAGCATATATATTTTGCAAACCTTAAAGTACTATATAAATGCTAGTGGGCTTTTTCCTCTATATAATGCAACTTTAGAATGACTCTCTTAGTCTATATTTTCCTAATTCATGCCCAGTCAGTTGGCATATGAAGGCTACATTATTATGGGATGAAAATAAGTAGTTACTTTACTGGTATACAGCATAAGTAAACTAAACCCAACTTGAGTCTATGTACATAGTCTTAATTTGAAATCAGACTTGTTTTATCCCCAAAGCAGGTAGATCTTCTATCACATCCTACTTTAATGAGAGACTCAATCATTTTTTACTGAGGTCCAAGTGTAGCTCCTCAGTTTCCAGGACAAAATTTACCCTCTTTGGAAATTTAATGTTAATTTGTACCCTCTCTTGGTCCTCAAAACAATTTTTTTTTTCATTTTAAAGATCAAGTAGTTCGATTCACTACAAACTGGCTTCTCCCCCAGGGTGAGGCCATGGGTGGAGTCTTACCTTCTTTTGTCCAGATCTTTTGTCTTTGGTAAGGAAGGATAGAGTGGAGACCAGGTCTCTGTTTTATCTGTAAACAAAGATTCTCTTAGGTGAGGAAGCAAGTCAACTGACATCAGAAAGATCCACCTCTTGTCCTGATTGAGGTCTGAGTTCCCCAATCAGAAAGGCTCTAGAAAGGGACATCACAAAGAGTATAAATTGACAGAAGGGACAAAAAGTCTGGAACCAGTGACTTGGGAGGGAGTGAGGTCTGGTTCTGAGCTGGCTCAGACTGTTTACAGAGGTGCCAGCCAACCATGTGATTCAATCCTTTTCTCTCTCTGGGCTACTTTTTCCTATTTAATAAATCATTACAAAATTAAGCTATAGTCTCCAGAGAATTTTAATCACACTACCTCTCAACAAACACTAATCCTCATTCAGGTACTTACTTTCTCAGAAATCTTCTAGTACTTCATTAACAAGTTTCCTTTGCCTAGGCCAGTGCTGGTGAACCTATAGCACAGGGGCCAAAGATAGCACACAGAGCACTCTCTGTTGGCATGTGGCTGCCCTCCCCCATTCCTGCCCCCTACAGAGTTCCTTACTAGAAAGGCAGAGGGCTTCTGGAAGAGATATTCCCTCTCCCCACTCCCCTCTGCCCAGCGGCCATGGGGGTGGGGGGAAGAGGGTAAGGTGGAAGAGCTGGAGGGGAGCAGAGCCCTGGGGCCTCCCCCCACCCCCTCTCTACATTCACTAAGGACATTCCTCACTTCCCCCACCCCTCTACCCAGCAGCCCAACAAGAGAGCTTCCTCTCTCCCCTGGTCAAGGTAAGGGGGGTGAGACACTTGACCTCTGGGGGAGGGAATGCACTGACCCTTGGTCTTGGGGATGGGGTGGGGAAGGGGCCTGGCAAAAGGTTCCCTATCACTGGCCTAGGCTCTTGGCTCCTAGGAGCTGTTCCTTCTAATCCATCTTGAACCATAAACAATAGGAAATAATAATATTGGGATGACAATTCAGGACTAAGAAAGGCAAAGTAGATTCTGGAGCTAAAACACAGGAATTTGTTTTGATTTTTTAAATTAGTTGTAACCCTAATACTCCTAATGCCTAAAATCTAGAGGTCAGGATAGACCATTTGCCATTTTCAAAAAAGCAATCAAAAGTAAGGAAATTTTGTAAGCTAAGTCTCAAAACAAAGAAAAGAATCAAAACTCATTAGCCTTCCTTTAGACAAGAAAACTTTCTTTACATCCTCCCAACTTGAGCGGCATCCAGTTACTTAAGTTCTCAATAAATTATAAGATCTTCATGTATCTACTGTTAAATTTTATTTCTTAGCTAACTTTTCTCTCTAGAAAACTGGGATATTCCTTGCTGCAAAATGCAACCTACTCAATGTGAGCCAAATCTACCATTAGATCCTCCACAGAGGGTATACCCAACATGTTGGGGACCTTTCTCTAGATATCATAATATATGGATACTAATGGAGCATGAAGGCATCCATCTGTATCCTTCATTTCTGCTGCATGACCAATCTCATTATATTGGCAATTCAAGAGAAAAAGAAGCATCTTTGAAATGTTATACAAAATCTCCATTTATTAGACCCTTTTGGTTTCAAAAAACAGCAGTAAAGACATTTAGAATGCAACTATAGGGAAAGTAAGAGCATGAATCATGTAACCATGTTAACTTTTCTAAAAAATGAATACTTAAAAAAAAAGAATGCAACTATTATTGGTGATCAGTACAAGTTTTTTAAAAAATCAAACTTTCTCATTTATCCAATGAACCAAATTAAAAAAAAAAAAACAGCTTATGACTTTTGAGTTAAAAAAACAAAACAAAACAAAACACAGCTCTTGGTTTCAAGTAATTTCCAGTCTATCATATCACAGATTTTTAGAGCTGAAAAGAAAGCCTTCTTTTCCAGGGATTCTTAACCTTTTTTTTTTTTTTTTGCATTGTGAGCCACTTTGTCAGTGTCTGATGGAAAATACCTCCACCCTGTGGCACACCCAACAGTGGGTATTACAGAGTAAAGTCATATCTAATGACCTCCCCCAGTGAGCCACAGAGGGAGGAGGTAGTAGGATTTAAAATTCAAGTGTAGGAAGGAGATGGTCTTTTTATTGATCTATAGTGAGCCACCATACTTCAGGTGGGGGACAAGGTCTTAGTCAGCTAAATGAAGAATCAGTTCTATTCAGGATGATATATCCTTAAAGGAAATCTCTCTCTCTCTCTCTCTCTCTCTCTCTCTCTCTCTCTCTCTCTCTCTCTCTCTCTCTCTCTCTCTCTCTCTCTCTCTCTC
>NC_058130.1:604669241-604700330 GCF_016433145.1 Gracilinanus agilis | reverse complement strand
TCTATCTCTCCTCCCCCCCCCCATTTTATGAGTAAATGCTTATAACTCTCACCAGACCACCCTTCCCTTTTTATTTGCACATCGGTTTCATTTGGTGAAGTCCCTTTGTCTGATCATATTTTAAAATGCATAAAATGAAATATATAAGATTTTGAAGAAAAAAGAAAGTAAGTTCACACATGTTAGGTTAAGAACCTTTGAATTAGTCCAATCACTTCATTTTATTAAAGAGGGAACTGGGAAAATAGAAGTGATTTACTCAAGGTCACATATCCATAGGGCATTTATCTAAGTCTTACAACTTTCTATCTACCAAATTTTCTACAGCATCATACTAACTCCAGAAATTAAGCCAAATATTTTGGTATTCATTTTTCATGAGTATAGATTCTTGTCTCCTTGACCCCAAAAATCTCAAGAAGGAAATCTCTCTATTATATCAGTGCTTTGGATTTGGAAGAAACTAACCAGGCTATATTTTGGATTGGCTCAATATATACCCTTTCTCAAAGTAATTTCCAAATACTTTTGGCTTCATAATTTTTTTTTAAAAAGTATATAGTGTTCCAGACATTCACCAACTCAGGTCATCTTGAAAAATCACTTTGTACCCTAGAATCTTAATAGTTCCAATTCCAAGACCCTGATGGATCCACAAGTTATCATTTCATAAGACCTGTATAATGTATAAAAGACGTGTGGAGAATTTGATAGTGCTTTAATGGAAATGTAGGAAAAATGAATTTAGCACAGGATAAATGAGTAAAATATCCATCTTTGATGTGAAACATCTAACTTATAAATTTTAGAACTGTTTCTATGTTTAGGGAAGAAAATGAGTTTTCCTTTTAGCTGACATCATCCTAACCACAAAATTCCACTGGTGTACAGAGCCGAATCTTCATCCAACTCAAACTATATTAGGGCAGATTTTTACTTATGTAACAGTGAGGTTAAACAGCATTGTCAACTCTCCAAGTAGATATTTTATATAGTACTTTGAAAAGTAGAGTCTTATGGTACTTCATGTAGGCTAGAACTGACCTCCCATAAATTGCTCTCATGATCCAAAAAATTCCTCAGGTCAACACTAAATCTCCAGAGGTTAGCCTGGGACTGTAAGTCCAAATGAAAAATCAATCTTTGGAGCTTAGTCGTGGCAATTGGCATGGGCCAGAATGAAGAAGGGGTAGGTTTTTAAATGGATATTTGGAATAAAATTAGGTTTAATCAACCAACATTTATTAAATGCCTACTCTAAGCAATATATTGTGTTGGGAATTATGGGAGATACAAAAATAAGTAAGATTTTAGAGTCTTCTTGGAAAACATTCCTAGCCTAAAATCTTGTGAGAGACTGAATTGCTGCTTTCAGAATGACTGCTGGTAATACTTTACATTTCTTAACTTTACATTAAATTACTTTACATTGCTGCAACAGAGAGGGCTGTATACGGTGCTGATTGTTGGCTCAAATAACAGAAAAGCTACGGGGACAGTGTCATAGCCCACAGGAAGATACCGTAAGGTTATTAAGAGCATGAGAGTAATTTTAATTTTAATTTTTAATTAATTAAATTATAATTTAACATAATATATTAAATATATTATACAATATATAATATATAAAATAAAAAGAATTAAATTTTAATTTTAAAAGTGAGCACACGTTTATGTAAGAGTATGTACGTATGCTATGCATGTGTGTATACATATTTAAATGGGTATATATAGATGTGTTTCTATAAACACATACATATATATCCATATTCCCTGGTGGAAATATACACACACACACATATACATACATACCCACACTTATATCCAGCATCTTTGCCAGGAAAGCCCCAAATAGGGTCACAAAGAGTGAGGAACAACTGAAAATGACTAGACAGTAGCATGTGTATGTAGACATGTGTACATACATATAAGCCTTAAGGGGCATATATACATAGTTGTATATAAATATGTACATTTCTGTATTTGTTGCCCACAAAGAGAGAGGATGTTGTTTTTGCCCAATGTTAATGTTAAGAAAAAAAATGGACCGTGATGTGTGCATCTAAGGAGTAGGCATTGTTGTTCAGTCATTTCAGGTGTCCTGTCAGGAAGATGGCCCAAGTGCATTGTATGGAGATACTTAGGTATGGTAAATTCTCACTAAGCAAGAAGAAACTTGGTTTAAGATCCTGGCTATGACCCTGGATGAGTCCTTAATCTCTCTGTGCCTTGGCTTTTCTCATCTATAAAATGGGGGAAATCATATTTATCAACACATAGGGTTGTTGTAAAGCTAAATACATTTTATAAGCGCTAAAACACAATAAAAATATGAGCTGTTATTATTGATAGAGAAGAATAGTTTCTTTTCATTCCCAAGATAAAGCTGCAGAACATACTGATAAGGGAAGAAGGGAAAAAACATAAAGAATAATTTCAAGATCAATCAATAGGAGCTATAAGTATTAACTAACTGGTGGATTTGGGGTATTGGGGACACATCCCATCACTTTATTTTCAAAGAGACAAATACTACTCTTTGCCATTATTCTCAGAGCACTTACGTTTAAGGGACTAATTAATCCCTCTTAAAGAAGATATTGTTAGATGGGCTAGTTTATCATTCTAACAATATGAAAAGTTGAAAATGAATATAAATAAGGAGGGTCACATAAAGGAAAGATGCCTGGACTAAGAGACAGAGGTCTGAATCTGAATCTTGATTGCTGCTTAATCTCTTCACATCCTTATACAAATCACTTTTTCTCTTCAAGCCTCATTTTCTTCATCTATAAAAAAGAGAAAGGATTGCATTAGATCAGTGATGAGCAAACTTTTTAAAGGGGGGGGCAAAGGAAAGGAAATGTTCATTTGTCAGTCTGTTTCTAAGGCAACTCTTTTGAAGTTTCATTGTATTGTATCCTACTCATTGTATTCCTCAGATTAGGAACAATGTCCTGTGGCCAGATAGAACATTTCAGGGGGCCGCATCTTGCCCATCACTGCCCTCGATGATCAGAGAGATACTTTCCTTCTCTAGATATATAATCCTATAAATTATTATCTATTATTCGGCATAAGATCTTTCTAATCTACTATTGGCCGGTAAATGCAGATAGCTAGTGCAGTAGATAGAGCACTCAGCCTGGAGTCAGGAAAATGCAACTTTGTGAGTTCAAATTCAGCCCTAGACACTTATTAGCTGTGTGACCCTGGTTAAGTCTCTTATCCCTATTTGCCTCAGTTCCTCATCTGTAAAATTAGCTAGAGAAAGAAATAGCAAACCACTCAAGTATCTTTGCCAAGATTACCCCAAATAGGATCAGAAAGAGCTGGAACCAAGTGTACAATTCAGCAAAAAAAACTGGACCCTATCATGCACATTTTCCAGTTCTCTGACAAAGGTCTGTGGCTCAGACTATGGAATAGAGCAGAGTTAAATTACTCTAGGAGTTGGTACTGCAAAAACATGCCATGTAAGCCATGCATTAACCACATGAAAGAATAATGTGACTCAAAATGAGTGGTTTTAAAAACTTTAGAAGCAACTTGTACTTCATATTGTTTGAGGGTGAGAGAGCAGAAGAAACACTGGCAGGTTTCCTTTAGGACCATTTAGGAGTTGAAAGAACTGCCTTGGATGGTCTATATTCTGTATAACTTTCATTCAAAAATCATCTTTACACAAAATGTTATCACACATTAAGAGACTATGTCACACAAGTCATCAGTTATCTAGGGAAGGATGTATAAAAGGTACAAGGAGTATCTGGATAGCATATTAAATATTTGTCATGGACTGTTAACTAGCAGTAGTTTTCCTTTTGTTCCTTTCCCAGAAAATCCATACTAATGCTATTGGCAATGGTATACTATGAGAAGATAGATGTCCATTAATTTTCAGTTATTGTTCAGTCATATTTTTGTTGTGTCCAAATCTGGACGAAGAAGACACTAGCGGTTAGCAATGAGGAGGGTATTTGGAAAAGCTTTGGGTAGATGGTGTCATTTGAACAATTCCTTTCTTGAAGTAAACCAGCAATTCCAAAAAACAGAAGCAAGACAGGAATGTATTTGAGGAATGAGGACTAGCCAATGTAAAGGAAGATGTGAAAAGTAAGTACAAAGCCAGTTTTCCCTGACCAGGAAGGTAGGAAAGGAACTGACTTAAATGTAGACTGGATTCAAGTTGTTATTTTGCAAATTTCTTGATTTTATATCTATATCTGTTTCTATCTATCTATCTATCTATCTATCTATCTATCTATCTATCTATCTATCTATATCTATAGCTAATATATGGGGCAGCTAGGTGGTGTAGTAGACAGAGTACTGGGCCTGAAGTCAGAAAATTCATCTGTCTGAGTTCAAATCTGATCTCAGATATTTCTTAGATTGTGACCCTGGGTAAGTCACTTACCCCTTTTTGCCTCAGTTTCCTTACCTGTAAAATGATTTGGCAAAGAAAATGGCAAACCACTCTAGTATCTTTGCCAAGAAATCCTCAAATGGGGTCACAGAGAGTTGGACACAATTGAAAACAACTCAACAAGCATTGTTGACAGTGAGCTTGTCTGTGAATACACACATTATATACATAAGTGTATATACATACACACACACATATATATATATACTATACTATGTATATGTTTATATGTGTATATGAATAGATACTTTCACTCTGAAATTTGCTTTAAAAATCCTTTCATTTCTTTAGCATCTTTTCTTTAACCTGTGACAAAGTCTTGATTCTGAATCTCATTCTGTTGATTGCAATACAAATGCATTGAAACTTTTCAATTATCATATCATCAACCCTTCCTTGTCACATAAAATAAAAGGAACAAGTGGACTCATAAGGCAAGAAGTCCCTATTGAGATTTTGAGTGTCTTTATTAATGAGCAACAAACTTAAAAGAAAAACATGAGCATTGAATAGATTTATTTTAATCTGATAAGACTTCAAAAAGCATTTCCTTCATATGAAAGACATCTTTTAAACACATTTTACTGAAAGCCTGATCAGGATCTTGGCTTTTAAAAAATATTTTGAGCAACAGATGTTAAAATGCTTACGGATTGGAATCCATAGATGTAATTGATTATGGAGCTGTCTCTTCAAACTCATTTACCACTTCTTTTGTTGATTGCTTTGGGAGGCCTTTAAATATGGAAAATAGAGTTTGCTCTTCTCTGCTACATAGATCCACTTTCAACTCATGTATTGACCTTGATGGTTTCTGAACCTGAGTCTAAATAAATTGAGAAAAAGTAAGTGAATGAATGTAGGAGACTAAGAAAGGGACCAAGGCAGTTTCCTCTACTTCCTGCCTGTATGTACCATCATATATTCTCTGTATATGTCACTAGTCACAGAGAATAAGGTTAAAAATAAGGGTGTAGGGGAAGCTGGGTAGCTCAGTGGATTGAGAGCCAGGCCTAGAGATGGGAGGTCCTAGGTTCAAATCTGGCCTCAGACACTTCCCAGCTGTGTGACCCTGGGCAAGTCACTTGACCCCCATTGCCTACCCTTACCACTCTTCCACCTATAAATCAATACACAGAAGTTAAGGGTTTAAAATTAAAAAAGAATAAGGGTGTACCCCCTTCAGATTGGAAGTTAGCTAAAAATGAATATTTCTCTACTATTTAGAGGTAACCATCTAAAGTCTAAATGTTTTCTAGAAAGAAAAGACTCGAAATGTTAATTAAATTGTCAAAAGGTTTCTCTCCTCATTTCAATGTGCTGCATACTTAGATAGTCAGAAGCTATATATAGGACCTGTACTAGTCATACAAGAGGAATTTGTTTAGATTTAATTATTTAATTTACACAAAATTTTTAATACTTTAAAAACAATGAGAAGAGAGAGAGAGAGAAAGAGAGAGAGATAGAAATAGAGAGAGAGAGAGAGAGAGAGAGAGAGAGAGAGAGAGAGAGAGAACTAGAGTTAAAGAACCAGGGTTAATGTAATAAAGTGCCATTTGAGTTAAGAAGTGCTTCCTTCTAATCATTTTTAAATGAATAAATAAATGAATAAAGGACCCCCTCTACTTTCTCATTTCTTGTTGTTTTCCATATCAGGTATGCAGAATTCTAGACCACTGGAGTGAGAAGGAATGTTAGAGATCGAATAGTTTGGCTATCCCACTCATCGATTTTGGAAGTAACAAATCATAAGGAATTTTTTAATAAAAGTCAAATCAATGATTATCTCAATAGATGCAGAAAAAAGCCTTTGACAAAATGCAACACCCATTCCTATTGAAAACACTAGAAAGTATTGGAATAGATGGGCCTTTCCTAATAAGAGTAAACAGTATATATTTAAAACCATCAGCAAGTATCATCTGCAATGGGGATGTCAGGAGTGAAGCAAAGATGCCCATTATCACCTCTGTTATTTAACATTGTATTAGAAACACTAGCGGTAGTAATTAGAGAAGAAAAAGAAATTGAAGGGATTAAAGTAGACAGTGAAGAGACTAAACTATCACTCTTCCCAGATGATATGATGGTCTACTTAAAGAATCCTAGAAAATTAACTAAAAGCCTAGTGGAAACAATCAACAACTTTAGCAAAGTAGTAGGATAAAAAATAAACACACAAAAATCATCAGCTTTTCTATATATTTACAACACAACTCAGCAGCAAAACTTAGAAAGAGAAATTCCATTTAAAATCACCCTAGACAATATAAAATATTTAGGAATCTATTTGCCAACACAAAAACAGGAACTATATGAGCACAACTACAAAACACTTTCCACACAATTAAAACTAGATCTAAATAATTGGAAAAATATTAATTGCTTATGTGTAGGATGAGCTAATATAATAAAAATGATAATCCTACCCATATTAATTTTTGTATTCAGTGCCATGCCTATCAAACTACCAAGAAACTTTTTTATAGAATTTGAAAAAAATTATAACAAAGTTCATTTGGAAGAACAAAAGATCAAGAATATCAAGGGAACTAGTGGGAAAAAAAGTAAAGTTTGGGGACCTAGCAGTACCAGATCTTAAACTGTACTATGAAGCAGTGATCATTAAAACAATGTGGTACTGGCTAAGAGATAGAAGGGTGGATCAGTGGAATAGACTTGGGGAAAATGACCCCAGCAAGATAGTGTACAATAAACCCAAAGATCCTAGTTTTTAGGACATGAACCCACTACTTGACAAAAACTGCTGATAAAATTGGAAAATAGTATGGGAGAAATTAGGTTTAGAACAACATCTCACACTCTATACCAAGATAAATTCAAATGGGTAAATGACTTAAATATAAAGAGGGAAATTATAAGTAAGTTAAGTGAACATAGAATAGTATGCCCGACAGATCTATGGGAAAGGAAAGAATTTGAGACTAAGCAAGAGATAGATAATATTATAAAATGTAAAAGGAATAATTTTGGTTACATTAAATTAAAAAAAGTTTTGTACAAACAAAACCAATGCAACCAAAATAAGAACGGGAAGGGGAGGAGAGAAGGGAAAGAACATGAATCATGTAACTATGGAAAAATATTCCTAATGAATTAATTTTTTTTTAAAGAAAAGTCAACTCACAACCAAATTGGAAGTATGGAGTATAAGTTGGGTGGCTTAAAAGCTTAAATGCTCAATAGGATCTATTACATTTAAGTGGATTCTCATTTTAATTTTTCAACTTAATCAGTTACTTAGGTTTCCTTCCCTTCTCAAAATAGCCTCCTCAGATAATATGTATCTCAAATAAATATAAAATAGTAATAACTTAGCCGCATATTAATCACTTTTAGTGCTACCTACTATGAAAAGCATTATCTTTCCATGTATGTTGACTCAGCTTGGTTTTCTGGAAGACATTTTTAATGAAGCAGTCAGAGGAGAAACATTGTGACAAATTGAATTGACTATTGAGAATCTATTCTAGGTAGAGGAGGGGGAGTCAAGGGAAGATAATTGAAATTAAAATAATTCCATGTAAGCACTTAAAATATAAAATTATTATTAAAGGTACTATGTCTAGGCACTTAGGAAAGAGGTAATCACTATGACTCAGCATGGGTTCATCAAAAAAGGTCATGGCATTTTAATATCATTTTCTTTATCGATGAGATTACCATACTAATAATGATCATCATCATTTACTAAATGCTTACTATTTGCCAAGAACTGTGCTAAGTGTTTTTACAAATATCATCTCATAGACATTGTACGAGGGAGTTGTTTCGGAGCAAGATTTGGGTTAGATGACCTCTGATGGCTTGTCAATCTCAGAATCGCAGAATTTAGAATTGGGAGCTTCAACCACAATCTAGTGCAACTGAGACGCAAAAAAAGAATCCTTCCTATATTGCTTTTACCTACTAGCCATTCAGCCTGTGCCTGGTTCTTAGAAGGGGAGACCTCCTGAATTAGTCCATTCTACTTTCAGGAGCTCTAATTGTTAGGAAGTCATTTTCTTATATCAAGCCTAAAAATTGCCACTAATAATTTCCAGGGTCATAGCTCACTCTATAATTGTATGTGTGTGTATTCATATATGTATGTCTGTACATGTGTATATGAATGTATGTTTATATAAGAGCCATTAGGTGGCACAGGAGATACAGTGTTGGGCCTGGAGCCAGGAAGACTCATCTTCCTGAGTTCAAATCTGGCTTCAGATACTTATTAAGAACTCCAGGTCTTCCGGATTCCAATTCCACTGTGCTCTCTGCTATAGGCTGCTATATCTCAAGGTAAATTCACAAAACATAATGCTCCTCTCTTTTTGCATCCATTATTTTATACTCACTTGATGGAAAAAAAAAACTCCTGCTGCATTAGCTAATTTCTTTTCTGACTCTGGAAAGCTTCCACCTTATACAATGAAGCATAAGATACAGGACCTTCGATTTATTTGGAAGGCCCCAATGTTTAATCCCAAGGAGATAAATTGGACCTATTTTACATCATACATAGTTGGGAGAAGTCCCCTACTACATATACATTTATGAAATCTAGAAAAAAAGTTTAAAGCAGAAAAGCTATTTTTTGGTTTTGTTGTTTTTGTTGTTTGTTTGGTTTTTTTTTTTTTTTTGCAGGGCAGAAACTGTCACTTATAATTAATTATATGTCTAAAATTTAACTTCCTTATATATAGCACAAAAAGCCACTCCATTAGTGATGATGTTTGGCCAAGATTGAAGTCATTTTTAGATATGATAACTATCCTTGCCAGAAGAGACCATTTTCTAAATAAATTACTGATGGGTGATGGGTTATATTCCCAAATTATGTGTGTATGAAGTATTCTATGCAACTCACAATTGACTTGGGAAACACCACTATAAAAATTAGTCAATGCTAATATCTAAAATGTATTAACATGCACCCTATGAGTTTGTGAACAAATTAACTAGAGAAAAGCTTTACCAGTGCTGTTCAATTCATTTGCATTCACATCTTTGGGTGGACCTTCTCAACTAGATAACATCAAACTAAACAAAACATTTCAGATGTGTCTGGTCAGGGCAGACACATATTGGTTCCTAGGCAGAAGAGTGGTAAGGGTAGGCAACAGGAGTTAAGTGACTTGCCCAGGGTCACACAGCTGGGAAGTGTCTGAGGCCAGATTTGAACCAAGGACCTCCCCTCTCTGGGCCTGGCTCTCAATCCACTGAGCCGCCTAGTTGCTCCCTATTATCTATATTTTTAACATCTTGTCATACTGCTGAATAACAGTAACCTTCCATTCCTCTAATCCCTTCATGATGGTTATTGTAAGGTTTAAAGGAAATAATAGATACAAAACACTTTGCAAACTCTAAAGCAGTATAGAAATGTCATTTAGTATTATTAGCATTAGAATTAGCCTTTAATCACTAGACCTCCAATCTGGTGATGATTTCATTCCCTGAACCTTCTACTGTACTCATGCTGAGTTCAAGCAATGTTTATAAAGCAGTACAGGGATATGCTGATAAACATTTAACAACTAGACTCTAAGGAAAAAAAATATTACAAACACACATATATAATACATATAAACATATGTATGTATGTAGAGAGAGAAAGTGAGAGAAGTTTAATCTCTGTTATTAACACTTTCATAACTGTAGACAATGAATGAAACAGTAAATCAAGTTCAAATTTGTAATGATTGCCAATTTCTAAGGTGTAAAAGGTCATTCTGAAAATTTTTAAATTAGTTCTAGTTAGAGCTGCCGCCAGAATGCCCCTGTCTTTTTAGGCAAACGACTTATCTAGATTCATCTTCTTCTATATAGGAAGTTGACCAATCACATATAAGTGAAAGAATTTCCATCTGTTTCTAATATGTTTCATGTAATTAAATTCAGCCCAATAGTCTAATATGTTAAGATTTTTTAGAATTTTGCCTCTTTTATCCATTGTTTTAGCTAACCTTTAGCTAACCTAGTTCTGCTATCTACAAACCTGATTACCATATAATCTTTATATTTATCCAAATCACTAATAAAAATGTCAAGAAGAGATCCCTTGAGCATTCTACTAAATCTCTTCCATTTTAATATTGAACTATTAAGTTCTAATCTTTGGTTCTACCAATTCCAAATTGTACCATTGCCTACCCCATATCTCCTCATATTTTCTAGAAGAATAACATGGATTAGTCAAATCCTTTGCTAAAAATGTAGACAAACTATATCTACAGTATCCTACTTATACATTAAGCTAATGTCCTTACATTTAAAAAAAAGGCAGAACAAAATTAAAGAGTTTTATCTACTAGATGCTTTTTAAATAAACTCATCCTGGCTTATTTGTGATATTCTATTTGCTTTTCACGATGTTTAATATTTACCTCTTTAGTAATAAATCCCAAAATTTTGTAGAAAATCAATATTAAACTGATATGCCTATGATTTTCAAATTTCATTCTTTCACTTTTTTGAAAATCAGGACAACATTTCTATTTGTTAGTGCTAAAACATCTTACTTGTTCTCCACAGATCTAAAATAACATTGTTAGTGGCCCAACAATATCTATTAGTGGTTCTTTTAGAGCACTGGGATACAGTTTCTTAGACCCAATGATTTGAACTTAACTAGAATAATTGTCTGACTTTAACATTTCTGTCAACCATTTTGTTCTGCATTTTTCAGTACAAGATGATCTTCCTTGGGAGAGAAGAAAGGAACAAAATAAGGGTTAAGCAAATCTGTCTTCTCTCCATCAGCCTTTATCATTATCTTATTCACCTTGAGAACCACCAGTTCCTATTTTCTTTAATCTTTCACCATTTTCTTGGTGAAAAAAAGAACCTTTTGTTATCCTTAACATTCCTCACCAACCTCAGCTCGTTTTGCATTTTATTGTTCCCCATCATATTCTTTTAGTCTCTGCCATATTTTTGTACTCTTCTTACAATCCATGCTACACTTTTGTATTCTAGTCAATTCAATTTCAAATGCATTTCATGTATTCTCCTTGCTGGCTCAATTGGCTTGCTAGCAGCTCCCCATTCACATCTCACCATCTTGGAATTCCATCCCACCTCAATCCTTTTGCACACATGATCTCCATTCCCTAAGCATACTTCAATCTTCATTTTACATCCAGCATATTTTGTATTTTCTTGCCTGTTTTACATGTTATATCCTCTCAGGTAAATGTAAGCTATTTGATGACATAGACTAACTCATTTTGCTTCCTATCTCTCATTCCTGACATAGTGGCATGCGCATAGTAGACACCTTATAAAGGTCTCTTGAATTAAATTAAATTAAATCCTCTATTATTTGTTTTTTGCTTCCATCATTTTCATATGCCCCTTTTAATATCTATATTGGTTGGTTAATCTCCTGAGTGTTAAAATGGATCTTTTCTATTTTCTTCCTTACCATAGCTATTTTTTTTTGTTTTCTTCAGAATGTCATTCTTTAGTACATTCACCTGCTTTCGTGTGCTCACCTTAAGATTTCAGCCCATGTCATTCTGCCTTAGCTTTTCTTGGAACACACTGAAATTTGCTCTCTAAAAACATAGAGTACAAATCGAACAATTCCTGGTTTTCTTTTCTTTCTCTACAACAGATTCTAAGATGGTGCTCATTTTCCCTCAATGTTCCCACAATTTCTAATTTAGCACAAAGTTCCTCCCTATTGGTGAAAATCAGACCCAGAAAAATTGTTCCTTCCTAGGTCAGCAATAAGACCCAAGGTCATCTTTACAAATACAAGATTACATGATAGCTTGGCTGGAGCAGAATAAATTTGAGAATATTAGAACTCCAAATATACAGTTTGGTTGTTCTCTTTTCATATTTATGTGATCCTTTAAGATTGACAATGATCTTCCCTCTAATAACCCTAGGAGGGAGATAGTCCAACTACTATAATTCATATTTGACAAATGATGAAAGTGAGGCTGAGAGTACTCAGAGAGTAACATGCCCATTGCCACTTAGTTGACAAATATAAGAGTCTCATAGGTTTTCTGACAACAAGTCCAGGACACTTTCCTCCACATCATTTTGCCTCTCACAGCTGATTATGTTTTTTCTTAGTGAGTGAATAGTATCTCACTTTTTTTTTTGAAGATAGGAGTTTGAGCTGTTGCACTTTTCATATAGCTTGAATACCCATTAATAGTTTCTCCCATTTAAGTCTACCCACAACTACCCACACAAAACTTGAATTCAAGAAATGATCACACTCCCTTGTAATGTGGCATTTATAACTATATCTTATACTTGCCAGCCTGAATTTCTTGCCAAAGTTACATCATCTATTATCTTTCTCCTAGTACTAGCCCTATGCAGACATTCAATGTCATTCTATGGCTAATTTCACTACCAACTACTACTGATTTTTGTTATATAGTCATGAAAGATTTAACAATCTGATGATTAATTCAATTCATTTCAATATTTCTTAATGATTAATTATATAGATGGTCTCAGACTAGGAAGCTTGGAGTACAAAGGTCAGACATTCCTAGCCCTCAAGGATTTTATACTCTACTTTGATGAGAGGAGGAGGGAGATTACATGTACAAAAATAAATAAGCACAAGGTTATTTGAAGGAGAGAGTACTATCAACTGGAAGGAATGGTGGAAACCTCATGAAAGTGGCAGCCCCCAAAACGAAGAAAGATACAATTTTGAAAAGGCAGAGATATTAAGGAAATTAGTTTATGTCTGTGGTGGTAAACCTATGGCACTTGTGCCAGAGGGAACACTCAGAGCCCTCTCTGTGGGCATGCCCACCACTGGCCCAGCACAGAGTTTTCCACAGTTCATTACTAGAGAGCCAGTGGGATGTGGGGCCAGGCTACTCCCCAGTTCTCTTCATGTGCACCTGAGGACCTCACCCACCCCTCTAAAAGGTTTGCCATCATTGATTTACATCATATGGAATGGCTAAAAGGAAATACAAGCAGAAGATGGAATGCTGATATGAAGGAACAGCTGGTTGTCCAACTTACCTAGAATGTCAGATGTTCAAAGGGGATGAATGTAATCTAAGGTTGGAAAAGTAGTTTGGAACTAGTTGTTTCATAGTTGTTGAGTCATTTCAGTTGCGTTAGACTCTTCATGAATCTGTTTGGGATTTTGTTGGCAAAGATACTAGAGTGGTTTGCCATGCTTTCTCCAGTTCATTTTACAGATGAAGAACTGAGGCAAACAGGGTGAAGTGACTTTCCCAGGGCCACAGAGCTAGTAACTATCTACTACTGAATTTGTCTTCAAGTCTTGACTCCAGGCCAGTGCTCTATCCACTGTGCCACCTAGCTGCCAGATTATGGCCTTAAATGCCAGGCTGAGTACTTTTTATTTTATCCCCAGACATGTCCCTAGCCCTTAAGTTAACCATAGGTACTCATTTCATACTTGCAAGCATCCTTAAAGATCAACAGGGCAGGGACCTGCCAACGTATAGAATGAAGCAAGTTTCCTAATTTTTTTTCTCATTCGCTTTCACCAGCAGCTGTTCTCAGCATGGCAAACAGAGCATTCACATCCTGTAACTTTAGCCATGTAACCTTTTTCGTCATGTTTTATGATGCCATATGCTGCTGTCCTCCAATAGCACTGGGTGTCCTCTAAAAAAGAAGAAGAAGAAAAAAAACGACAGAATAGTTCTCGGCATGCCATTGGTATGGAAAGTCCAATTAAGAGGAAGGAGAAAAGGCAAGCTGTGTCATATTTATTACTGTTACAGCTACTGAGTGAGGACAACAACAAAGGTGAACCTTTCTCTTAAAAACAAAGTTTCATTGAGTATGCACATGGAAAATCTAACTATGAATGATTATATGAAGTATCACCAAGTGTCCTGTGGTTACACTCTCCTGATTAGCCACCAATCATATTTGGATTTTAGGAGAGTAAAAAGTTCAGAGTGATACTGAAGCTAGCCAGAGATTAGCTACAAAAGTGCTTTGTGTTAAAGGGCTTTGGAAGTCATATAAAAATCTCAGCTGTAGCAGAACATAACTTTTTTAGAGGACATTCTCAAAAGAACATAATAGGATTTTTAAATAGAAGTGTAAAGTGGGGCACCACCACATTTACCCAGTCTCATCCATTCAAGGTCTCCATGCCAAAAGTGCAAACCAGAGAAGAGCAACTGTGAGAACAAAGGAAGCAGGGAAAGGTAAAGACAGGATTCCCTTCTCTGCCCACAAAAGCCTTCAAACCATTTACTGGGTCATTGTAGTAGTTCCCAAGGCAAAGTTTAGAGGATACTATAATGCAAGATTATATGATATAATATATGATATGAAGAAATATACCACCATGTGACTAATTGGGCGGAATGCTGTGTGCTTTCCATTTGACAAGCATGGATATTTTATCATTCTTTTGCTTTTTTGTTTTTAAATTTTTTTTGATTTATTACCTCCATTTTTGCCTTTGTGCAGAGAGCAGTCCCCTGCTACAAAAAGTTTTAAAAGAGAATGGGAAAGAGGAGGAATAGTTCAGCAAATCTAAACAAAAAATGGACTGACTCTTACAATAGATGATATATGCAATGTTCCATACCCATACACTACACTACTCCACCCCACCTTCTTCCTTCTCCTCACTTCCCATACTCTCAACCAATGCAAAGGTAGGAAAGTTCATCTGTGCATTTATGCATTTTCTTCCCTCTTTACTTCAGCAACAACTGCCCTTGATTTTACATTCAAGAAATCTGTACAAAACGTTTTTGTTTTCTTTTTTAAAGTGCTGAGTTTTGGATATAATGAAATATTGGTACCCCCCTCTCTAATCATCATATATATCCCAATCTGCAAAAGTAGAATTTTACTTGGTCTCTAACATAAATGATATTAATATTCCTGGAGCCAAATTACTCTCTGAGTGACAGGCCAAGGCCACTATAATATGTGCCAAATAGCTTTTAGCAATGTGCTGTATTGGTACTTTTTTTTAAAACAAATCATTAAAAATCAAGACATTCTCTTCTAATCTTCTAGACAAGTGGCTATGCCAGTAACATTAAGCTCTCAAATATTTTGTGTTTTAAGGTTTTCAAAGTCATTTACTTACAATAACCCTGGTTCTAGAGTTAGAAAACTTGTGTTCAAATCTGGAACTTATTAATAATTTGCCTTGGGCAAATAATTTAACCTCCATATATCTCGATTTTCTTAACTATCAAATATGGGCATTGGGCAAGGATCTCTGAGGTTGCTTCCAGCACTAACAGCTTTGGAAATGGGCAGTACAGTCATGATTATCTTCACTTTACAAATGAGGAAAATGAAATTCAGAGAGGCTAAATGACTTCTCTTAAGTGTCAGCAAGTGTCAGAACCAAAGCTAGCACACAGATTTGACTATTTAATGTTCTTTCTATTTTTCCATATCATCCCTCATTTTTATACTCAAATTATTTATATAACTATTGAGGGAGAAAATGCTACTAAAAAGTTATGTGAATGTCCATGAACCAATAGATGGCGGTATTAGGCAGGGTTTGGTTATCTGAAAAAAAACTTTTAAAAAGTCCTTTCCCTCTCACCTTTGGGATCTATACTAGTCCTGTAGGGGTTTGGTGATTCTACACCTTCCTTATCTCACTGGGCACCCCAAGGGATATGACTTTCCTTTGGTTTACACATTTACTTTGCCCCTTATTCTACAGAACAGATCATTATTGCTCAATGCTGCCTACTTAGATATGAATGGTCCCAGATCCATTGTTTTAACTATATCTGTTATTTGGGGGCAAAGAAGAATTATTAATAAAAGGGGAAAAAAACTAAGTTTCTCTCATATGCAGCTCAGACTCCAGTTATGTTACAAAAAATCTTTAGTGTTTTGGATCAAGTTTCAAGACCTCTATCCTGTTTAGTGCTGTGTATTGCAAGTTTATCCACCAATTTCTACCACTATAATCTTATAATCTTTCCAGGGTGCAATCATAAATCCTCAGCCACTCTGGCTGACCTTCATCCCAATCCGATGAGTCTATACACATACACCTTGCAACAATTTCCCTTTTGGGGTAGAGAAAAAGTAACATTCTTTGTTCAGAACTATTTCAGTTGGGTTTCAGAAGCTTTCCTTGCCTACAAAAGAACCCTGAATAGCCATTTATAAACAATACAAATAATTTTGTTGGAAAGGGAGAGAAAAGTAGATGTGTTATTTTCTTGATAAGCAAATAACAAAGCAGGTATAATGTAGTCTTAGCATGTTGCCTAGGAATGTTGTGACTTACCTATGGTCATACATACAAGCAATAGGTGTTAGGACTCAAAACCAGATTGTCCTGACTTCAAGGCAACTAAAACATCCTCCCACTATAACATACAGTACTTTGTAGTACTCCAAATTTTGAGTATTCACTGTAAAGATATGAATGGGCAGCTCAACAAATCCTGAAGGGAGGGAGTTCAATGTATCATAATCAGATTTAGAGAGAAATTTAAAAAAACCCACCAGGCTAAGAAATGGGTAAAAGCAAATTTGGTGGGGGGAACAATTTATTTCATATGCACTAATAATTTTGAGAATGTCATTAAGGAATGTAGGTATAGTCTAATTCTGGCCGAACTGAATCCAATGCTTTCTGTGAATTTAATAATTATACTTGTGTCCTATCTTAAATCACCCTAGAGTCATTTCCTAATTTATTTTCTCTCTTAATTTAGCTCTTAAGGTTAATAGCTATTCATAGAGTCAATAAGATATAGGATCATTGAGAACTGATTGATTGATTGATTGGAGTTATATGACTACTATCTCAAGGACACAGAGCAAAAGCCAAGACTAACAAGTATATCTATTGCATTACCTGTCTTAGTCAAGGTCATCTTTAATATTTTAAGTCCTGAGTACAAGTTATAGCCAGCAGCTGGATGGTTCATTGGATAGAGCAGCAGGTCTGGAGTGCGTAAGATCTGAGTTAAGATCTGGCCTCCAACACTTACTAGCTATGTGACCCTGGGCATGTCACTTATGCCCTAATTGTCTTGGTTCCTCATCTGTAAAATGGAGAAACATTAGGAAAGAAAATGACAAACCATGCCAGTATATTTTTGCCAAAAACAAAACAAAACAAACAAAAAAAAAACCCATAGACATAGTCCATGGGTCAGGTACATGATAAAACAAGATATTATAACCACATTCCCTGATTGCTCTATTTTCTTCTGAAAACAACCAAGCTGAATTCTTGACTATATTTAGTCAAGTATAAGAATATCTTGTTTTATTGTGCTTTACTTGTTTGCACTTCTAAGATAATGCATTTTTTACAAATTGAAGGTTTGTAGTATGTCAAGCACATCTATTGGCACCATTTTTTCAACAGCATATGTTCATATCACGTCTCTATCATATTTTAGTCATTCTTCCAATATTTCAAGCTTTTTCATTATTATAATATTTGTTATTGTTTTGGGATACCATAAACCACACCCATGAAAGATGGCAAACTTAATTGATAAAGACTGTGTATGTTCTGACACTCCACCAATTAGCCATTCCTCCATCTGTCTCCCTATCCTCAGGCCTCCCTATTCCTTAAACAACAATATTGAAATCGAGTCAATTAATAACACTACAATGGCATCTAAGTGTTCAAATTAAAGGAAGAGTCAACTGAAGTTGCAAACTTCATTGTTGTCTTATTTTAAGAAATTACCACAGCCACCCCAACCTCTAGCAACCACCACCCGAAAAGTCAGGAGCCGTCAACATCAAGGCAAGATCCTCCAACCAACAAAAAGATTATGACTCACTGAAGGCTCAGATGATGCTTAGCATTTTTTTAGCAATAAGGTATTTTTAATTAAGGTATATATGTATATACATATATACATATATATATATTGTTTTTAGACAACATACTATTGCACACTTAATAAACTATAGATTTTATATCCCCTGGCAAACCAAAAAATTCATGTGACTCAATGTATTGTGATATTCATTTTATTGCTGTGGTCTGGAACTGAACCCTCAAAATCTCTGAGGTATACCTGTAATACTGATTATTACCTGACACAGTCATTATTCCTCCAGTCTCTGACCTCACTCTGTGCTCTCTGCTTTTGCTCTCTGCCAAATAACTTCTTTCCTCACCTTTGAAATATTGCTTAAAACTCACCTTCAACCCTGCAGTTTTTTTCCCAAGTATTACTCTCTTGTTCTGATCATTCTGGAGAGATCAGAACGAGAGAGGAATACTTGGGGGGAAAACTGCAGAATCCCCACCATCTCACAGACTCTCCCAAGGGCTTATTTATTGTTTATAGTTATACAGTCACATTTACTAAAGGTCTACCATGTACAAGACACTTTACTAAATGTGTGGTTTACAACTAAGGATTCTACCCTCATGTGTCCCCCCCCATAGATATCACTCATGTGTATTCCTCCTCTCTTGCAATACTTTTTAAGGTCCTAGAAGGCAAGGATCATATCATATGTCTTTAATTCTTCCTCTCAGCACTCAGATAGTCAGTCTTCAATATATATGTCTATTGCAACTGCCCAATGTCATAGAGGGAGAATTCTAAGCCCTGTGCACCTGCAGGAGGAAATAGCCCTGGATTCCTGGGAGGTTTCAGAAGGTGTCACAGAATAAGCAGGTGCACAATTCCAGCATGTGACTCCAAAACATTCCCTCCCTCTACAGTCTTAGTCTCATAGTGCTTCTTCAATGACTGCTGTTGCCTGTCCCTTCTGTTTTCTTTTTTCTTTTTTTAAAAGCCAAAAAAGACCACAATTTTTTTTCCCTCTAGGAATACTGCAATATGCTAATTTCTTTCCATTATCTGTGCAAGGAGTTTGATTAGCAGCAGCAACAGCAGGCTCTAGCCATAATTATGTAGACCATAATTGAACATATTTTTGTCTTATGGGCTGAGGCAAATGCAGATTCTTTATAAGGCGATCTTGGCATTGAACGCCATTGGCTTGTTATAGTAGAATAGCACTGGCAGATGGTTTAAGGGAAGCCTATATGCTAAGTACATAGGGCACCTGCCTGGTAGAAGACAAGACCTAGGAAGGCTTTCTTGTTTACCCCGAAGCTGGTCGTGATAAGTGTTGGCAAAAGAAAATTGTAAAAAAGAGTTCCAAACTCAAATTTGCATATATTAAGCATCAATAATATGACAGAGATTATACTAGACACTGGGCATATAAAGGTGGGAAATGTTGCATTTGTTTCTCTCAAATACCTCACAATCTATTAGAAGGTGTAAGATATGTACAAATGATTATTATAAGAAGTCATATTTGGGGCTAGATGAAGCAGTGGATAGAGTACCAGGCCTGAAGTCAGGAATATCTGAGTTCAAATCTAGACTCAGACACTTATTTGCTGTATGAACCTGAGCAAGTCCCTTAATTCCTATTTGCCTCAGTTCCTCATCTGTAAAATGGTGACACACTAGAGAAAAAAACAGCAAAACACTCCAGTATCTTTACCAAGAAAACCCCATGAACAAAAGTCCACGGAGTCAGTGAGAAATGAACAAAACCGAACAAATGAACAAAAGTCCACAGGAGAGCTACAGTGGGAATTTCATAGATTTAGAGCTTTGGGTATATATAAAAGGCATTTAGTCCAAACTCTTATTCTTTATTCACAAAAGAAAATGAGGATGGGAGATATTAAGTGATTTATCCAAAGGTCATACGACTAGTTAGAACATAGATTAAAATTCTGGTCCTTTGACTCCAAGGAAATGGGTTATTGCTCGCTGTTATTGCTGCCTTGGTTGTTGTGCAATTTTTTCAACCATGTCTCACTCTTCTTTACCTCTTCATGTGTTTTCTAGGCAAAGATACTGGAGGAGTGTTTTTTTTTTTGCTGTTTCCTCCTCTTTTTTTTAGTATTTAATTTTTTCCAGATTGCATGTTAGTACACTTTTTAATAATCATTTTCTGACATTTTGCAGTCCATGTTCTCTCCCTCCTTCCCACCCTTCTCCCTTCCTCAAGTTGGCAGATAATGTGATATGGGTTGTAGATATGTTATTATATAATACATATTTCTATGGTCACCTTGTGAAAGAAGACACATAGCACTTACACTAGAGAAAAATTCACAGAGGAAATAAAGTGAAGAATGGCATCCTTCAATCTATACTCAAACTGTCATTTCCTTCTATAGTAGTGGATTTTTTTTATTATGATTCTCTTAGGATTATCCTGGATCCTTATATTGCTGATAATAGTTAAGTCCTTCAAAGTTAATCATTGTATTTTATTGCTATTACTGTGCACAATATTCTGATTCTGCTCACTTCATTTTGTATCACTTCATATAAGTCTTTCCAGTTTTTTTTTCATGAGCATTTTGTTTGTTATTTCATTACAATCATATACTACACCTTGTTCAGCTATTTCTCAATTGATGGACATCCCTTCAGTTTCCAGTTCTAGGCCACTTTTGTTCACTATTCCATCTAGCTGCCCCCTTCCTCCAAAGCCTCATTGCACCTGAAATGGGCCCTTAAGGAAGAAAAGGATTTCAATACCCAAAGATGTTGAGGAAATGGGTAATCTATTGATCCCTTCCTTGTCAAATGTTTCAAAAGTAAGGGACAGGAGAATAGGACTTATGCTTTTCTTTGTATTTTTTATTCCCAATGGCTGGTACATAATGGGTACAAAACAATTGACTTTTGGTTGTTTGGTTAAATTAGGTAGGGAAGTTCTTACTTCAAGATTTCATGATTCACCTTCTCTTCTAACAATAGGACAAAGTGATGCTTAGCTCTTGAAACTACATAAAATCTTTCCTCAATCCAAGCAGAGAATTTTGGGGGCTATGTATTTAGCAGTTGTTTCAAACTCGGAACAATAAAATTATATTACTAAACAAGGGATATGGCTTTTCATGGGAACACTCTCTCTGTCTCTGTCTCTGTGTCTGTCTCTGTCTCTCTGTCTATGTCTCTGTCTGTCTGTCTGTCTGTCTGTCTCTCTCTCTGTCTTTCCCTCTTTCTCTCTGTGTCTCACCTGCCCTGCTCTGTTCTTATTAAAGAGGGTTATCTTGTCTTTTTAAAAACTGAGACTTATCTCTTATCACCTGAGACTGAGCCAGGAGTAGCTGGTTGCTTTAATCAGATTCAGAATTTTCAATGTGAATACCTCAGAAAGTTGCAATCCATATGAAACAGGGCTTGATTTATTTTCTTAATTGCCTATAATTAAGAATGTTAATAATATAGATTAAATTTAAAAGAATGTGCATTGACTTTATTTTTTCTGAAGGGCTTGGTTGTTAAACATTTGCTAGTACATATTTGAGTGTGTATATAACTTAACCTCCTGCACAATTATATATCAAATATCGAATGAGGTTAAAAAGTTATATATCTAATGTACATTTTTATTTATATATAAAACATTTAACCTCATATATTCTCACATATATATGTATACACATACATGTGCCACTTATACATACATACATATATACACATATATATTCTTTTTATATTTATTCTGTATATACTTTTTGAGGGTAGAGATTGTTTCATATTTTGTATTTGTAGACTCGGTACTTAGCACAGTGATAAGAATATACTGTTGTAGTTGTTCAGTTGTTCACTCCTATCTGATTCTTTGTGACTCATAGCTTTCCATGGAGTTTTCTTTGTAAGGATAATGAAGTGGTTTGTCATTTCCCTCTTCATTGGATCTAACAGATTCTTTAGTCAAGATAGTCAGAGGTTAAATGATTTGCGTAGAGTCACACACTTAGGAAATATCCAAATCCAGATTTGAATTCAGGGCTTCTTGACTCTGGGTTCAGCACTATATCCAGTCACCTTACTGCCTCATAAGAATATACTGTGTGTGTGTGTGTATGTGTGTGATTGTGTGTATATGTGTTTATATATCTAAATAGTGGAAGATAGGGAAAAGAGAACAGTAAAACTGTATATATTTTCTGGAATTTAGTACTCTGAAACATCTGCTTATATCGAGTGCCAGATTACCCCCTAGTTACTCTTGGCATGTAAGTGGATGCTCCCAAGATTAGCAGACTATGTATTTCATAGCTAACTAGTACAGGTAACTAGTACAGGTTTCAAATAATTTCTTTCCTCGTTGGGCTCTACTGGCATCTCTATTTTATCACTCTTATACAGTTACATCATAAGATGTGCCTCTGATGTCTTATGTCTGCAATCTGACACAGCAGAGTGCATATTCTCCCAGTATTAAGTGCGCTTAGCCTCTGAGATCATCCTAGTTGAACCCAGTGTTACTTCCTAATGATCCAGGCTCAGATTCACTACTGACCATTACATAGTACTCTCTGCTTGCTTTTGGGTGGAAGGATGAATTATAAAAAATATATGATTTTGTTATGATTGTTTATTTTAACTTCATATTTGTCCTATTTTCTTAAATTCTTTTGCTTTTTAAAATCTTTTAAAAATGATTCTATATTTGTTTTAATTTTGGTTAATTTATACTCCACATAATTCTGGATCTTAGGAATACAGTTAAAACTCTACCAGTTCTTTTGTTCTAAAAATAAAAACAAAATAGAATTTATAGCTTATTTAAAATTACAAACTTAAAATAGAATTAAAATGGAAAAATGTAAATTAATATGATAGAAAAATAATCATGTTTTCCATTTTTAAATGGTATAATATTTATAAAGGGATTTTATTGAGTATGGCACCATAGTTGCTTTTTTAAACAAAAGAATATCAAAATAGTATAAAAGACTTTCCAGTCCCCCCAAATTATGGGTGCCTAGGGCCCCCAGAAGGCCCTAATCTGCCTTTGTATACACTCAAGCTGCATGACAAATAGGTAGTTTCCCATCCTGGAATTCAGGCGTATAATTAGCCAGGAACCAAGTGACATAAATCTGCCAGGAGCGAATTACAGGGAGATTTAGCTGTGGACAGTTTGAAAAGTCATTAGGCATTTTGTTTAGTAATAGAGACTAGAAGTGAGAAGTTACTCAACCTTCTGATACCTACAGTAAAGGGGTTAGTTAAGGTCAAATCATCTATGAGTATAACAGGAAGACCTTAGTTCTTGTCTACCTGATAGATTTCTTTTTCAGGAGGTCGTAGATTCTGGTCGCTAGCATTTCTTTGAGTGAGGTAATGAAAGTTTGTCTTCCTTTTGGACTAGACTAGACCAGACTGTCTATAAGATTTGGTAATGGCACTTTCCACATGATAGAATTCTAAGTACTGATTAAAATCAGTGGTAAAATAAACAGTAGGGTAAAACTACACTTTGAAACCATATTTGTGGAGCTGGGACAAGAAAAAATGCATGAAGTACAGTATACATTCAAATCAACTTTTAGAAACAAATTTAATAGATTGTGGGGGTGGGGAAAAATCCTGCAGGGAAGGACAGTGGAGATCAGCTGGGGGCGTTCTTAGAGGGAGAAAGAAATGGATTGTCTCTATTTTCTTATTTTAACAAATTAAAAAAAAAAAAACCAATGCACTTACCTTCTGACTTAGAATCCAGACTAATTTTTGGTTCCAAGGAAGACGAGTGATAAGGGCTAAGCAGTAGGGATTAAGTGAATAACTACACAGCTAGGAAGTATCTGAGTTCCGACTTGAACTCAGGATTCCCATTTCTAGGTCTGGCTTTCTATATACAGAGCCAACTATCTACTCTGCAGATTTTTTAAACGCAAATTTTTCTTATTAATTCAAAGACAGGATGAGTAGTAGATAGATGATCTTTGGGCCAAGACCACAGTTCAACACTAGCATTTGACACATCCTGGCTCTGTGACCTTGGATGAGTCACTTAATTAACTTCCCAATGCTCTAGATAGCTTTGTCAGACTTTAAGTTGTAGAAAAAGTACTGATTTGTCGTTGTGGGCAGAGTTGTTTATACTAATAAAATCACAGGTAGAGTCATAATCCCTAATGTTGCTAAACTCATTTTTTTCCTGTTGGTTAAGTACTATAAGTACATTTGCACACTCTAAATTGTGGCATCCTACAAAAAAAAAAATCCTGATCACCCTACCCTAGTTATGGTTCTACATAGTTGGCTTTCTTTTTCTGTGGAATATCCTATATGTTTTCTACTTTTAAAGTTTAGGAGAGGGGGCAGCAATGGAATGCTACCCTTGGAAACCCTTCTTTGATTCTCCACTATGAGACTGTACCAAACTTGCCCTAAGAGGTTATTTGACCTTGAAAGACGCCAGTCTGAGCATTGAAATCCTTTATATAAAGCTACTTTGATGGGAAAGACAGTGAGGGCAAAGGCTATTGTTTTCAGCTAGAAATTAACAATGCCTCTTAAGTGCTCCATGGATTTGCTGTATTTTAAGAATCTATCATCTATTTAGAAGTTTAATTTGGTGTCACTTGTCATTGCAAAGCTTTATCAGGGCTGCTAGGAGAGCCAGAGAGGTTTTCAATGAACCCAATTAAGGATAAGAAAATATTAACCGTAAAAGGTGGCATTATTGAACAGAAGAGAAGGACTGACCATTATCTTCCTCAATAGCCTGGCATTTGGGGCCCTGTCAGAAGACGGAGCTGCAGGTTGGCTCTGAGGAATACTGTAAAATGCCAGTGATATTGGAATGCTTGGGCTGCCTGCTGGAGTAGAAGTAATGTGCTATTGGTTACTTGGCTTGAGAATGGTAGATTATTCCGGTTCCAGAGATGCTACATAAGCACCTTGTTTCTCTAGAGGGTTCATAATGGCAGTGAGTTTCTGGGTGATGATACTTATCAGGGGAGGGAGATGGCCACCTGGAGCACGCAAAGGTAGCTGGAGAGGGGAAAAGAAAAAAAAAGAAAAAGAAAAAGACCAAAGTCTGATTTGCTGCTGAAGATGCTTAAGTTGGGAGGAGGGGGAGGGAACAGTTGTAAGGGAAATCTGTTCATCTGAGACCCAGGGAAGTGAAAAGCACCTCAGGTAGGTTCAAGAAATTAACTTGCTAGGGACAACCTCTAGCTAAGATTTTGGGGATTGGTTAAGGCAGAGAGGTCACGAAGGTCACTAAGACTTTGTTAGAGCTTCTTCCCTGCCCCCATCTCCCCCTCCACTCCACACCCCCACACCCCCTCCGCTTCCCGCTTCCCCTTCACCTCCTCCCCACCTTCCCGTATAATAGCTAGAACTAGAGCTATACACCCCTTGGTGGGTGGGGGAAAGGGGTGTGTGTACGAGCGAGAGAGTCCCTGCCCGTGTGACAGATCCGAGCTCAGCGGAGAGTGAGAGGATGGCACATCACTCACCCACAGGGCAGCCTGGGATGTTTGCTTTGCCTTCGCTGGGCTGCAGGCAGGGCTCGGGGCCAGACCCGAGCTTGGAGAAACCGAAAAAGAAAGCTTTTTATTTGATGAGGATGAGACCCCTGAAGGAGCCCGCGCCTAACAACAATGTATCCTTCGTGATCCATTGCCACATAAGCAAGGAGATTAAACACATTTGTAGCAACTGCAGTCGCGGGGAGGACACCCGGGACGGTGAGTGCTGGGATGTCTTCCGTGCAGACATTTGTATGAGAGGGAAGCGAGGGAGCGGCAGGAGAGGAGGGGAGGTTTGTTTGTGTTCCCCTGCTTCTCTTCATGTGTGCTTGGTTGGCACTTGCTGGCTGCTTAGCTTGCGATCTCTGACTGCAAGGGCACAGGGGAAGACCCCAAGAATAAAGCACATGGAGGACTTCTTCGGGAGAGCGTTAGCGAGAGGAACCAAGAATAGTAGCGCCTTCTCTTTGCTGTTGGAAATAAGGGTTTGAAACAGGTGAAAGGACCAGACAACTCTATTAGATCACTGCATGGGGAGGGTTCGGGGACTTTGCCAGTTTTGTGGCGACTGGGGTCCTTTTGATTCACCTTGTTTGCCCCCACCCCACCCCAAACTTTCACCCTTTATGGCAGTAGGCTTTGCTGGGCTTGACTGTTAGAGGTGGTTAGCTTTTCTGCAATGTCGCTTTGGGGTGTGGTGACTGCACCCCGGGGTGAGAGCTCATCCTTTTAAAGGCCGGTGGAGTTATGGAATGATGTTTCAGGAGGGTGAAATATGGCCTTGGATTTTTGACAGCTGCCTAGCGACAGCTTTGAAGGAACCAAACATCCCAAATCCAGTGAGAGAGAAGACACCTCAGTGGAGAGGCTGAGGGGACCTGTGCCTGTGTCCACCCAGGGCCCCTCCCACTTATCAAAGCTTAAGTAGTGATTTTTTAAAAAAGGTTTATTCTGCAAGGATCTATCCCCCCAAAGAGCTTGAAATTAAGTAGGACTGTCTTACAGTAGTCCAGACAGACACTTCCCCATGCAGGTTGTCACCAAATATGGTGACATTTCATTGTGGATGGGGTGGGGGAAGTATCAGCCTAGAACTGTTTAGAGAACATACCTCAGTTCCTGAAGGTCAGAGAAAAGTTTTAGGCACCAAATATGAGGTTGAAAACGTCAGCTTATGATCATAAAAGCTAGCTATTGAGAAGCTCCCTTCTCTTTTCTGCTCCTGTACCTGCTTGATTTCTCTGGTGAGGGAATCTTCATACAAGCAGAGCTGGTTTAGTTTGTTCCCACCAGAGCAGCAAATATTACTGAGAATTCTCTTTTGTCAACCAGTGGAGTTCAGCCTAATGAAGTGAAGAGGGCTTCACTAATGTCTTTTCAAAATTAGAGTCCTACTAGTGTAATTATACTTCTCTTTGATTAAACTGCCAGAGAGGCTGTGTGGAATGGCTTTTCTGCTTAGACTAGAGAGAACCTGGGACTAACTGGAAGGAATGCTTTTTTCTGGCTACACCAAGACTTAGTAAGATTCAGCTTGGGGGGTGCCACACAAGGATTTTGTATAATTTGTAGTTCTTACTCTTAAGATTTTTGGTGACCATCTCCAATGACTGCAAACAAAGTCTTTAGAGATATAAACACAAAGCTTTTATACTAGGATGAAGGTAAGATGTCTTCTTTCTGGAGAAACCCAGGCCAATTTAGCTAAATCGAGCCCCCGCCCTATCCCGTCCCAAAGAAAAAGTGTCGATAGCCATCACAGATTTGTCTCACTTTTATATTTCTAAATGTTGGCATAGCCATAAAGGAATATCATTTTACTCATGCATGTGTGTGTATATACATATACATATACATATATATGTATACATATACATATATATAAACACAGCTTCTGATTGTATGTACACTAGTTAGTGTATGTCTGTTTTCTGCATTCTTAGTACTACTGAGGCATAGCTTTTAATGCTCAAGGCAGGAATTTCTTCTTATCTGCATCTATTCTACATTTTCTAATTATTCAGAAGGTTTTAGGGAGGTAAGGACTCCTCCTTTGATATGTAAGTATTTAATTTCAGAAGAGTCTAACCACAGGGAAGATTATATTGGCTTCTCTCTGAAGAAACACTGAGGTGTCTTGTAGTTATCATTTTGCATGGATGAAGCTGCCTACCTAAATGTATTGGGAGCTCATTTAAACCTTTGAAGAGAATGAGGTCAAGAATTTAACCCTTCTGCTTTTAGTACAGAAGTGCGAGTGACTGAGTCCTCTGGAAAATTTGTTTATTTGATTTAGACTTTGAAAAGTGGTCTAAAAGTAACCTGACTTTTTTGCAAGGGTTTGTTGAATTGGTGAAGGTATCCCTACAAATCTTAACTCTTACCTTATGATGTTCTAATAGTAAATCATTCAGGTGGCAAGCATAGATATATATTTTTCTCAAAAGAATTCTGAAGAAATGGAATATTTACAACTGTTATCACATGGAGAAGCTATTAAGATACTTCAACATTTAAGCCTTCAGAGAATTTTCATTAAAAATATAAATAATCTCCCTCCTCTAGAGCTAAGGTAAATTATATCACGTCTCCAGGCCTCAGTTTCTTTTTCTCTAAAATGAGATATTGAATTAGATGAATGATGTCAAACTCAAATAGAAATGGGAGCCACTAATATATAAGAAGCCCTGTGGGCTGCATATTGACCTATAAAAGCACATATTAGTATTATTTGAGTTTTATCACATTTTTATTTATTGTGCTAAATATTTCAGTTCCATGTTAATCAGGTTCCAGCCATACTTGGGAGCATTATGGGCCATATGCAGCCCACAGGCTACATATGTGACACTTCTAAACTTGATGACCTCTAAGATTCTTTCCAGCTCTCAAATCCTAGGATTCTCTGACATTAACTATCCCATATAGCATGTTCTTTTAAGGGAATGTGCATCTTCAGATCCATTTATCTTACATTAGACCCAATGATATATTATGCCAGCTGCTCAGAATGAACAGTGTAGTGTATGTGAGTGTGTGTGTGTGTGTGTGTGTGTGTGTGAGAGAGAGAGAGAGAGAGACGGAGACAGAGATAGAGACAGAGATGGAGAGAGAGACACAGAGAGAGAGAGAGAGACAGAGATTTAGCTCTGAGACCGTGCTCTGTGAGGAAAGAAAGATTCTGTACCCAGTAGGGAGAGCACACTTTTGTGATCAATGTCAATAGTTCAAAAATATTAGAGGCTAGTTATTTTTTTAATATGATGCCACTCATGATTCTAAGTAGTTCCATTGGTTCTGTCCTTATCTTTTCATTGATGAATCCATTTATTTTGCAAAACTACAAGTCTCACAGTTTTCTTCATTCATAAGACAGTAGTTTTGTCAGTCATTTCATTAAGCATTTTAGAATATTTCAAACAGCCATCTATGACAAAATTATTAGGCTTGTATACCATGAATTTCCATAAAGAAAAAAATCAACTGAAGTTGTTGCATGTGTGCATATATGTTTATTTGTTAGTGTTTTGATGGATATGTGGTCTTAGAGAAAATTTCCCACAGGTACAGGCTACAGCCCAACCAAGTTTTCTCATTTTATATCATTGTCCCAATGTTTCCAGAAATCCCCATTGAAGCCCTAAAATTCTGGGTTTTTTTTTTTTTAGCATTTTGTGGATACCAGTGCCATACTTTGGTTGTCTGTTCTTCATTCTCACATTGCAACTGGTCTACCTCATTTTCCCTTCATACATGTCCTTGATGGTATCTTTCACAGCAGTACTTGTGTCAAATCTTAACTTGGTTATTTGCTGGAAGCTGCTTATACTCACTGTTTCTGAGAGTGTGCTAGGCCATGATTTGCTGTCATACAGCATCCCAGAAGAATATAAATATGGAAAAGATGGAATTTGGGAGCAGGGAGTATTGGAATCACTTTGGAATCATTTAAAATGAAATATTTTCAACCTACACTCTTCCTTATTTAGATATTTCTTTCTGCATACATTCATATGTGTTTATATACACACATACACACATGGGAAAGCTTTTTAAAAAAATATCTAGAGTTGTCTAGTAGTTCCCAATATCGACCAGCCCTAGCAACACTGCATTGCTGGCCTTCTTCCAATTTTCTTAAAATAAATAAAACAAAACAAAATCCTATAAAGTAGATACATTTATCCGTTCTTTACCATGTATCCATCAATCTTTTTTAATAATTTGATTCCATTCAGAACATGAGTTTTAATATTGAATATATTTGCACTGTTGGATTACCACGGTAGATAGGTGGCTAAAAAGCTATTTAGACAAAAAGTGGCAATAGAGGGATAGATTTGAGAGTTTGGGAACAATACAGGGACCAGAGGCTAATCTGAGGACACAGAGATAAGCATAAGTTAAAGAAGATCAGTGTTGACAAAGGACCAGGTAGTGTTTATTCTTCATCAATAAAAAATCACACACACACACACGTACACACACATACACACATACTTAAAAATGATGAAAAGCTTCCAAAACAGTATTATTGTTTGAAAATACAGTACAAAATGAACACTAATGTTATTTAGAATAGGCATACACAAACTCAACATTATCTCCACCACTGCAGTGCAGCAAGTGGCTTCAATGTTTTTCAATTCCATAAATACTTATTAAATATCTACTACATGCCAGGCACTTTGCAAGGTGTTGGAAATAAAAAATACCTGACCCCCCAAAAGCTTATATTTTACTAGAAATACATACATGAGAATAAAGAAATACAAAATATTTATAACATAATGAACAAACATTTCAAGAGGGAGACAGTTGTATCAGCTGAGCATAATGCAAAAAAGCTTTATATAGGAATACCTAAATTTGTGTTAAGAATCCAGAGATATTTTGAGACAGAGAGGCAGAAGGAGTGTATCTCAGGCATGGGGGATCAATTGTGCAAAAAACATTAGGGTAAATAAGAAGTAAGTGAAATAAGACTGGGAAAGTAGGTGAGAACCAGATTATTGAGGGTTTTAAATGCCAGTTTAACATGCCTGTATTTTATTCTAAATACAATAAGGATTCATTAACGATTCTTAAGTGGGGATGAGGAGAGGGGATTGACATAGCGGGATCTGTGTTTTAGGAATACCAATTTAGCAGGGGTGTGAAAAGCTTGGAAAATCGAAATCCTAGAGGCAAGAAGACTCCCAACATATTGATGAGTGTGAACAAAGGTCAAGACTTTGTGAGTGAAGAGCTGGAGATAGCTTTAAAAGAAGTAAGAATGAAAAGACTTGAGAAATGATTGAATATGGGAATTGAATTAGGCAGAAGACTAAGGATATGAGTGTTCTTAGAAGGAGAGAGAGAGAGAGAGAGA